>NW_024884740.1:930-3436 GCF_019232065.1 Centrocercus urophasianus | reverse complement strand
CACACACATGGCACTGCAGTGTCCATGGCACTGCATCACATGTGGCAATGCATCACACACAGCATCACATCCATGGGGCACTGCCCCACACACACGGCACTGCACCGCTCAGGGCACTGCGCCCAACATCACTGCCAGCACAGCTCTGCCCCAGCCCAGGCACAGATGCTGACACTCTAAGCCACAGCTGCCCCCTGAGCCCTCCCTCCCTTCTTTAGCATCACCCATCGTGGGGTGAGTGCCAGCACACAGAGCCCTCAGACACGGCACTGTGACACCGCCTGCTCCCTCCGGCTGCTCCTCCAGCAAAACAAGCACTGGGCTCAGCACAGGAAAGGCATCTTCCCACTTTGCCCTATTCCCAAGGAGCAGAGAGCGCCGTATTCCCTGCACCAAGGGATCCCAGCAGTGCTGACTCTACGCCCGGGATCGAACGCTGCTTTCCAGAAAGCCATCCCCGTGCACAGAGCTGCCGAGCACACGGCTGTCACTGCAGCACAGCCAGGAGCTTCCCAAGCAGCTCCTGCAGCGATCAGAGCCACGCACAGCGCTGCGCGTCCAGGTCTGCGCCAACGAATGGGTGCAGAACGGTGCAGGAGATGCAGTGCTGCACGGGTGCTGGGCAAGCAGCGTGTTGGGAAGCGTGTTGGGAGAGGAGAGACGCCGGAGCAGCCGCCTGCCATTCAGCTCTGGGGTCGATCCGTTCCCTGCGCCACGGCCACACCTGCATGCAGCCACCTCTGTCCCACCTGTGTGCGCTGCCCGGATGCTGCAGTGCAGCACTGCTGCGGAGGTTGCAGTGCGAGGGGAGTTTCGCTGGCAGCCCTGGCATCCCGCAGCCCCAGCTCTGCCAGCAGGGATGGAGCAGCTCCAGCCGCGGGGGTGGGAGGAGTGGTTGCGCTCCGCCATCCGCACCGGGAAGCGAGCCGGGTCGGCACGGCCATGGGACGAGGAGGAATGTGGGACAAGGCAATGGGAACCGGTGGTGGCGGCGGCGGCACTGGCACAGAGTCCCATCCCTGGAGGTGTTCTGAGGCTGTGGATGGGGCCCTGGGCAGCCTGAGCTGGTGGGGGCACACAGCCCACTGCAGGAGACCCTTCCGACCCAATCGTTCCCGGTTCCAAGACCATTGAGGGCCCCTCCAACCCAACCATCCCACAGCTCTATGATCTTTCAGGACCTTCACGGCTCTAACAATCTTTAAGGACCTTTCCAACCCGACCGTTCCACACTTCTGTGATCTTTAAGATCCCCTCCAACCCAGCTGTGCTGCAGCTCTCCGAATTAATGCGGCTCTCCGAATTAACGTGGCTCTGAATTAACACGGCTCCCTGAATTAATGTGGCTCCCTGAATTAACGTGGCTGTCTGAATTAATGTGGCTGTCTGAATTAACCTGCCCTGCACTTGCAGGCTGCTCCCTGCCCCCCCCCCCCCCTTATCCCCCCCCCCGGGTGCAGCGGGGCCGGAGGAATCGGAGCGGATCCTGGAGTGCAGCCCATGGAGCGGAGCCGCGTAGAGCCGGCACGCAGAGGGGGAAAGTAAATGGAAAAAAAAAAAAAAAAAAAAGAAGAAAAGAAAAGAAAAAAAAGAAAGAAAGAAGGAAAAGTTTCCACTCATCAGCCGCAAGTTGTTGTGGGTTTCTCGCTCTCCTTGGGTCAGAGACCTGATCGGTTAAATGTATTCGGTGATGTCATTCCTTCCAGAAGGAAAAAGCCTTTCCTGCCCCAACTGAGCCGCTTTACAAACGGCTTTAAATATCAGCTCTGGGGCAGCCAAGAGACAGAGTAATGGAGCTCCTTTTTCACGGCTGTATCAGCACCAGTTAATCACCGGCTCTCCCCCGCTCCCCCCAGCTCCAGCCCTCCCTGTCCCCACCGCAGAGAATCCCCCGGCAGCGCCGCAGCCGCCCCTCATTGCCGGGCACGGCGCTGCACGGGGTCAGGGACGCCCGGTGCTGTGGGGAAGGGGCTGGTGGGTCTCAGCTCCGACGTGCCGAGCGTGGAAACTTTCCGTCCTGGAGCGCCAGGAGCCCCAACGTGTGCCCGAGCTGCACAGCTGTGAGCTCCCGGTGCTGCGCCAGCCCGGCTTCCCACGGCGGCCCCAAGCGCCGGAGCTGGTGCCGAAACCATCCTCAGTCTATGGGGGAAGGGGGGAGATGCGCAGCACAGGCCCCGAGCCATGCGTCGTGTTCCTCTGGCTCCTCTCAGCCTGTTTAACCATCAGTGAGTGGCGGCAGAGCTCCCACAGGAGCCCACGCGATGCTCCTCACCGAGGAACCCACAGGAAACCCCATGGCCACGGTCAATGGAGAAGGGCTCTTCTTCACCAAAGGCACCGGCGGTGGGATTGGGAGTGCCAGCAGTTTGCTGACGGCCCCCAGATCCAACAGAAGGAAGGGATGGCATCTAGAGAGACCTGGGTGGGCTGAGGAGTGGGTTGGAGATGGATGGGCTTTGAGGACCCTTCCAACCCAACCCACTCCATGGTTCTGTGCTCTTTAAGG
>NW_024884740.1:0-830 GCF_019232065.1 Centrocercus urophasianus | reverse complement strand
TTCCAACCCAACCATTCCACAGTTCTGTGCTCTTTAAGGACCTTTCCAACCCAACCATTCCACAGTTCTGTGTTCTTTAAGGACCCTTCCAACCCAACCATTCCACGGTTCTGTTTTCTTTAAGGACCCTTCCAACCCAACCATTCCACAGTTCTGTGCTCTTTAAGGACCTTTCCAACCCAACCATTCCACAGTTCTGTGCTCTTTAAGGACCTTTCCAACCCACTCCATGGTTCTATGAATCTAAGACCTTTGGTGGTTGAGGTGTGGTGGAAGATGGGGTGGGATGTGCTGAAAGCAGAGCTCCCCACCCTTTGCTGACAACAAGATGGGACAACAAAACAGCTCCAAGGCCCCCTCCCACTGCCCAGGGAGGTGGAGGGGGAGCCCCCATCTCTGGAGTTACAGGACAGTGGAGATGTGGCACTTGGGGGAGGACGCGGTCAGTGGGCATGGTGGGAAGGGTTGGGTTGGACTGGTGGGTCTTGGAGGTCTCTTCCAACTTTAATGACCCTGTGGTTCTATTTAGGGTCATGGTGAAGATGGAATGGGGTTGGACTAGGAGATCTTGGAGGTCTCTTCCAACCCTAATGACTGTCGTGATTAATGCTGTGACAAAGACTCTATGGTTCTGTTTAGGGTCATGGTGGAGATGGGTTGGGGTTGGACTGGGGGATCTTGGAGATGTTATCCATCCTCAATGGTTCTACAACCACCCGGCACATAGCAGAGCGTTCCTGGTGCGTGCGGCTCAGGGACCATCGTGGATCCTTGAGGTCCCAGAGCATCGATCTCAGCCTGGAGCACCTTGAGGTCCCATAGCATCGATC
>NW_024884739.1:0-23409 GCF_019232065.1 Centrocercus urophasianus | reverse complement strand
ACCTGGTGGCCCTGGCTGAAAAGCGAGCTTTCGTTGTTGATCTCCTCGTTTGTCCCCCACACCTCAGGCTTTCTGCCATCCTTCTGCAAATGTCCCTGAGTCAAAAACCAGTGCACGGCAGGTACCAGCGTGCGTACTGCTGGTGTCTTAAACGTCTCCTCTCGGATGTCTCCCTGGGGCAGCGTGTAGCTGCCGAAGCAGCCTCCAGCCGACCATCAAGGGGCATTCCCTGCAAAGAAACAAAGTTTCTCTCAGCGTTTTTGACAGAGGAGCTGTCTGGCTTAACCAGAAGTGCCGCCCGAGAGCCCTGATCCCACTTACCCTGCTTTTTTTTTTTTTTTTTTTTTTTTTTTTGTTGTGGAGTTTATATGTATGTGCTTCTCCTCGTGCAGTTACAACCCTGCGAGCAGGCAGGCTGTAGGATTGGGATTGCTAAATGCGCTGTGCTTTACCACAGCTTGGCAGATGCAGTGCCCAGTCACAGAGAAGCCTTCCAGCTGCGGCTTCTTCTTTGCCCTCCTGCCCTGGCATGCATTTCTTCCAGTTTACAAAACTCCATCATATTCCCCAAATCCCCCCCCAGCTGTTGCCAGAGGTCTGGGCAGAGCCCTGGGCCTTTGTGCAGCCTGAGGGAGGGGCCGCTCAGCGCCTCTCTCACGCTTTCTCCCTCCCAGCCTCCGCTCCACAGATGTGCTCTATGAGTCCACAGAAGATGTGAGTGCTCAGATGCGAGCTCTGCTCTGCTGTAGGAGTTACAATTCACAAATGCAACTTAAGGGTTTGAAGTTTGTGCAGGCCGGCAAGTGAATCCAGCACCTCACCAGTCACTGTGGCTGCAGCTGCCCCAGGCAGCAGTCATGCTCACTGCCCAGCAGAACGGCGGCACTGGGGGCTGTGATGGCCCAGTAGTGGATGAACTGTCTGCACATGGGAAAATCAGGTTGCTGTGGCTGTGCTGAATATGAGAGTTTTCTGAGGGAAGCTGAGTGCTTGTTGTGCTTGCTTGTGCCACAGCAGGGCACACCTGCAGCCCGCACACAGGCAGGGCCCTGGGCATTTCTCACCTGTTTAGTGTTTTCTAACAAAAACCATGAGCCAGGGGTGTGGTGTGGGGAAGGTGTGATGCTGAGGTGCTGTAGGAAAAGCAGTTGAGTGTAGTTCCCTCTAGACAGTACATCTTACAGTGCAAGTTTGGTGAAATAGACAGTGGAAGGCAGGGATAAGCACTGCAGTAGTAACTATGTTGGTTTGGAGGCATTGTGCATCAGTACACGTTATTTTGGAATTATTTGGACTTACACTGAGATCATCCCTGTACAAATCTGAATGCTTTGCTCTTATCCAAGCTATTCCAGGCTGCCCATACGCTGAGTAGACAACCAGCCCATCATTTCTGTAATTCTCATAATCTAATAACTGCCTGCCAGAGCAGCAAGTAACTTCAACTAAAATCCATGATGTACTGCCTTGATGCAGATGTCTGTCCTGGAGTGAAGATTAGCTGAAAATGTACTGAAGGCTCTTCTGTGCATCAAAAGGCTGAGGTGCTCCTGGGACTGTGGCCATGCTTCGAGTTTTTCTCTTATTCCCACCTATGTGGCAGGGGGGGTGGAGATTCACGATCCTTGAGGTCCCTTCCAACCCTGGCCATTCTGTGTGTGATTCCATGATACGTGTGTGTGTTTCAGAGAGTGTGTCGTTTGACTGCCACAATTTCAAGGCTGAGAAGAATGCTGTGAAGGGAATAACCATATCTTCCACTAGGAACAAGGTAGCTGCTTTGTTCCATGGCAATTGGTTGTAAGAAAAGCCTCCATCCCTAGCAGCCTGGATGGACAGACCTCCCCTCCGGGCACTGTGGAGAGTTTTGGCTGCTCACAATTCACTCATTCAGGTTTTTTGTTTGCTTTTAAGGAAGAAAAAAAAAAGAGAACATTAATTATTATTTGTAAAGCGTTAGTGTGTCACTACAGAGCAGCCCAAGTAATGTAATTTTACTATAGTTACCTAGCTTAAAATATATAATTTATTTAGCTTGCTGTTGCCCTGCTGGCTGCTGCTTTTGAGCCAGAAGTGGTCAGAAGTGCCCAGCGGTGGTGCTCGTGGCTCCATTGATTTGGAGTGGCGGTGAAAACTCTCCTTTGATGCAAACCTCTCTAGTTTAGCACTGTAGTGCCAGCAGAAACATCATGTGAATCTAGAATTTGTTTTATGAACTTGTTGTAAACCAGCCATTTTGCAGTCCTTCCAAAACCTCCAGAAACAAAGCCCACCCTGACAACTCCCTGCATAGTCCAGATCACCGTTTGCTATTCCCAAAAAGCACGCTGTTTTAGGGGCAGCACCTGTGAGAAAGTATTGCTTTCTCTGTAGCTGTAGAGGAAAACATTACAGGTACTTGCTGGCTGGAAACGAAAGATGCAGCAAGCAGCAGCTAGTTGCAAAATAGCTGCTTTAAAGCAGAAGCTGCTTGGCTCAGCCAGAGCTGAAGGGCCAGCCCCAGAATGGAATGCTTATAAAAATAAGATGGTAACCATGCAGCAGAGAAGGAGTAGAGACCAGGAAGTTTCAATGTTACATACAACACGATACGCTGCTTGGAAAAATATTGTCACAATTATAGAGATACAGGCATGAGTCCATAGTTGAAAGGCATAACTGAGTATCTATCATTAGGGCGATTTTAATCTCTCATTTCCAATTTTGTCTGTGGAAGGAACTCCTTTTGGCTTGAAAATTCTCATATGAAATGTTCAGCCAAAGTAGATGTGTCTCATTTGGGGAAAAGTTTGTAGTAATTGGTTAAGGCTGCTTTGGAATTATAGAAGAGAAGAAACTTGTCTTAGGCTTTTTCAAAACTTAACAGTATACGGAGTTGTTTAAAGAGTAACAGGATGATGGATTTCTTTTAGTTTAACTACGTTGATGTTTTTTTGTTTTTTTTTTTCTCCTCAAAATGAGATAAAATGCTCCTTTTCTTGTAACCTGATGGTGAAATGACATCAAGAGAGCAACTTATGAAAGCAGTAATGTTGCAAATCCTCAGTTATTATGAGTAGCAGTAGCATATCTCGTTTTCTATACTTAAGAAATAGTGTGGTTTGTATGAGAAGTTCATCTCCTTTTTACGTTTTTTAGTAAAGGAAGCTGATCTCGGTCGTCATGGTTGAAAAGACAGGCTGCTCCTTGAGCTCTGGTTGTATCAGAGAGACAAGTTTTGGTAGGGGCTGTGGATAGACAAGAACTAACAAAAGCCACTCCAATAAGGCAGCGTGTGCCAGTGAAGAAGGGGCAAATCTGATCAGTGAGGCTGACACTTTTCCTCTTCGTTGTGTCAGCTGGAGAGATGCTAAATTCAAACAGCACTCTGCGTTTAAGAATTATTAAAGAATTTATAGTTGAAATGCTAGAGAGAAACCAGAATTGCTGCTAGCCTGGCATCTTATGCATTTGGGTAAAAATGGTAAAGCAGTATTTAATCTTCTTTCTTTTTTCTTCTCCCTCTCTCTCGTGATGCATCAGGATGGCAACACAGAAACAGATTTAGTTTTTTTAATCTTTCTCCATTAAGAGTATGTCAACAAAAAATAACTTCCTGTCTTTTTAAAAATGCTGCTGCTGAAAAGTGAGTTGATGAGCCTTCTGAGCAGTCTGCTTACAGGCAAACCGTGCCTTCCTGTGGCATCCTGTAAAGAATGAATACCTTATTCTTCTCATTACAAATTTGTAGCAGCAATCAGTGAAATGTGGTAATAACTTTGTAAAAAATATAGCCTATGGAATAATATTTCAACAATATATTTACTTTCCTTGCTTTCTTGAATTTATTTTGCTACAAGGGGGACAGAATGGGTCATCTCTTGGGTGTTTAGTGGCAGGAAGACAACTTGTTGGTAGGTGGGTGATATTCTGCTTGCCTTTTCCCGCGTTTTGTGCGTTGAAATTCCAACCTGCTTAGAATGATCTTCAATGAGGCATGTGTTCTCAAAGTGGTATCGTCCTATGGGCCAGCCTTTGGTTAATCGTGTTATGGCCAGCTCTGTCTCTAAAAAACATCCTTCCAGCTGTATCTGGGGTACGGTGTCTGTTCTGCTCGAGGTTTTGTAGATGACACAGGCGTGGAAGACACTGAGTGCACCCGTGTCTGATGGTGCACTGAATGATCTTGGGGCCAGCTTGTGCTGCAGCCCTGCTGTTCATACATGTCCTGGCTGATACCTGATGTCCTCCTGTCTTCAGCAAAGTGCTGGACATCGTAGGACATGATGCAGTGTGTCCCTGCGTTGTGTGAGCCCTGTTTGGAGCCTCAGTCCCTGTAGGTGTATAGGGGTATGGATGTGTCCATCGCCGTTACAGAGCTGCTGGCAAAACAGGTGCTGCCTGAGAAATGGGGTTGTGTTCGGTGTAACTGTGGCATTGATGAGCCAGATCACTTGTCTATGTGGCTTTCCCTTTTTCTTAAAGGAAATCTGTTTTTTCTCATCAAAGGCAAAGATCCTCTCCAAAAGCAGTTGGAAAGGAAAATTAAAAAAAAAAAAAGAAACAGGAACAGATAATCCATTTTCCTTCTGAAAGAAAAGTGGCGCTGGGAGGGCAGAGAGGCTTGTGGTCGCAGGAGGACAGCAGTGGAGGAGCTGTGCTGCAGGTGTCTGTGCTTGCTGAGAGCCCAGGGTTCAGCAAGTCTGTATTTTCACACACTTGGAAAAGATAAATGTTCTGTGTGGATTTCTATGTTACTAGTGTTGTTTTAAAAACCTTCAATAGAAACTGTTTGAAAGCATTTTATTTATTAGAAAGACCTGGGCTGACGTGATTCACCTCGGCGAGCACTGAGCATATTATACATATCATCTTGGTGAGGTCTACCCAGATACTGTGTGCTCTCAGAGGCGCTGCTTCTGCCAGAGATGTTGGTGTTTACTTAGCAAGCAAGGCAAAATTCTTCAGAACCAGCAAAAAAACTAGGTCTAACAAAAATAGTTTAAGTAAACAAAGATGTTTCTCTTTTGGGAGAAGGTAGCATGTGCCTGTGTAAGGACACGATCCCTACAGTCTGCCCCACCATGGTTTATAAATAAAATAAAAAAATCCGCAGTGGGAGAGTTGTTTTTTTTGTTTTTTTTTTTAAAAAAGAGTTTAGTTGCTCTTCGTTTCCAAGTGCTCACACAGACTGCTGTTGTTTTCTGCCCACTTTTTAGACTACAGTTTTCCTATGCGGTGTTTGGGATTTATCACAAGTGCTGGCGGCTGCTGGGGGCATGGCAGCAAGGCTGGGGGCTGAGCCAGCAGGCAGCCGTTCCTTGAGGTGCTGATGGCACCTGCCAGGCCAGAGCCCTGCTCTGTCACCTTGTCACCCAACAGATAATCTCTGTGGGGTGTGACAAGAGAAGTATGAAGGCAGAAAGTGGTCGCTCACTGCAGCACCACGCTTTGTGCTTGAGGTTGCAGTGACTGCTTGAGCACTGGCTGCTGGGGTGGTGCCATTTCCAAAAGCAGCAGTCTGTTTATTTTTACTTATTTTTCAATCTTTTGCCCTTTAATTTAGTGAAAGTAAATGGGCCCAGTGCTTGTGAGTGGGTAGTTCAATGTTTTCTGATCATTTCAAAAGAACAAGTAGTTGGTGATGCTGTGTTACTGTATGGAGGAGTGTCTTGCCATTGGGGCAGGGCTGATCAGTGGAAGCTGCTGCAGGCCGATGCTGCTTCCACAGTGCCACTTTCCTTACTGCACCCCATGAAAAACCAATTCCTCTTCTACACATGCTATGAAAGAACTTCGTTTTTCAACCAAGATTAGTTTCTGTCTCGGCAAGTTCATCGGCAGTAAAGCTTGGCACAGCACAGACCTGGGGTGTCAGGCTTGTGCTGCCTGTGGCATGCCCTCATTGAGAGCCAGGCTTTCGTGTTACATTGGGTCTGAAAGCAAAAACACCAGTTTGAGGACATTGTGGACCTCCAACACCGTGACTGATCTGTGCTGTAAATCCTCTGAGGGCTGGGGACATGTGTAACTTCACTGTTACTGTAACTTAACAGCAGCCTAACCAGCCCCCTTCCCATCCCTCAGTAAATCTGCACCTGCATGGCTCAGCCTGGTTGGGGATGGAGCTGAAGGCAGTGACCTTTGCTATCCAGCAGGTTTACTGTCCTCTGTTCCACCTCAGTGGTCACCTGCATTTCCAGGAAGTGCACGAAATGAGCAGGACGGATTTTGTCTTTATGGGCATCCTGTGAGGCTTCTTGCCTTGGGAAAGGTTTTGTTTTTTGCTAGGAAACTTGTAGCTCTGCTTAAACTTTTTGTAGTTCATGAAAACAGAAGGAAGGTGCATGCGTGTAGGCTTCAGCCTAGTCACACAGCTAGTTTTATATTGCTTGAAAACGGGTTGTTTCACTTGACCTTGGTGAGAGCTCAGATGAAGTTGCTGCAAAGGGCTATAACTTAAAATGTGGCATAGGATGGTCTGGTCCTTTCTAAACCTGTCATAAGTGATAAGCTAGATACTTTTCGTGAGGCATTTCAGAAGGAGCATAAACAGTGGAGAAGACTCGTACTTTAATTCCAGTAGATTACTGTCACTTGTCCAGGCAGAAAATTTAATTCATTTCTGCATCAAGCTGTATTTGTGGCTTAAGCTTGGATGCCTTTAAAAAGACCAGTCTTTATTTAAAGTATTTGGGTGCAGTATCAATACTTTGAAATGCAGGGAGTGACGTTCTGTTATTTGAAAGGCAGCAATAGAAAAATGTGATATCTGTGATAATATCAGCATGCTCAGTGTCATATCGTACCACCTGAAGCTTCTTGGGGCGTTTTCCTACAACCCTGTTAGATCAGACCCTGCGTGGGTCAACTTCTGCACATTTTTTCAAGCCATTGGGATTGCAAACAAGGATGTAGAGACTGCAGAGTAGTGAAATTGCAAAGGGAAGACACTGGATTTGGAGGAAAGGGACTTCAATGTTTAGTTTCTTTTTCTTGGCATTATTTAGACTCCCAAATGACTACGTTTCTAGTTTTCTAGCACAAAAGAGGCCTCACAGCGTTCAGGATCCTCTGTAAAGTCCTTGTACAGATCATTCTGTTTCCCAAACAGTTTATCTCGTTCAATGATATTTTTATTTCGCAGCTACAGTTTATACACCCTAATGTGTGGTATTTTTGGAAACCTCCCATTTATCTAACAATGAAAGCCAGGATAGAATATCAGCTTCCATTTAGATTTTCCTGAATTTTCTACCGTTAAACCAGTAATTTCTTTTAAAATTGAATTTTCTTTTAAGGAGAAAGGAGGAAATAAAGGATAATTAAAGTGCAATTTAAAACAAACAGGATCAAAAAGAAAAAGAGCATCGATTTCAGATAACTCCAATAGTCTAGGTGGTCTTTACTGCAACGTGTATGTTGCTATGAAATACATTCTGGATCGCAGGCTGTAACTGTGCTGCAGCATGCAGTGTGAGTGCTGCGAGTGAACGTGTGCTGAGCGTCGTAACGTTCAGTTGGTGCACATCAGTGCCGTGGCTTAAATACGAGCTGTGGGGAGAGACCATGGCAGTGGGGAGAGGGGATGGAATCGCAAAACGTTTGCACAAATTGACTTCTAGAAAATCAAAAAGGAGGTGGTGCATTTTGTTTTTATTAGACCCAACCACCTGAAGGGAGCTCTGTGCGTGCAGTCGGTCACAGTAGCACTTTCATTTCTGTCACAGAGGTCTAAATAAATGAATTGGCCATCTGCAATTAATTCGCATTGTACAAATAGTTTGAAGACTGAGTAGTCTGTCTTCTGAACAGAGCAATCTATTTTTAGCTTTTCAAGCAAGCCTGTTTTGTGCTCTTTGTAGAGTCAGCGACATTCTTTCAATTTTTCAGCTTAATTAACACAAAAGAAATTGTAATCTGAGAAGGCTGCAGAAACAAGAAGCCCCTGAAAAGCATGAATTTGCAAGAAAGCAGATGATGGCAGCTTTGCAAAAGATAGGCAGCGAGCGGAAAGGAATAAGTTGAGAGCAGTTTGGGGGATTCTAGCTGGGTGCTGGGAGGGCTGATTTGATTTGCAGCGAATGCTCACGGGTCCTGTAATGAAGGGGAATCCTGTAGTCTGAAAATAAGAGCTAGAGAAAAAAAAAAAATCATAGCTTTCTGAAAGAGATGATAACCACTTGTAGATAAAGCAGATTTTGGTGGAATTACATACAGCTGTATAGCCCGGGTGTGAGCATTGCTGTCTGCTCCCTGGGTGCTCAGGGACTGCTGGATCCCCTCTAGATGGACTCTGTTTGCTGTTATGGGTAAATCCATGCACGTTGATTAGAATCATGCTCTAGCAAATGCAAAATCTACGTGCCTCAGACATTGTATTCTGAACTACATTTGTTAGAAGATTTGTAGTGATCGTTTAAGGGAGAGAAGGCATAGCTAATTGTGCAGAGGGATTTTAATTAGAGTGTTAGTTCTAGAAGAAGGATGTTAAAAAAACTGAATAAACAACAGACCACCAATTGCAATCATGTTAAGAAATAGTACTTTGAAATGACAACATTCTGTGCCTGCTGGCAGGTGCTTTTTTTTCCTGTTTAGGTTTATTAAATTGAGAGCATGAGTATTTCCGTGCATGAATACTGTGCTCTTGTAGCATGTAAACTTCCCAATGAAGTATCTTCCCAAGTATCTGTTAGTGGGTGCATGTTTAAAATGTGCAAACAGCGAAAGGAGAAGTCATAAACCTTCCTTCTTCAGATCTGTGCAGAGAAGCCCCATGTACAGCACTGGAAAGCACTGCGGGGAGGCAGGCAGCCTTGTCCTGCTGATTGCCACTGCGCCGTGGGAGCACAAATGGATTCCTGCAACAACCGCTGCTCCCATTGCTATTGCGATCCTAAATCACCTGTCCTGTCTTGTGACAGATAAAGTGTACATTCTGTGCTGTATAGCGTGCAGTGTGTATTTTAGAGGCATAAAAATACAGTGACGTTTCTAATGGGGTTCTTTTGCGACTGTGGCAAATCAAAGAAATTCACCACAAAGATCCACCTGAGACTTCGAATACCAAAATACCTCTGAATATCTGTATCTCCCCTTTAGATGCTGTTGAATTTCTTTCCCCTTTGAATCTCAAGTTAATCTGATTCCTTCCCAGTATTTTTGTGAAGTCCTTTTGCTCATAACAGAAGAGATGTGCAGCAAAAGGGTTTGTTTAACAAGCTGATTTTAGTTCTTGAAACTCCAAGCACTTTCAAATATATCAAACTGAAATGGAATCCACAAGTGATTTCTAATTAAAATTCTTCAATTTCATAAATGTTCTCCAGTAGAATGCCATTGGCTTGTTCATTCTAACCAGCTTTGTAATACAAGAGCCTGACCTCGTAAAGCAAGCAGGAGGGCTGACAGTCCTCGCTTTTCCTCACTGTAGAAACAGCAAATGAAAGCTGCAGCTGGAGGAAGAAGTTCTTCTTCAGGAACAATAAGAAATGTTCACAGTTGTTGGAAAGCCCACATGGAGGGTTAAGGAGGGATAACTGACAAACAGTGCTGAAGGCAGAGGGGAACTGTGAGCAGTGTTGGGAAGGTTCTTTGCTCACTTAGAAACTCTGGAAACCAAAGTAAGGTCATAGCTAACAGTTTCTTTAAAGCATTCATTGCTTCAAGCTTCTCGCAGTACCAGATCTGGTGCACGTCTGTGGCTGTAACCAGCACTCGTATGAAAGCTGCTGGTCAGAGCTGAGTGTTGGTGATCAAAAGTCAGTCTGTGTGCTTCTTTTGCCCCACTGCTCACAGTGTTCAAGGAGGTAGAAGAAAATGAATGTTAATAACGTTCAGTATGTAAACAAGAAGAATGCAACAGGCACAACGAATCAGTGAACTGGGATTTGCTTATTACCTGAGTTCCACTTGCTGAAGTTTTCCGTCCTGAGGTATATACAGCTGTGCCTTTTATGTCTGAGGACTGAAGATACCAGTAATATTAATGGGTTAATGTGTTCACTGTTGATTTTTTTTTTAATAGAGGTTTGTGAGTACTCATTAAACAATTTCAATGTGTTAAAATCTTCAAGGTGGGTTTCTGTGATCTTCTCCATATTCTTGAGGTTCAATTTTAGGATCTTTGTTTAAGGAAAAGTAAATTTAATTCTTTATAATTAAATGCAGTAAGAAAACAGGAAACGTATTTTTTTAAGCCCTGTGAGAAAGTCTGTTTAAGGATTCTTCTGTACGAAGTAAATTCTAAAATACCGATGTAGTGCAACAGTTGTAACATAGGTAAGGTACTCAGTCGTGCCATTGGCTTTTATACTCAGCCAGTTTACTTGCCAACATAAACAAAGACTTGAAGGCTTATTTTTTATTAGAATTTATTTCCATGCGCAGTTCAGACAGAATCCACTGTGAACCTTTGAGTTCGTTCACAGTGCGCTAAACATTGCTGAAATGGTTCTGAAAGTGGCCAACCAACATTGTCACTTCTAAAGACAGCAAGAAGGGGTCTTCTACTTCATTCTTCTCACGCGCTTCTCTCTTAAAAGTGATACGAAAAGGCATAAAATGTTTCCTTTTTTAAAATGCTGTGCTACTCATTGTCTTTTCTGATGAGTCGTAAGTGTGCACTCTGCACACTTACACTGCAGACCACCACAGCATTAAACAATGGTAAATATTCTTTGCTGCTGATTCATCCATGGGAAGGATAGATTTAGCACCCGGCCTGTGGGCACTGAGTGCTCCAACAAGCAGAGAGACAAAGAACTCCATTCCCTTAAGAGTTCAAGGGCTCTGTTTAGGTCATTGGGTGCCCACAGCCCCTCTGCTTACTCCTGGCCCTGAAAATGTCCTTCTCAGCAGAAGTGAAGAGATACAGCCACAAAGTGGTTACCTTTGGCATCAGATGGAAACTAACCTTACTGCACAAGAGTTCTGCAGCAGGCTGCTTCCCAAAGACAGAGGGTTCAATGAAAGTATCAAGAGCCACATCACGGGCAAGCTGCAAGCAATCTTGAGAAAACTGCCTGCCCTCTTTCCATGAGGAATGGCCAGAAATCAGGGCTGGATGGTGTTCAGCTGTCCTGTCCATTTGCATGCTTTAGTCCCTCCCTCTTCAAGGAGTCTCAACGTAAGTCCTCTGCCTCTTTGTTTTACATGCAAGAGGCAAAAAGCCCTTCAAGAATTTGCAGGGTGCTTCTAATTGCAGCTTAAAGCTGATCTGCCTTGCAAAATGGAGCAAAAAACATCCATGTTGTTCGTGAAAAGGAATCACCACTGAAGAATCACTAAATTTTCTGCTGTTCCTCCTCCTCTCCCCACCTTACAGACACACTGCCAGTGTAAAACAGGAAGATGCTTTTTCCATGCCAGCTGAGGAGTGAGGAGCCACGTCAAGCAAAAGCTGCAGGTCTAAGCATAGCACTGATCTGCGGGTCAGAAGTTGGAACACAGCCTCCTGTTCTCTTGACTAGGGCTTGTCCAGTCTAATAACCACAATTTAAAGGGCCTGATCTTTTAAAAGGGGGATGAACCTGTGACTTACATTGATTTTGATGGGTGTTGTGGCTGCCTGACAGTTCCAAAGTATTTTATCCTAGCATTGTGACTCCCTCATTTCAGATTGGAGAGTTGCTGGAGGTGAAGATAGCTTGTCTGTAATACATGGGGTTCTGGATGTCTAGAAACTTAATTTTTGAAGTACACATCTTCGTAAATGTAACAGAGCCACCTTTAACACTAGAGTGAAAAACAGACCTTGCTGCCAACAAGAAAAAAATTGCCATTTCTTTATGCTATTGCTGCAAAGGGAATCAGACAGTAGAGGGAGCACAAGTTAACACTCACTTTCCCCCGTGCCATGGGCTAGCCACGTTAATTGTATGCAAAACAGCTAACAGAAATGGAAGAATGGAAAGGGGCAAAGCCATGTTGGTTAGTAGCATGCTGGATGTGGATGAAAGGGTTGGAGGTAGCAGGTTAAAAGCCTGACTATTAGGGAGGAGAAGCTAAATATGGCATCTTAATACAGCACGTGGCAAGGGGCCAGATCTGTTAGTTCATAGATCTTAAGCTGTTTCCAATATTTGGGTTTGAATAGGATTAAAAACCAGAAGAGGAGATTTTTCTGGGTCTGCTTTCAACAGAGATGGAATCTCTGAAGAGCAATTTCAGTGCTTTGGAATCTAAACCCAAATTCCAGTCTTATATGACCTTAGCATCCAAGCCGCAACCCGACATCATTTCTCTGTCTGTCTGTACCAAACATTTGATAACTGTGCTGTACAAAATCACTTGCATGCGACTGAAAAATGTAGATAGGTGGTTGTGGCTCCCTGGAAATAAAACCTAGCTCTCTGACAGTTGATACTTAGAACAAGAATGGTGTGCAAATGTAGCTGCTATCTCTGGTTTAAGAAGACATCGCCTCTCTGAGGTAAGATGTTCCTGTGCTGTGTGTTAGACGTGTTGGCGTTATGCAGCACCAGAGCGAGGACTGGTTGCTAACATATAAGATTTGTGAGGAATCAGCTGCATTAATGACTTCGTTGTAAGTGAGGATATAAATGAAAATTACATTTATATAACAGACTTTCCAGTATAAAAGCCAAATTTTGCTGGCTATAAACACTCAGAAAGCTTTACCATGAAAAATTACAACAATCAGGGGTTAGACATTACATTTAGAGAAAATGCAGGGCAAGGCACATGAATCTACTGCTTTTTTATCATGTTTTTCCAAGTGGAATGACTTGAGCTAAAGTTAACTTTTTACTACTTAAGAAGATTATGTGGTTCATAGAAAAATAATTCAAACTGCTTAATTTTTAAAGCTTTTTTAATAAGAAACCTTCAAAGAAGTTCATTGTAGAGTAGTATTCAAGCAGTGTAGGTAAGGTAGTTAAATATTCCCTCACTGAAATGTAGTTTGAACAACAGACTTTCATGGCACCTATACAAATATTTCTATAGATTCTTATCTGCAAGAATAGCAGCATATTTCTTTTTTTTTTTTTTAATTAAAGATCATTATAATTGCTAATGTATGATTGTTTGGGGGCATATGTGAGTCAAAGTGTGGTTTAGCGAACACAGTTCTTGAGAACACCTTAACGTTCACTGAGTCCCTCCTGTGCTGTAACCTCTGTGCTGAATTAGCACATGGGCCCACGTGTGAGGTGCCCCGTGTCCTTGGCTGGGAGAGGAGCACCTCCAGGATGGATAAAAAAGCTGGGAATCAACCAAGGAGCAGAGTTTTGTAAGACAGCGACCGTTTTTCAAAGATGCTGATGAGTGGTTTGGGAAAGGAACAAAACAAAGAACCATTAAAACCAAAGCAAAAGGGGCAGAAGAGGGGTTCAAGTTATGAAGGGGAGACGCTCTCTCACCGTGAAGCAGAATATGTTCTGGCAAGGGCAGAGGCGGACTCATGGCTGCTAGCAAAGGTGATGTCAGGACAAGAGGTGAATTCAAGCCTGTTTCGGTTTTTTTCTGTGTTGTTTTTTTTTTTCCTTGCTTATGACTTTGTTGGCTTTTTTGTTCTTGTTTGAGAGGAAGTTGGGTGTTTTGTTTTTAAATTTAGTTATTTATGATTAAGAGGTTCCTTTGTTAAACCAATATTACTTTATTTTGTAATCCTTTAAGGATGCTACTGGAAAACCAGAGTTTCTCACAGCCAGTATACCCTGGGGCAATGTACCTGAAGAGCTGTCTCCAGAAAATTGGGCCATAAGTGTTGATGTGCCCAGATATGTGGCTTGTATGATGGGGTGTGCTTCGGCTCGGGTCTTCAAAGCTAGTTGGTGATGATTCATTTGTGATGCATATCTGTCCAGGCATGAGAACTTGATGCAATAAAAAGATTTCTTACTCAGGTATTAAGAGACCATAACAATTACATAATTGTTACTAGGGCAGGAGGTCTCAAGTCATGTTAGATTGTTACTGTCACGTCTTGCCCCATCTTCCTGTCTGTGTGCAGACCAGTTTGGTATGTTGGGATCCAGCCAGTGAATGTGTGGACTTCCACCACCTCTCACTGAGTCACTGCAGGTTTCAAATTGATGTTTCTATAGAGAAAGACACTCTTGGGCAGTGAGATCTTGGACCTGCAGTCCATTCTCTTTGACAGTGGGAGTTGTGCTTCAGCACTTTGCATTCTTCATTTCATAATACAATAATTCCTTTACTAGAGAGCTGAAACTAAGAGAGTTCTTTTGTTCATCTCAGGCAAGCAAGGCTCAGATAAGGGAATTTGTAGCCTTTGTCACTTTGTACACTGAAATCTGTTTAAGGGTACAGTTTTCAGACATGATAGCATTCTTTCATGTCTTTAGTGCACAGTTAGTTTGTGTATTCCAGATTGAGCCATCATAGCTATGCCTTCCCAGCTTTTGGCTTGTCCAGCGTGGGTTGGTGCGGTCACTTCATAGAGTCTGAATTCCATTCTTATTTTTTGGGTTTTTGTTTTTTTTTTTTTGTTGTTGTTGTTTTTGTTTTTCCTTTTTTGTTTGTTTGTTTGTTTGTTTTTCTTCAAGACAGCTTTTAGGATGAAGAAGAAATTATTCTTGTTCCCAGGCTGAAAGCGGGGAGGTGGTCTGTATTGGTAGAGCATGGTAGTTCTGTTTCTGCTTTGTGGCCGTCATTGTTTGACTGAACTGAGTCTCCCCAGCAGAGTTGAAGCTTTAGTCCACCATAAAGAGTATGCTATAAAACAAATGCAAACCAATCCTGTTGCCAAAATGCTGTTCACAGCATGAAACTGAGTTCTCATTTTGATGGCGTGTGTTTTCAGTGTGTCGCAGTCGCCGTTATCCCTTTTGCCCGTCAGAGCTGTGACTTATGAACTCCCTACGCAGTTCCTTGCTCAAGGAAAGCGAAAACAGGAAGCTGGGACTCCATTTTTCTTTCAAATGAATATTAATGGGAACTGTTCTGGGCTACTGCTCGGCTCCATGATAATACACATGGCCATTCATGAAATGGTGCAGACAGAAGAGACGATTAGGAATACAGAATTTAAGACTGAATTTTGAAAAGGCAGCGCAGGAACTTCAGGCCCCGAAATATCCTCGTACGCTTTGGCTTTACTTCATGCTATCAGCCAGGATTCTCCTTACAGCACTGCAATATTCATAATGAAGAAATAAATCCACCCCTTCCTGTGTGCCTCACGACACGCAGCACTGTGTGTGCTCAGCACATGTGTAGTTTTGATAAAGAGACGTTATCGAGACTGAAATCATTTTAAACAAAACAAATAATGTGGCTGCCCAGCGCTTCCTCTGGAAGTGTTTCCTTGGACAAAAATCGTCCTTAACGCTCTCATGTATGGAGTTGGTATATCCCTCAGTAACGCCTGTTCGCAGAATGAGTGTTTCTGGGTAAACGTCTGGCTGTGTGCTTTATATATAGGGTGTGAAGTTCAGCCATGCGGGAGGGCCCTGCCTGCAGCCTGGCCGGGGGGCAGGCCTTGCTGTGCTCGGTGTGCAGCCTGGGTGCCATCCCACGGCTTGGGGCTCTCTGTGGGCATGGAGCGCTGCGGCCACTGAGGGCCTCGATGTGGGACAGCGGTGCTGCGGAGCCCTGGGTTCCCTGCCCCATGGCGTGAACGCTGGGCCGGCTCCTTGGCTGATTTGAGGGCAGGGTGAGCGTCCACAGAGAGCTGTGAGGCTGCGGGTGTCTGTGCGAAATGTAGGCTGTGCTCGCAGAGCCCGTGGCCGTTCGGTGGGGCTGCTGCGGGCTGCCGGCTGCCAGCAGCTCAGCTGTGTGCTGTTTGCTCAGCAGAGACGAAACTGCAAAGAGCCGATTGCTTGAGGAGCAGATCGGGCGCTCAGGCAGCGTGTGCATGGGGCGTTGGAAAAACAAATTGGTTATTTTAACACCAAAGAGCAGAAAGCAAACCTGGAGGTGATCTGCAAGAGAGCGCGCAGCTGGGTTTCTGCCCTGTTTGATACTTTATGGCGTACAAAGAAAGATTGAGAAGTGTGGAGGCTTTTTTTTTTTTTCCCCCTTAAGTTTCAAAATAAAAAGTATCTTTGTCTGATACTTTGCAGCAAGCATGCTGGTTCTGGCTTCCCCTGATCTTGCTGCAAGGCCTGTGGGAGAAGGGCTCAAAGAATACCAGCAGCTTTCTCAGCGTTTTCATTAAGAAAAGCAGTGTTTTAAGAGAGGCCGCTTGCTCATTTAATGTTCTTGAGAATGTCTGGGTTAAAATAGGTGTTAATAAAAAGAAGACAGTCTATTAAAATTGCTTCCTTTTTGAATAATCTCTGTATGATGAAACATATAACTGAAGGGCTTAAAGGTCAAAAGTGAGACCAGGGCCCCTTGGTTCTCGATTCTGTGCAGACATGTCGGAAGCGAACAGCTTACAACCTATGTGACAGAGGCAGATAAAAGAGAGTTGGGAAAAGAGGCACAGGAGGGGGAAGTGGCTCTGCAGGGTCACGCACGGAGCGATGGCTGTGCTGGATCAAACGGCCCACGCCAGGTCAGCCCTTCTGGATGTCGTCCCTCTGTTTAATCCCCGAGCCCACCTCCTTCCCTTGGACGTTTTTGTTGGCTACTGTGAGCGTTTGAGCAGGCCTGTGAGCAGGGTTAATTCAGACGTTGCATTTGAGCAGAAGGGATGCTGAGGATATGCCCTGCGCTGGGTCTGTACACGAGCAGAGCCTGCACCACTGCTTCTTTTAATGTAGCAGAGGCAGCGTGTTGGGACTGGGGCTCCTGGGGCTGGGTCCACAGCCTGGACTTCTGCCTGCTTACTGCAGCCCTGGCCGGTGTCTGAGCTGCAGCAACAAGAAGAGTCTTCCCTCGCACACCTAAAGGCTGACAGACAGTTGCTTGTTTTATATGCCTTGCTAAAATCTAGATAAAACCACCGGAAAGACTTAGCGGGAGCATTGGAAAAGGGTCTAAATTGTGCAACCGCCCGAGGGGATGTGGGGCACCCTAATTTAACATCAAGGCCCTTAAGAAGTACTGATGCTGTTAGTTTGCCAGACAGCCAGATTCTTCCAGGAAAAATAGGGTACAAGAGACCCCTATTCTATAATTGTATACTTGTAATCTGTGTGTGATTTAAGACCTAGGCTTAAAAGTTTTCTATGTAAAGAAGAAGATGGGGGAAATACCCTTTTTGAAAGAGGATGCTTTCAGGCCTTTCGCAGTGCAGGGAAAGAGGAAAGAAATCACAGTTCTGTTGCTCCTTGCAGGCCATCTCTGTTAATGGCTCCTGGTATTGAGGGTGCTGTGGTTTGCCAGGACTAAAATGTAAAGTCATTCTGAGTGCGAAAACCTGATCATTCTATTAAAAGAAAAAGAAAAAAAAAAGGAAAGAGAGGAATGTTTACAACCCATTAAAACCTGTGTGACAACTTAACAAAAACTGTTTTAACAATCCTCTTATTCCCCTTCCTGCTATCTCCATAACATGCAGTGCACGTTGCTGGTGCCCTGCACACAGTGCTGTCGCAGCCATGCTGGGCACTGCGGGCTGCTGGCATCGCCCTGGGATCCAGGAACCTCCTGCCCTGCTCACCTCGGGCTGGAGAGAAGCCTGGGGCTGCTTGCTGCCTCACAGAGCTCTCTGGAACCTGGGCTTTAGCCTCTACTAATGCTGCCTCTGTGGGCTTTGTGACCTGGGCATAGCAAGAATTAGAACAGAATAATTCTTTCCTAAAGGAGCAGGTCTGGCGTGAATGTTGATAAATATTGAAACTAAATCTGAGAAACGAGATGTTGCATTTTTATTTTTATTTTTGAATCAGCATTCCATATGTGTTATGCACAGCTCGGATGTGCTCGTGCTTTTGTTACATAAGAGCTGTTTGGTTTTTTTGTGAAGTGCGGTGCAGAATGCATGAGCAGCGAGGAGTATCACGAAAAGAACTGCAAGAAAATGAGGAACGCGAGTAGTTGAAGAGCTGTTACTCAGTATTTTATTTCCATAATCCCATGAGTTCCTTAAAGTTCCTTTTAATGTTTCTGAGAAAAAGCTTCGAAGTGAAAGGAGGGAGGCACAATTTTTTTTCCTCTGGTTTAAAGGAAGGTCTCGGTTAATTCTATTAGTAGACTTTGGGCTTGTTTTTATTTAAAAACAAAACAAAAACCCCTCTCAAGTTTAGAATTTCTGTATGGAAACATTCTTCTCCTTTGCCAGAGAGGGAAGTATCTCGTTTTCATTCTGTTTGTGTTGGAGTATCTGTACTTAAATGCTTTGTGTTTGTTCTTTATTGAATACATTAGTGATGCATTAATTTCTTCCTGACAATGCTGGTTTTATTGCACTCAGATAGGCCCGCTCTTTCCCATATGACAGACAAACTCGTCGTTCTGCTTGGTGACCCTGCTTTGCCCTCCTGGGCTTTAATTGATAACGCCTTAATTTCCAACCTTCTTTACCTTTTAATGCTTTTTAAAGTGATTTCTGTTCTGATCACTGCAGGAGAAACAACCACAACCAAAAAACCCAGGTTGGATTCCTACTCCAACTCCAATCTATTTGCTTTGTTTTTGCTTTTTTAGATTATTGTTTGGCTTTAATTTGCTTGCTTCTCCTTTAAACAGGCTTGGGATTACTCAAGGGTTCCTTGTTCAGCAGGCCAAAGGGTAATTTGGAGACTTTGAAACTGTCTCCCTTTTTATCACCAAGTTTTGTTCTTCCAAGAGTCCAAAGGATTTTGTGGGCTGATAGCTGGAGGAGATGCCTCCTTCTAAGGAAGGCGTAAGCTGCCGCCCGGATCCATTGCACGGCGCCGCTGCCGGGCCTCAGACAGATGGGAAAAAATGGATCCAAGTCTGAACCGGAGCCTTAATTAACCCTCATATAACACTAATGAAAAGACTGAGTTTATTGGGGATTAAATGCGCTGAGATCACTAGATGAGACATTCAACAAAGGCCCGCAGCTCTGCTTTCCGAAAGCTAGAAATACTGAGAGACTTCAGAGCAGAGAAGTAACCAAGATATAGCGTGCACTGCTACAAACTGTCCTTTAACTGAAGAAGTCCATCTGTCCCAGAGATAATGCTACGTTTGGAAGAAGGAGGGCTGTCAGAACTGCCAGCTTCCAGGACAGCAGAACAATGCCTGGAGTGGTGTGGGCTGCGTGAAAAACGTCACAGCTATTTCTGCAAAAGGCTGTAATCCTCAAAGGTGCTTTTTCAGCACCTTCCTAATATGAATTTACTCACTGCTTTCTTCTTTATTTTTCCCAAAACTTTAAATCCTTGGAAAAGAAATATTAATTAAAAAAAAAAAAAAAAAAAAACTAAAACCAAACCAACCAGTCCTAACAAACAAAGAAAAAACCCACTCTCTAAAATCTTACTTTTTTACAGGGCTGTGCAAAGATTTCAAATGAATCCCACAGTGGGGAAGCACAGATATTTTAAATAAAAAGGCAAGGTAGAAACATAGTTCTGCAACAGCAGATGCTTGGCTGTGGGGCACAGATGCTCAGTGAGCAACGGCTGAAGCTCTGTTCCCCTGGGGATGGCACAGTGCTGTGGTCAGCAGCTCTGCCCCGCGCTCCTCGGTGGGGAGCAGGCACACAGTGAGCAGCGGTGCAGGAGGTGCCTCAGTGCATGGCTGCAGCTGCAATTTCAGAGTAGCAGGGAATTGCTGTGTGTTTGCTGTACATTGATCCGCACACCTGACAGCTTTAAGTAGGAGAGGATTTCTTCTGTCTTTTGTTTTTTTTTCCCGTGCACACCTGGCTCTTTGTAGGTGCACCCTGGTAGCACGGAGAAGGATGTTAGCCTGGATTTCTAAGTGGAAAATGTCTAAATCAGAGACAAAAGTGTAGCTGTAAGAACCATTTGTTTCATGTGTTCTCCACGTTAACTGGGCTCCCTATCCTTCCATTAGAAAGCCTTGCTGAAAATAAGCTGTTTCCTATAAACAGAAACAAAGGAAATCGTGCGGTTAGGTCACCACTGTTGCTTTTACTTTTTGAGCTGAAAATGTTGTCCTCTCTGCAGCAGTGGGAACTGCTCTAGATGCCGTTCCAGTACAGGACAGGCTGACAGCCTCCCCAGAGCTGCGGTGCCATTTGACTCTGGTTGCTAAGGGATGCTCAAGCGTGATGTAGTCTCTGTCTTTCCTTCCAAATGAACACACTGGTTTGGTCACAACTCCACCCCCACAGCTCACAGCCAAAAGTTTGTGAGGTCGTGTTCTCTCTGGACAGCATGGTCCCATAAGCAGCTGTGCAACTGTGAAAAATAATTAGCTGATTGGCTTTTCTGTAGGCTGGGGCATCCAAAGTGCTCAGTGCTTTCAACTTCCCAACAAATGTGGATTGTTTGCAATAGGAAACAGGGTTATTTGTCACCCTGGAGAGTTTAGGAGGCATTGTGTTATAAGATGAACGTCCTGATCACATTTCCTGTGAATGCAAAGGGTAACTAGTGAACCCAAATTAAATAAAGAATGGAGAGGCACTAAATGTCATGTGTCAGAATATCAAAATCTAAACTTACAATTAGCTCCAAGAACAACTGCTGCATATACATTGTCCAGCCAGAGGTTGTGAATTCCCACTTACTCAGGTTCCTCGTGCTGTGCAGGAAGGCAGACTGCCACAAGAATGTGTTACAACAGCTCTATGCAACTGACCATAAAGTATTAAAATAGGAAAAGGAACTGAGGATTTTCATCCTTAGAATGTAGAAGTTAGGCCAGCTGGGTTAAAAATTAAGTAAAGTTACCAAGTAGAATGAAGTGGATTACAGGTGTATGAAACCTTCCTGTGCACATCCTCCACCAACGTCCCATTAAGATGTTCGTAAGTTCAAGCAGTTCTGCTGTCTCTCCCTGCAGTCTGAGCCAGCAGACTTAAGTCTTCTAATGAATGTCTCTTTCACCCACTTCCACATTCACGTTATCTTGCGATTTTGGAAAATATTTCTGCCTGCCGTGCAGCAGTGTCCTTTGACACTCTTTAGAGTACTATCAGTCCTCAGATAGATTTGTATCATTCAGGCTCTGCACTTTACCAGTGCAGGGAGTTAGGAGTCAGGCTTTGCATGCGCTTCCCCTTCTGAAGGCAGTAGTCTTGTAAATAACCAAGAACCTCAGTTTCATGAGGTGTAAGCTAATGCCACTTGTTCCATGGTTTACTCTGAAGACACATCATCAGCACTGTGTCGTTTAAATATGCAAGAAGTATGAGGACAATTAATGTTTTGGTATGCCTGCTATTCAAATGGTGCTTTCTTACAAACAAAGAAAAAAACCATAGCAATTAATGACTTGGAAAGATCGATCAGTGCCTTATGTCTTGTGTCGTACACTTCAGAAGTCTGTACCTGTCAGAAGGTTTAACAGTTTGGAAGCGAGGGTTGTTGGTTTTACAGCTTACAGCCCTCTTCATACTTGGTAACATTTGAAATACGGTGATCTAATTCTTCACCCATCATAAGCAAACAGGAGTTTTGTAAGTGAGCTGTGTTTGTTCCTCCTCCAGCTGCCTCACGCTCTGCTCAGCCTCAGAGCACAGCAGTACAGAGCCAGACCTGCTTTGTGCTCAGACAGGGACCTGCGCTCCGCTGGCACCTGCACAACAGGACTCGGTCAATTCTACAGCGTATTTCCTGCTCCCCTTTCCCTGCTCTAGCTCTGCTCGCTGCTTGTGAAGATTTGAGCCCTTTGTGCACCTCCAGCAATGTTTTATTTATCTTGTTTGTGGATTCCTTTGTGAACTGCTGGAGGCCCGAGAGCTGCTCCCTTCCCCCTTTCGCGCTGGGGTTGGGGCACATTCTCCCCTCTGCCCGAGGTGGCAGGTACTGGCAGTGCTGCATTCCCTTCATATCTGCTGCCGTCAGAAAGCAGGGAGGTTTTATAGTTTTCAGTCTGAATTCTGCAGTATTGATTCTTTTATATCTTGTAAATGTCACAGTTAAAATACGGTTTAATAATAACTACATGGAAATAATACCAGTAAATACAAAAACCGTAACAGATACAAGGAATTATTATAATCTTTATTTCAAGTTAACGGGCAATTCTGAGCCAAGTTTCTCTGAGTCCTTTGGAAATTGCCTTGGCGTAAAACACTCAAAGGCGGCAATGGGAGTCTCCAAATCTCTTAGGCCCTGCGTTCCCCAAAGCTGTAGCATTTAAAATCACAGGGAAAGTCCCAGTAAATCCTCTGAGGCTGAGGCTTGGCCGTGGAGTCCCTGCTTCCCTGGAGGCCCACTCCTCTCCCAGCTCCGAAGCAGACGCATCTGCTGACACTGAACGTGACCTTCTGATTGTTTGCTCTCTTCACATAATTATTTTACTGTAGGTGGCTCTAAATATAGTAACCGGGTGACGTAAGAAGGTGTGTGCATGGGAATAGCATTGGGGATAATTGATGTTGCAAGTGGGGATAAGTAATTTATGTAAGGGACATTTCACTAATCTCAGGTGTAGAGGAAAAACATCTGTGTTTTAAGAAGCCAGGAAAAGCACAAATCTTTGGTTTTTGAGCATAGCTGATAAGCCTCTGCATGAAAACTACTGAGCAGCTTATAGGATGGAGTTTCCAAAACTGTTAGAAAATAAAACGGAGGCGGGTGGCTGGTGAGATGGTGGGTGGAAGCGCTGTGCACACCGAGCTGTGCTGTGCCCGGCCCGTCTGCTTCGCCCAGCCTGACTCGGCTGTAAGTCGGCTCTGTCAGTCGGCTCCGTGTCCCGGGACAGTCCCGGGTGGGTGAGGGCAGCCCGGCGCTGGGCTCAGCAGCACCCACATAAGGGAGCATCGCCCCACTGTCTGCACGGTGGTTCTGTAGTGAACTGGGCGAACGTTCCGAAGTTCATCAGATGTGGAAATATAAGGGCACATAAATATTTAACGCAGTGAGGTCTGCGGGAATTACTGTGAATTACTATGAAGTGCCCTCGGGCACCGCCCCGTTAAAATCGATTCGAAACGTTACGACTTTAACCCTCCCCTCCCCAAAGCCCTGCAAATCTTTTTGGGGTCGCTCTCATCCGCGGCTCGTTCCAGGGACGCTCAGCTCAGCCGGCTGCGGTGCAGCTCCGCGCTCGGCCCCGGCCCGACTCTGCGCGGACCCCCGGCCCAGTTCGAAGAGGGCGCCGGCGGCGGCGCGGGCTGACGCGGCCGTCATGTGAGCGGTTCCGCTCCCAGCGTTCAGCGAGGGCCGCTCGCCCCACCCCGCCGCTCTGCCTCCTCTGCGCGGCTCAATAGGGGAAGAAAAAAAAAAAAAAAAGAGAGACAGCCAGGAGAAATGCGAGAGAGAGGAGGAAAATAAGACAGGAGAAAATCCTCCCGTGAGAGGACAGCGTTTGCTCCGGGGAGAAGCGAAAGGGGCTTTAAAAAAAAAAATTCCCCTTTCTACTCCCGCTGTGTTTTCTGGAGAAGCCGAGAGGATTCAGCTGCCTGGAAACCTAATGTGAAAAAAAAAAAAAAAAAAAAAA
>NW_024884738.1:0-44086 GCF_019232065.1 Centrocercus urophasianus | reverse complement strand
AAGGAAAAAGGAAAAAGAGGAAAAAGGAAAAAGAGGAAAAAAAAGGAAAAAGGAAAAGATGTGACCAGCCCATGTCAACATGCAGCCCTGGGCACTGAGCTTGAGTGGACCACAGGATGTAGGAACCACCTCGCGGTAACACCACTGCCCAATTTCACCAGCACTGCACTGGGTTCTGTGCAGATGGCTTCTCAGGAAGGCCACAGGTACAGAGTGCCATCACCTCTCCTGCTAATTAGCCCCTTGGCTAGTTGGCAATGAGCTGGGGTGCCTCCCCCCAGCATATTGTAGTGAGGTGGGCAGAGGGCTTGGGTGCAGCAGTTGCGTTGGTGGTGGCAGTGGTGTCTTCAAACCATGTGGTGGTTTAGGAGATGGACCACAGCCTTCATTTCCAGATGAAACACCCACTTTGAAGCCTGGTGTCTCAAGTGTCAGATGTGTTTGAGAAGTGTTTCCTGTGTAAAAGTGTCCTACAACTGTAGCTGTTGGAGTGGTGACAGAATGGGGATGTGTAATGGTTTAGAAAACAAGTTATGGTAAGGAAGGAATATGAAAATTCTAAGGACTGTTCTTGGTTTTAAATAAATTTTAATTTCTTTAATATGAGCACTTGCCATCTTCAGACCTCTAGTTCATTTGTCACAGTTTATCATTTAAAGCAAATCTCACTGTCAGTTTAAATGCATTTGGAATACATCTGTGTGATTTTGTTTCTGGAATCAACTCATGGAACGATGTGCACACTGTTAAAATGAATATCCCTTGAATCTCCGTGTTATTAGAATCAGAACTCGATGAATTTTTCCATCTCGATGTATTTACAAAAGCAGATTTCTCTTTTCATTGGATTGGGAATGAAGACACCGAGTTCATGAGAGCTAAAAGCTGGGATTTTCTGAAGGTAAAACATGAGGTCACTTCCACGCTTGGGGACCTGGGAGCACTGCATGTTACTGAGTCTCTGCATCCAAACAATCCTTCTCTGAACATTCGGGGAGTGAAGGCACACCCTTGCCTGAAATCCTTCCCATGTTTTTCCTGTTTGGCAGTGTAGTGTTATTAGATACAAATTCTATTGATGATGTAGAAATCTTTGATCTATGTTGTGCTGGTGAGATTTGTCTCACCACCTCAGCTGGGTACTGAAGAAGGGAAGAATTCAGTGGGCATTTTTAATCCCAACTTCCCTGTACTGCTAGAGAAGGGGAGCTTAAGGAAGGGATCAGCCCATTGATCTGCATGGGTGCTTGGTTGGTTTTTCTTTATGGGTTTGGGTTCTTTTTTTTTTTTTTTTTTTGTATTATTACTCTTATTTATAATTATTTGTCCAATTGTTTGGCTTTAGTAGGGACAAACTCACTTCTTTAAGCCACATATCTTTAAGAACTCAGTGTTGGAAGGGATCTGTAAGGATCATTGAGTCCAGCTTGCAATAGCCTATGATTCTAACCCACCCTTGCTCTCCATTTCCCATCTCTACAAAGGGATAAGAATGGAATTTCTGAAGATATTTGATATCCTGCCATGAAATGTATTGCTGAACAAAGCAGACTGGGTGTAATGCTGGAGATGGGCAGTGGGACAATGCCTTGAGGCACAGAAAACACCGGAGTGAGAAGGTGTTGGGGTCAGGATGCCCCCAAAACGCAAAAAAACACATTGCTGTGTGATTTTTTGGTTAATCAACTTAACTTCCCACGGGTGAAACCCCTTGTGGTTTCCTGTTTTCATTATCAGGCTCTTCACTGTTCGACAAGGATGTTCTCAGACGCAGAGTGAAGCCTGTGGGTCCACCTGCTGCCTCCATCCTGCATGGGGCTTGGTGCTCCCATGCAGTGGTATGGGCTCTGCCAAAGGGTTTTTTGTCCCACTGAGAAGTGAGCAGCTCTGCGTGGGAAAACAAGGGATGAAGATAACCGCTTTTAGGCTTCTGTTGCCATAAAGTCAAGCAAAATTTGGCAGTGCGTGCAGTTTCATTGTTGATACCCCATGCTCCATAGCTAGAGACCATTGCTGATTTATGGTGTCGCATAAAGCCACAAGTGCCAAAGCAGACAAAACAGGAAGCAAAAAGTTTTACAAACAGAACAAGCATCAAGAAATTGCTGCACGCTGTCAAGCCTTACAAAACGACAGCGCTTCCCCAGAATTGTGGAGGAAACAAGAATGAAAAGTTTCCCACTGGAAAACACGGTTATTCTAAGCCTCTGGGATTATTTCTAACTTCATTCTGTTATTTCTAATTCTATTTCTGATTAAGCATCCTGCTTTTTAACAATCTCTGGGCCAGCTTTTCCCAAAGGTGATTCTGCGGGGAGAAATCAATCCTGTGTTTTCCCCCAACCCCCAAGTCATACCCAGCATTGGCACAACCACGCTACATGGAATGGATATTTGCATCCCCCCCCGTGTGCTTCCAATTTCCTAGAATTCAAGGTTATTTGCCAGTTCAGATGCACAAGGGAAAGGGAGTTGCTCCTAACAGCCCATCTGCACAGACTCTGCGGGAGTGAAGGACGGCACTGCAGTGCGATCTTGGCTGTGGGGTTGGCTTTGCAGAAGTGTCCTCCCCCTCCAGACTCACGAAGAAATGTGATTATGGCTAAACACAGGCAGAAAAGAGCCTCCACCGGTGCTGCGGAGCTGATAACAGGAGTGCTAACCAAGTCTTACAGATAGGAGTTGGGTGCTGGGAAATGTCCCTAGAACCCATAAAGGCAACGGGGGATGGCGTGTTTGGGTCACCCGCTCACTCCCAGCTCCGACACCTGGCCAGCTTTTCCCAAAACACCTTCTCCAATTGCACTGACATCACCAAGGGCCACCCAGTGACCTTCTGTGCTAAACGTTTAGAGATAAAACTCAGCTTTTTAGCTCCTTTTGTTGACGATGAGAACTTCCCTTTTTTTTTTTTTTAAGGGCTGAACCCTGGAGGTCAGCAAGGATGAGTGCATTGCTGTCATGTTTCCTGAAAGTCTCCTTAAGTTATAGAACGAAGTTTATTGTATGAAAGACAAAAAAGTTCACCCCATACAAACCTTTGGGGAGCACTTATTGCAGTATGAGCCAACTGAGCCACGCTACAGCAGAGCTCAGCTGCACATCCTGCAGATGACTGATCTATGGCAGTGTTACATTGGGGTTTTCTAGCTTTCTCTAGATGCAAGACAGTTTCCTGAGCACGCCTCAGGCTGCCACGTGCATCCTACAAGATGCAATCTGGTTTAAAGCGATCTCCAAAATCAGATTGCTGAGTGGCCTGCTGGCTTTGTAAGCAATCAGTGCACATTTGTGTTTGCTGTGATCTCATCTCCAGACTGTGCATGAGTTGAAGATGAATGCAAAAAATAGATGGAATTAATTATCAAGGCTGTTAAAACATTCTTCTACTTCTTCCTTGGGAATCAAAATGTGCAAGCAGCGCCAGGTGAGAAAAGCTGCTGCTGTTTGGGCTGCAAAGGTTGTGTGAAAGCCCTGTGTCATTTCCTGCAGCAATATTCAGCTGAATGCACTTGGAAACGCTTTCATTTTTCTGTTCTACTGCTCAGTAACAGTAAATACAGTCCTCTCTTTCATGAAAGTGACTCAATCAATAATGACCTATCCGTAAACACTTTTGCCAGGAATAGACACGTTATTCTTGATATCTCCATCCACTTGAGCTACAACAAGATGATGTGGTGGGAATGTCGTCCTGGAGTCACCCAAGGTCAGGAGGGATGGGCTGAGCTCCCTGATGGAGCTGCAGGTGTTCTTGTTCAGGGAGTGGCATCAGATGGCCTTTAAGGGTTCCTTCCAGCTCAAGCCATTCTATGAGGGACCTTGTGCTCAGGATCTGCCTTGAGCATGTGCAGCTTGAAATAGCTCTCTGCTGCACTGAGAGAGGAAGGCAGCAGCAGAAATAGGAAGTGTCTCCATCCACGTATTTTCCTCTTTTTTTTTCCTACAGGGGATCATCAAACATTTCAGTGCTGTCCTATTCTGTGGCTTCTCTGCTCCTGTCTTCCTTCTCCGTGTTGAAAGGATGAACTGGATTTAAATGTCCACCTGTGTGAGATGCTCAGTGATTAGGACGAGAGCTGATGGACTCATGTTGCACCAGGGGAGTTCAAGTTGGGAATTAGGAACGATTTCTTCTCCAAAGAGCAGTGATGCAGTGGCACAGCTGCTCAGGGGGGTGGGGGAGTTCCTATCTCTGGAGGTGTTCCAGAGCTGTGGAAATGTGGCACAAGGGGACGTGGTCAAAGGGATGGTGGAGTGGGTTGGGTTGGGCTTGGGGATCTTGGAAGTCTCTTCTAGCCTTAATGGTTCTGTGATTCTATGGCCATTAAGTGGCACTTTCGTGCTGCACACAAACCAAGCTCCTGCATGTCGCTAAGAAGAATCTCTATGGACATTTTCAGCTTTTCTAAGAAACCGAAATGTAAAAGGTTGCTGTTTGTCACTGCCAGTAAACGACAACAGGAACACCTGAGGAGTGGGGAAGAAAATGTGGTTTTGTTTCACAGAAAGACAAATTCGGGGAAATTGAAGAACAACAACAGAAAGTTGGCTGTAGGTTTAGAAACTCCACCTAACTCCCCAGAGCAGGAGGTTTCTGTGGGGTTTCTCTCTCCATCCAGAATGGGACTCCAAACAAAAAACTGTACAGCTCCAGGAGTGTCAGGGAGAGTGTTGCCAGACAGCTTTGCCTCTGGCAGCAGTTTGCATAATTGTGGCTTCACTGAGATGTGAGCTGCAGAACATAGATAGCAGGACATGGATGAAGTTGGGGTCAGCGCTGGTAAAAAATGGAAGCGTGTCTATCCTGCAGCTTCTCAGCTGTGGGGCTGCAGACATTTCCTGCTGGAGATGCAGAAAAACCTTAACTTCATGTCCAGATTTTATTTAATGCAAAAGAAAAACCACAATGAAAACCAAACTACCAGGTGTGCAGCTGGGGATGACTCTCTTGACTCACAGAATCACGAAGAATGGAAAAGACCTGCAAGATCCCATGGTGTCCCATGCATCACTGCCTTACTTCATGGCTACAGAGTGTAATTATGGGCTTTGTAGAGTCAAGAAGTTTGGAGAAGACCTCCAAGACTTCCAAAACCCATTCCCAACCCAGCCCACCGTGCTCACTGGCCATGTCCCCAAGTGCCACATCTCCACAGTTCGTGAACACCTCCAGGGAACGCTGGGGCCATTACATCCTGGAGTGAGGAAGGACTGTGCTACAAGCTGAAGGTGTGGTTCTTCACCTGGGTCCTCCAGCGCTTTGGATTTGATTGTTTTGGTTTTTAATCAAAATACCAGAGGTACAGGTGTGGCCCTTGTCTGGCAGCAGGATCAGAGAAGACGAGCCTTGTGCAGTGGGTGTCCTTCACCTCCCAGCACATGGTTATGTGATGCTCAAAGGCACAACAGTGCTTTGACTTGGATGAGAACTGAAAGCTGCTCCAGGAACACCCTGGGAATGAAACACTCAGAAAAGATTAAATTCTTCCCAGCCTCTGCTGACACTGACTGGGAAATGAAAGGAAGCTATGAAAAATGTGAGCACTAATGTAAATAAGGACGACTGGTCGGAGAAGTTGCAGCTGGAAGCAGAGTGGCTTTGTGGCTGGCCAAGGAAAAGCTCCGTGCAGCTGAGAGGCAGTCAGAACAGCGATAAGCACAAATTAAACCATCTCAAGTGCTGCCTGTTTATCTCCACTGACTGCAGGAATACTCTGACTGAGCCTTGGATGTCAGACTTCCAGCACACAGAGATGAGGTGGCTCCGACCTGGCGGCCTGTGGAACATTCATTTCTGTGTCCCCATCCTCCATCCTGCCCAGGGGCTCAAAGCCATGTCACAGCCACGTCACCCGGTCCTGGGGGTGTCATTCTGGGGGCTCTTTCCCAGAGGATGCTGAATTACACTTGTGGTGTCAGGATGCCAAGGTTCTGTTTGAACCGATGACTCTTCCTCACCACAACGGGGAATTTCTGCTAAGCTTGAAGCAACCATGCCCCGAACACTCAGACGTCACCATAATGAACTGTTTTCTAATTTGGGGATGTTTCAGAGGGGCTGACTCATTCCTTTTCAATGCCTGGAACCCACGAGCCCTCTTTCTGCTTGGTTTGTTCAGATTTGAATCCGGGCACTGCACGTGTAGCAGCACGGAGACAAAAGCCAGACAGCCAAGGACATCCAGATGGGCTGCCTAAACTCCATCCTTTGCAGGAGCTATGCTGGAGGCTCAGCTGCCATTGCAGTGGCTGTGGCTCTGTCTGTGGGTGCATCTCATTCTTCTGGGCTGTAGCTGCACCTGAGCACGTTGTGTGGATGTGTGTCCCTCCGTATCTGGATGGGAATTGCAGCAATTCCCACCCAGATGCTTTCAGGGCTCAGATTTCAGCCTTTTCTCTGATCCAAATCATATTTCTGTCTGCTTGTTCCTGTCCTTTTCGGAGTGATCTCGCAGGTGATGGATGGGGTCAGACCTGGAGCAATTGGAATCCATGAGTAACAGCAGGCTGTGTCACACTGGGAGGACAGGAAGGGGAGAGGTCAGCCTAGTTTTACTCTGTGAATATTGCATATTTTGTAATCTTTCTGTAATCATGCCTGGTGAATGGAGTTACATCCAGCTGGCAACTGGTAAAGAATGGTGTTCCCCTGGGGGTCAGTTCTGGAGCCTGTCCTGCTTAATACCTGTATTGGAGGAGGGATTTGAGCACACCCTCAGTAAGTTTGCAGAAAATGCCAAGCTGGGAGGTAGTGTCAATCTTCCTGGAGGTAGGAAGGCCCTACAGAATTGATCTGGACAGGGTGGATCAATTGGCTGAGACCAGTGTGATGAAATTCAACAAGACCAAGTGCTGGCTCCTGCACTTTGGCCACAAGAGGCCCATGCAATGCTGCAGGCTGGGGGCAGAGCAGCTGGAAGGCTGCATGGAGGAGAAGGACCTGGGGGTGTCATAGTGACAGGACAAGAAGCGGAGGCATTAAGTTTTTCCAGGAGAGGTAGAGGCTGGATATTAGGAACAATTTCTTCTTCCAGGAGTGGTGATGCAGTGGCACAGGCTGCACAGGGGGTTGGTGGAGTCCCCATCCATGGAGGTGTTCAGGACCTGTGGAGATGAGGCACTTGGGGACACGGTCAGTAGGCATGGTAGGGGTGGGTTGAGGTTGGGTTTTGGGATCTTGGAGGTCTTCTCCAACTTTCACGATTCTAAGATTCTCTCTTGCAAAGCCCATAATTACGCTCTGCAGCTACGAAATAAGGCGGTCATGAGTGGGACACCTGGATCTGACTCAGCGCCCCTGAGGAAGCTGCTTGGACACTTTCATGATGGAAGATTTTCTTTGTCGAAGCATGACCTTCAGCCGTGATCTATCCCATGTGTCCAGCTGAGTAATTCAGTCAAACAGTGCAGAAGTTCCTCCTGCTGCTTTGGCTGGAACTGGGGATTTTCCTGCCCCAAACGCCCTGCTAGACAGGTGCTCTGTATCATCTGGTAATAGCTGCGTTTCAGCACATGGATCAAGCAGATTTCATGGAAAGCCCAAGAATTGCTTTCAAGCTCAGCTCATGTGACGTGAAGAGCTGGCTCCCCGTGCAGTGAGCACTCACATTATTAAAGCACGTTTCAGGGCGGGCCCCCTGTGACTGCCAAATACCACTCCATCAAAAATGCAAGGGAGATGGGGCTGGGTGGTGGGAGGCTGTTTGGGGGGGGGGGGGCTTTTGAAATCGTTTATTGCAAACTATGGTGCATTCAGCCTAACCCTCAGTAACAAAAAGTAGGTAATGTCACGGATGGAGTGGGCTGGTAGGCTCACAACCACTGCCAAGAGCTTTTTATGGATTTAGTTGGTTTATGTTGCCACCTGCAAAATACTCCCAGCCTGGCATCTATTTTCTTCTGACGTTGTCTTGATGCCGTGAAATATGACCTGATGATCTAAAAGGACTTCTCCATCTTTAGTGATTCTATGATTCTAAGAATGATTGCAAGTGGTGGGGGTGTGATATCCAGCGGGCAGCTTTGCTGGGTTCACTGGCTTGGAAGCCCCAAATAGCACACACATAGCAAAGCAGAATTTGGGAATCAGGTAGGAATTAAAGCTCTGGTTCCCTCTGTGGCCAGAGTGTGTCCAGCAGAGGACATGGCTCTCTGGACCACATCTGCAGGTACTTCTCTGGCTCTTGCTTCTCAGTGCCTGGGAAAGAGGTCACCATCCCATTACCAGGACTTGATACATGGAGCTAGGAGTCCTGGGTGCAGAGCCCACAGGCACATCACCTCCCTCCTAGGAGCGGGCAGACAGTTTCACTTCTGGGGGCAGGGAGGGGTCACAGACACCCTGCAGCACTCCAAAACCATTACTTTTTCCCTTCCTCCTGTTAATTCTTTAAGCTCAGTGAATTTATTTTCCTACAGGGGCTCTTTTCTCTTAAAAAGGAATATTTTCTCATATTAAAACCTCTCCTAGACTACTAATACCCATCTCCTCCCAGTGCTGCACTCAGCAGCAAGAGAAACAAAGAGGAGATCCTCCAAAATCCCAAGGGAAGGAATTTTTGCTTGCAGAGTGCTACAGAATCATCCTTGGGTGTGAGATCCTACTGAAAGTCAGTTGAAACAGGCAGGATTGTTTTCATTTCCCCAAAACAAAGTGTCCAGATTAGCCTGATGAGAGATAGCAGCTTGTTAATCAACAATTAAGGGACCTGAGGATGGGTTATACTGCACTGTGAACATTCAGGTAGTGATAGCACTGCCTTCTATAGATTCCAGCTCCCTTTGGGAGCTGAAAGGAATGTTATTTTGGAAATAAAACTTTCTGCCATATCACTGCCCCCGGGGCCCCAGCTCTGCTCTCCGGTAGGCGAGAGAGCAATTAACATATTGCATTGTTTCTACCGCCCTGCTTTGCATCGCTGCTCCAGCCGGCATCACGAAGCGTGCTCCCCCTGAAAAGGGCCTTTCTCAGCCTCTGCCTCGGCACTTTTTTGTAGGATCTCCGTCTGCATGGGGAGAGACAGCAGCTGCTGGCAGCAGGGAACTCGTCGGTGTCAGTGTGCAGCAAGCAGCTGGCATTGTGTTGTCTCCCTGGGATTTCATGGAAACAACATCACCAGGCACGGCCTCACCTGCACACATGTCCTTTTCTGGGGCCACGATCAATAAGTGCTGGGGGAAGCCCATGTCCTTTTCCCTTTTCAGGCTGTTTCTGCAGCTGTGTCCTCCTGGAGTCTGCAGGGAGCACCACAGGGTGCTTGCACCGGAGATGTTTCTGGTTTCTAATCCTATCACAGCCTGTGGACATCGTTACACCCATCCATGATTATTCCCAGCTTCCTTAGGTGCTCAGAGAAAAAGGACTTTCTTTTCAGGTTGGATGTTAGGAACAATTTCTTCTCCAAAGAGCAGTAATGCACTGGCACAGGGAGGGGGAGTCCCTGTCCCTGGAGGTGTTCCAGTACCGTGGAGATGTGGCACTTGGGGTCATGTCAGGGGGCATGGTGGGAGAGGGTTAGGGTTGAGCCTGGTGAAGATTTCCAACCTTCATGATTCTATTATTCTATTCTGCCTGATTGTTTCATTTGTTGCCTTTCTTTGCTTGATTTGCAGAAGAGGCAGTTTGGGAAGTGAAATGATTTCTGCAATGATCTTCTTGATACTGCTCAAAAACACACAGTTGTGCCTCAGTTTCTGCAGATGTGCCTTCTACTAACATGTAGATACCAACTATACGCAATCTTTTACTCCTGGGAATAGTTGTAGCACCTAACTTTCTTTTCAGGTAATACCCTTATTTTCTCTGGTCTTCCCTAAAGCCAGAGCCTATCTACACTGGAGATGCATTTTTCTAAGCCAAGCTTAGCCATCTTCATTCTGAATGTCCAAATAGAGAATCTCTACCTGACAGAAGCTTTCAGTCATACCCAAGTGTACAGCGGATGTGGAAAGTCCATACTGAGACTTTGTGGCTGTAGGGAAGACCATAGGGGTCATGATGGGAAAAAGAATCCAGCATGAGCAGGTGCTGTGTGCCTGGCTTCAGAAGGTCTGGAGCTGTTTATGTCAGTGAGGAGGTCTGGCAAAAGGCATGAAATGCCAAGAGGCAGAGAGGGTTCTATTTGCGTGGTGTTTAATGGGAACTGGAGTTGCAAGTACCAGCAAGAAGGTACACACTTCTCCAAGGTGTTTTTACTGCTTGTTGACCCATGCTGCCATGCATAAGCAAGGCAAAGCCAGACGTAGGGTTACTTTGTTCCTTGGGGTTTGTCATTTCTTTCCTTGGAGACAAATAACTAACTACAGGAAGTCAATTTTGTGGAGGAAAAAGGGGCAAGATTATGAAATAGCTGTGCAGTGTATGTGGGACACCAGGACTTGCATCACGCCTCGCTCAGAACATCTTACTGTTCTCTCTGGATGTCAAAGTGAGACTATTAAAGTCATGATGAGAAATTATAAACGAATGGAGGAAGGGGAACATATGAAGGACACAGCCCTGTGAGCTCTGCCAGCCGTCAGCTCTCAGTCCACCTCACTGCCCATCCATCCACTGCACACTTCCTGGATTTCTTAACAAGCGTGCTGTGGGAGATGGCGTCAAATACCTTGATGAAGTCAAGGTACACAACACCCATTGCTCTCCCCCCATCTACCCAGTCAGTGAGGACATCATAGAAGGCTGCCAAATTGGTCAAGCATGAGTTCCCCTTGGTGAATCCATGCTGGCTACTTCTCCTCTGCTCCCAGCCTGTAGCATTGCGTAGGGCTGTTGTGGCCGAAGTGCAGGAGCCAGCACTTGGTCTTGTTGAATTTCATCACAATGGCCTCAGCCCATTGATCAGATCATTCTTAGGGCCACAGGAAGATCGACACTCCCTCTCGACTTGGTGTCACCTGTCTTCCTGACGGTGCGCTCAGTCTCCTTCTCCATATGATCATAAAATATATCAAATAGGGCCATCCCAGTGCTGACCCCTGGGGACTCATTAAATTCCTCAGGATTTTTGTGGGATAAAGATGAAAGCCAAAGATGATGGGATTTAGGAATATGGCTGCACAGCAGTTTGGCTTCAAGCTGGATTTGAAGCTTGCTCCTCAGTATAGTATAGTTCCTAGTTCATACGTTTTTCTGAGGTCTTGATTTAAAAAAAAAAAAACAAAAACCCAAGCCCCTATATACAAACCGTAGTGTTGCAATCTCATGGGTTTCTTTCACAAGTCATGCAATTTGCTGTGATACTTCTCTAAAGTTTGATTTCTCATGCTTGTAAGGAATTCAGCTTTCATTAAATAAATAAACAAAGTTTCTGAACATTTTGACTGTGGGCAAAATAAAACCTTGAGAAATATGTCCAGAGTATAACCCAGCCCTGGAGAAGAGGTAGCTCTTCTCCAGGCAACTTGTGGAACATAGCATAGCTATGGAAGGGAAGACTGATATCTGGTTATATCTTTTCTGATGTCTGTCTGGCAGTTCACAGGTAGAAGATGCTCAGTGCATTGAAGGATTGACAGCCTAAAGCCAAAAATGGCTTTTCTACCTCCTGAGATGTAACGGAGGTGTAGAAAGATTTTGGTGCTCTCCTAAATTCCCCATCCTCATAGCATCCAGTGCTCTGCTGAAGCAGGGGATCAGAATTTGTGCTGTCTCATCATGGTACATGACCTAGGAATAAAGGATTTCCTGTGAAGACTGGTAACTCCTTAGGAAATGAGAGAGAAATTTGGAGCCATTCCTTACCCAATCCTTTCACCCTGAAAGTACTGATGTTATTAATTGAGAAAATACATCATGGGTAATCTATTCTCAATCACGGAGCGTAATGGTGGTGGAGTCCCGCCACATGTAGGTGTGTGCAGCCTCCCAGCAAACTTCTGCAGTGCAGAAGGGAATGTGAATAATTTTCCAGGTATGTTTTGCAGAATGAGTAAGCAGGAGGTTAACTGATGCAGGGGGCAGCTGTGATCCGGTTGCATCTGCTCATGAGATGTTCCAGCCCCACGGACTCTGAGAAGTGTTGTGCCAAATTCCTTCTTCAGCTGAAATAACTCAGCTGAGTTCTCTCCTCATAATGAGCCCTTTATTCTAGACTAATGGGCACAGTGAATCTCTGTCCTATGTGAATTTCAGAACTGAGAAAGGAAAAGGAAAGGACTGACTCATTTCCATTCTGGCTACTACGTCGATGACAGTTCTGGAATGAGAAAACTGCTGTACTTTTACATCACGACTGCTTATTTTTAAGTCTGCTTCTCTGGAGACCGTGTAGGAATTGGAGATTAAATGCACTCAGTGCTTCACAGACGTGGGAAGGCACAGCCTTTCTCTTTGAAGAACTGATTTAGAGATCCAGATTTGGCACGATGTAACAGAGTGATTAAAATGGCCTAATTATAGCTAGGGAAAGGCCTGCTTACAGTGAGTGGACAAACTCATCCATCACACCACTACTGACTTTTGTGTTCCACTTAGTGAAACCATCACTTGCTGTGACAGAAACCTTCTGGTTAGGTTGAGCCATTGTGTACACCTGCAGATTAGCAGCCAAACACACCCATACCTGTTCTGCTGTGTTAGAGACTGGAACTTGAAGAGCTATTGTAAAGAGAGTTTTAGAACTCGGAGTGATTAAACCCAGCAAATGATAGCTACGTTTCTGTTGGCGTGAAATTGGAGCTATGTGCTGGGGATAAGGGGGATTAGCAGCCCAGCAGTGATTCTCCATCTCTTCTGTTCTTTAATCCAATTCTTAATGCAGTTCTGGGAGCTACACTTGGGGCCCTGGAACAAGTCTGACTCCATGGAGCCCTCCAGAGCAGCCTGCAAACTGTTTGTAGTTCAGCTCATGTTTGGATTCGATCCACTGTAGAAGAGCCACACAGGAAGATCTGATCTAATTTTAAACTTTCTGAGAGCTTTTCAAGATTTTGACAGAGTTTCCCCATTGGGAGTTGAAGTACGGGGAGTAAAACTTATACATGAGCTCCACAGCCAGATAATAGGATCCTATCAGGGGAGGCCATCGTGACATAAACACAGATGCGCCTCAACAATTTAGTATTCATGGGGACTATTTATGTCTGTCTCATCCCTAGAGGGGACTCTGGGATCCCTAGAGTCCCTAGAGGACTCTGCAAAGGCAGCCAAGCAAGGTGAAGCAGAGGCATCTGGCTCAGCTGACTGAGAGCTACCTGGAACGGTCCCAGAAACACGAGGAGAAGATGAGTGCCCATCAGGAAGACCAGCTGATGGGGGCCAGGTGGAAAAGGGCTGGTGGTGGTTTTGATACAGAACAGGTGGTTATTACCACTTGTAAGAAGAGGTGATGCTCAGAGTCCTGCTGGACAAGTCATCCGTGCAACAAAAATCTCTATCCCAACAACGTGCAGGCTGAGCTGTAGAAAAAGACAACAGACTGGGAGTGACAAAGACATAGAAAACCTCTAGGCATAGCAGTAGGAAGAAACTGACATCTGCCAACTGCTGAATTCCCTTAGCAAGGATTTTCCCTTAGCAGCTGTATCCAAAAGGCTTTTATCAGTCCATGTTATTTTTCCTCTTCCTCTCACATAATCATTGAGACTTTATTTTCTCCCCCTCACTCTCAGTATTTTCTCCCTTTTTCTGATCAACAATTTGATGGTTTTCCTTTATTTCCCCAGCCCCTATTATTGTATATTTCCAGAACCGGATGACAATGGCAATAAGAGATGGAAGAATCACTATCCTAATTAGTGTTTACTAAACCCCTGAACTTCTACTGAGACCACATTTTGCAGTATGAATCCATTCCAAGTAAAACCAGAGAGTACGGTAAAACACAGGGAGTGAGGCTGTTCTCTTGCCCAGTTCTGCAAGTTCATGACATTTGGAGCATTCTGGATCTCAGATGCTGATCCAAACCTTGCGACGCAGTCACCCTGGGGTGCATTTCCAAGCATTCAGGCAAGGTGTTTCAAATGCTGAGGATAAACCACGAGGGAGCACGTTTAGGAAAGGCTCAGACAGCAGCTGGACAAATGTGGGCTGCCCCTTTTAGGGTGCACCAGTTGCAGAAATGGGAGCTCTGAAAAGGGCATGGATTTTGAACCTGCCAGGCTTTGAGCTCCTGCAGGGCTGTGGCTTCCAGTGTGTTGTCCCAGCAAATGTAGTGGGCCTCAGAGACATGGCTGGAAATGGGAATTCTATGCTTCTCCACCAGAAATCTGCTGGCACAGCTTTTATTTATTTATTGTAAACTCGGGTAAGTGGTCTTTGTGTGTCAGTGTGCTGCTGGCCAGGCTCCAGGACGGCATTTATCAGATTTCTGCCAGTGTTAGTTGTGTATGGTTCCACATTTGGGAGGAAAAAGCCTTCCTCCTGTGACACAGCAGCAGCCTCTGTGCTTTCTGCTCAAGTATCGCTTATTGGAACAGATCTTCAGAAGTCTGATTTTGAGTTTCTCATTCAAATCTCCAAGGAGAGGCACCTAAAGGTTTGATTCTTCAATCCAGTTGCATGCAACCCTTGTATTTTGTATTTTGGCAACCCTTGTATTTTGGCAATTTTGTATTCCTTTCAAGACCCAGAGCCTTATTTTGGTGCCCGAATAACTTTTCGTAGCTGAATTTGACATCACTGTTAGCTTTTCCATGTGCCTCTGTGTCTGATGGACCAGTGACTCTTATCCTCAGCAGCTATCCATTATTTCAGTTGTTTGATGTCTGAAATAGATGTTTTACATCTCCACGTACTGTGTGTCACACCTCTCAGACCAACCTTTTCAGCTCAGTGCTGGACTTCTTTCCATCATAGCAACGCAAGGACATATCCAAGTCAATATAACTATATTTAGGAACATGGTAATGCTTTATTTTGAAACATTTTGACTCAATGCCTTGCTACATTCTGTTATTGTTGAGGTTTTCATGCATGTCATCCTCATCCAGCTTTTGCTGTTGTCCTTGATCGACCTCACATTCCGGGGGGAACCTCTGGGCCATGTCTTGCTGGGGCTACTTGAGATGGCTCTGTTTCATAATCCTCCCTGTTTCTGAACCCAGATTCAAAACAGCCTAATTCCTACCACGTGCTTTGTTCCTACTGTGTTTATTTTTTTGACATTTATATCCACCCTGTCCATCTTGGTTACTTTTTTAGTGGGGTTCAGCGCCCTGTTTCTATAGTCTGTCACTTTGTCTTTCATCAGCTTCTCCAAACCCCATTCCTCCTTATCTTCACCAAGCAAAGGAGACACCAAGCAAAGGCCAGTCCTTGTTCAACAAGCTGCTCAGGTTCAGATCAGTTTGGCTTTTTTTTCCCCATCTTTGAGGCTGATGGTTGATGTGTTTCAGTGCTGAGAGCTTGTCACAAACTGTATTACTTGGAAAATGAACCAAACATTAAGGAGGTTGGACTTGGAGATCTTGGAGCTTGGACCTTTTCTCCTAGGTATCTTTCACACGGGAAACTGAAATTTCCATCTCTATCTGAGTAATGATGCATTGATGAGAAGTGCTGTTCAAAAACAAAAACCTCCACAGCCCTGGGAGGAAAAGGTATTTGACCACTGTTTTCTCTGTAAGTGTAGAACATTTCATTTCAGTTGGGATCCTTCAGTTTGCAAATGGAAAAAGCCTAAAAATAAAGGGTTAGGGAAATCTCACGTTCTCAGCCTCTTCCCAGTTGCCTGTCTTGCTTTTCCACTGAACTGAAATGATGATCAAACCTTGTGGGTTCTGGAACCGGTTTTGTGTCAATTCTTCCCCTTAACAAATTCTCAGCAAACATTTTGTCAGTGCTCACAAGTTTTTCGTGCTAATGGTGATTTGGAGTCTAGGTATGAAAATAGCTGAGATCGTGAGGCTGATCATAGAATCAAAGAATGGTTGGGTTAGGAGGGAATTTAAAGGTCATCTAGTTCCAATCCCCTGCAGGCAGGGAAGCTGCCCATGAGAAGGTGATACTCCTAAGCCCACAAAAACTCTATTGCTAACATATCTTCAGGTAGGACATCTTACATGTCATGAATGCTATACTAACAGAGCAAGAATATAGTGGTGGCCACCTACCAGGTAGATTGCATCTAAGATTTCAAGCCTTAAGATGGGGAAATTCCCAACACCTGTTCCAGCTTTCAGCTCTGGCTAACACAGAAAAAAAAAATTCTTCTCCTCTGCATGCATGCCTCATGCATCCTATCATACACGGGGCAGTAACACAGAAGTTGAGAAACTGGGTTTCTGAGTCTTGGATGGCAGGCCCTTAACTATGGAGAAAAGGTCGGGTCAGCCTTGATGTTCTGCTGAATGAGAAGAAACTGATCCTCCAGTGATGTTGTAGCAGCCTTCCAACACCACAGAGGCTCGAGAGGTCCAACACCACACAGGCAGGAGCTCTGGCTTCACTTCTATGATGAATAAGTTGCTTTATAAGCAGCATATTTGGTTTTGACCATGTGATCTTCTCATAGCATAGTGAAGGTTGGAAAAGGCCTCTAAGGCCACCAAGCCCAACCCCATCTTGCCCCCCCATGCCCACTGGCCATGTTCCCAAGAGCCACATCTCCATGGTTCTTGGATACCTCTAGAGATTTGGACTCTGCCACCTCCCTGTGCAACGTGTGCCAGTGCATCACCATTTTCTTTGGAAGAAAAAATTGTTCCTAACTTCCAGTCTGACCCTCTCCTGGTGCAACTTGAGACCGTTTCCTCTTGCCCTGTAATGATTAATTAATAAATAATGAAGGCTGCATCATCACTTCAACCCAGAGCTGACACCCAGCTCTGCAGGATGTCAGGTGTAGAAAAGACCAGGCTCTGGAGATGGGAATTCCTTCAGCTCAGAGCTAACGCTCCCATGAAAACCTGCAGCCATGCTCTTGGAAGGAGAGGTGGATGTGGGGCTGATGTCCTTGGAGCTGTCAGTGTGTGCCAAGTGAGGTGGTAAACAACACTGAGCTGCCCGTCCTGCTAAGCCATGCATCAAGTAAATTCCCTGGGAATGGGACCAGGGGCTCGCTTCAAATGCAAATTGCTGTTCATCCCTGAGGTTCACAGCTTCACGTGCACACCCGCCATTCTTCCAGCCCTGAAAGCCAGACAAGACTTAAACGAGTAATAAAGTACCTAATTAGACTTTGACCTCCTGCTGAAATGGGTCGGTGTGTGAGTCCTTATGTGTGTGTGTGTGTGTGTGTGTGTGTTTTGCTCTTCTTGCTGAATTTCCCCCTCCGGTAACTTGCTGTCTAAATGGTGTGGGTCTGTCCGTCACGGTCTGCTGCATCTTGGCCGGGTTCCACATGGCAGCGTTTTGGCTGAGCCCTTCAGACAAACAGACCCTCTGTATGGGCTGCCTTGCTTTCTGCTAGGCTGGGAGCAGCTGAAGGACCTGGAATCACAGCAGTGGTGAGAGGAGGGGAGGTCTGCAGCGTCGCCCACCATATGCCATGAGCGTGGGTTGATCTCGTTCCAGTGCTCTGCACCAGCACAATCCTTGTCATGAGAAAACGGTGCTGGAAGCTTCAGCAAATCCCACAGTGGCTCTTTCAGAAGAGAAGCTGCTTGGTAGGTCTAGGCAGAGAGAACAGTTGGATATGGGAAGGTGTCAAGCTTCTAAGGCAAGAATCCAGAGCGTGCCCGACTTCTGCCTTTCACCCAAAACCCAGAGAACTTTGGGAAACGTGGCAAACAATTTCCTCCTGGTGTTCATCGGTGAATGACTTGGCAGGGCACCATGAAAAGGGCAGATGTGGCACTGAGTACTAGACATGGCTAGTGGGGGTGGTGGAGATGGACTGATGGTCTTAGTGGTCTTTTACAACCAGAGAGGCTGGAAGTGTTCAGATTGGATGGGACTCTGGGCAGCCTGGTCTGGTATTAAATGTGGAGGTTGGTGGCCCTGCATGTGGCAGGAGGGTTGGAGATTTGTGATCTTTGAGGTCCCTTCCAAGCCTGGCCATTCTGTGATTCTGTGAACCTTAATGACTTAGTGAGTCTATTTTATGAGGAAGATGTGCTCGACATGCAGCCTTCTTCAACCCATAGCTCTGCATGCCATCAAGGTGCTGTGCTCATCCTTCAACCTGAAAGGGGATTTCCTATGTTTTTATAAAGAACTTTAAATGTTTCAGTGTGTTATTTTAGTGTTATTTGGGATCTTCAGGAAGGGGAACGACTGTTTATGAGGGTGGGTGTTGATAGAACAAGGGGGAATGGTTTTAAACTGAGACAGAGGAGGTTTAGGTTGGATATTAGGAGGAAGTCTTTCACACAGAAGGTGGTGAGGCACTGGCACAGGTTGCCCAAGGAGGCTGTGGATGCCCCATCCCTGGAGGCATTCAAGGCCAGGCTGGATGTGGCTCTGGGCAGCATGGTCTGGTGCACATAGCAGGGGGTTGGAACTAGATGAACATTGTGGTCCTTTTCAACCCAGAAATTTATTATCATGAGCCATTAATGGGGTTTGATTTCCCCTCATTTTTTTCCTGTGCTTTTTTCCTATACTTCGTACTGTTGTTTTGTGCAATATGACTTCTGGGGAAGTCCGTTATTCGGTGGCTCCATGCACAGCACCTGGCAAAATGGGATTTTGATCAATTTTGAAGTGAAGCTCTACCATCTTTCCCACACCAGCTAGGGCTCCTGGAACAAATTCTGCTTTATGATGCAAAGTAATCTGCAGCCTTTCCTTTATCTTCTCTTAATGATGAGCAGCAGGAATATTCAGGAATAAAGAAAAACAGACAAAATGAATGGACCCTTCCAGAAATAAATGGGCTTCATATGGAGTTAATTCTTATTTTGCTGTTGCACACACTGTACTATTTTGCTCTCTGTTAATGCATCTCTTTCCCAGCCAGCACAGGTTGCAAAGATGCAGCTGAACATGGAGTTAGACCCATGGTCTGTAAACACTTCAGCTAAGATTAAAGGTACTCTTTCAGTGTGGAGTGCTTTTGTAAGGTGTTTCCAGATGAGAGAGATCTGGATGATAGTCCTTCAGTTTGGTCAAGGAAAACACCGCATTGCAGAGCCAGGCTCTGCATGCTTTTCTTCCTTCCCATTCACTGCATTCTTTCAGTGCAGACCAGTCTGCTGCTTGAGTTGAGGACTGCCGGTCGTGCCTGCAGACAACATGCCAACAGCAGTCTGCAAGGTAGACAAGGGAACAGGAAAATGTGTTTTTCTTGTGATGCTCCAGCAAGCTTGGTCATGACCTGGGACAGCAAGAATTTCGTAGTTTTATCTGCTGAAGATTTTGGGTGTTTGGGAACAAGCACGTGAGGAGGTGCTGGGTCATCAAGGGCTTAGCATGGAGTAGTCCAGCTTGGCTGGGCTGAAGGGACACTCTATGCTGCAAATCAGCTGTAATGTATGTCCCTAGATAGAGGCAATGGTTTCGAAATGAATCAGTGAGCCAGTTCAAGGGTAGTTTGACACGTTATGATGTCAGCAGCTCTTATATGAGCTCCTCCTTGCCAAGGGGCAGACCTCTGCCAGAACAATCCTATTTTATTCCTTAAGGAAATTGTGGCTTCACTTGATAAGGGCAATATATTGACGTAAGATGCTTTGACTTTGGAAAGGCCTCTTTGTACTGTATGGAAACCAATAAAGATTTTGGTGCTGTTCCCCATGTCCATTAAGACAGGACTATGATGGGGTGATTTGGAGGAGCCTGGGTTGGAAACACCAAAAGATCTTCACAGATTGGGGAAGACCTTCAAGATCCCCAAGCCCAAGCCCAACCCACCCCACCATGCCTACTGACCATGTCACTCAATGCCACATCTCCATGGTTCTGGAACACCTCCAGGGGACTCCATCACCTCCCTGTGCATCCTGTGCCACTGCATCACTGCTCTCTGGGAGGAAAATTGCTCCTAATATCCAGTTACTGGAATAGTCAATTCTACTGCTGTGTGTAGCGATGGCTAGACCTGACCAATGGGGCACCAATAGTTTAGGCAAAGTGCATGAGGCTGTAAACAGAGGTTGGGTTGAGACAAAGAAAATGGGTAGGGAAAAGCTTTATCATGCTGTGTTTGAGCAGCTTGATAATTTATTGGATAAATAAGGTGATTAATTATGTGGTGATTTCACTGTGTACAAAAGTCATTTGACTGTTTTCACAGGAGAAAGCCCTAATTAGTAAATATGTTTATTGTTGGGTAAAGGGACACACACCAGTAGTTGCTATGTTGTCTGCAGTTAATGGGAAGTCGTTAGGTGTTTGACTCTTGGCACAGACAGCCCCAGGAAGTGCTGGATGTTTTATTTCTTTGTGGAGGTCAGTCCATAAAGAAACATGGGTTTTTTTTTTTCAGAGCAAAAATACAACTGAAAATTATTTAGCAAGGGAGAAATCGTATCTGAAGAGGAAGTGGTACATACCTGTACAGTCCATTATATGAGTTCTGATTCATTAGATAAACACTTTTAAGGGTATTTCAGTATATAATAACACAAGCTTTTCCGAAACAAGTCCCAAAATTCTACCATGGCCTTGAGGCACTTTGTTGAAAGTGTGTGTATTAGTTCTGCTCAATTAAATTCTTCCATTCGGTTTTGTGTAAAAGATATCTTGATTTTTCATTTCAGTAGCCCATGAGCAAAAATCTCTCACGTAAGCATACTAATGCACAGTCTCTGTAGTTATCAGGTCTACAAATTTTAAAGGAAAACATCTCAAGCATCACTAAATGAGGTGATATTTTTCGGTCAGTGGCCACAAGAGGAGTTAGATCTATTCGTAATAAGTTGCTCCCCTCCTTTCTTTTACCATTCTTTGTCTTCCTTCCATTTTTCATTGGGAACACACAGCTCCATATCTCCTAAGTCACAGGCAATCAGATGTCTTTGTATCCCCAACCTTTGAGTTGGCTTCTTTCATCTTCTCACCCAGAAATTTGGAGCCAGCTGGAACAAGTTCCCTTGGATACTCCTGCTCTGTCACAAGAGATCCTTGGCTGTCAGCAGGACCCCAACACAGTGGGATGTGCCAACCCAGTGCCGTGTGACACCAACCCAGCATGGTGGGAAGTGCCAATCCAGTCTGGTGGGATGTGTAAACCCGATGTCATGGGACATGCCAATTCAATAGAGTGGGACACCAACACAGTGTGGTGGGACATCAACCCAAAGTGGTGGGAAGCAGCAACCCAGTGTGATGGGACGTGCCAACGTAAAAGGGTGAGACATCCCAACCCAACATGTTGGGACACCAACCCAACATGGTGAGACATGCCAGTCCAACAAGGTGGGACATGCCAACCCAGCATGGTAGGATACCAACCCAGCATGGTGGGAAGCATTCCCACAAGAAGCTCTCAGCACTTGAAGGCTTTTTATTTAGTTCTCTAGAAAAAAACAAGGGTGCTCTGAGACCAAAAATCCTGCGTATGTAGAAACTCCTGTACGAAACCTGTGTTTCTTGTCTCTTGAAGTGAAAGCATCAACCACAAGGTCCATAAAAATGCCAAGTTCTGGTGGGAGTGCTCACAAACATGCTGAAGAACTGGTCTGGGGCCAAGATACAGCATGGCCTCCTCTGCCTCAGCAAAGGGCTTTTATGCAAGAGCTATAACCATTTGAGGTTTGTTTTTGGATCTTTGAAGAACAAGGGGCATGGTAGCAGCAGATAGTGAATGCAGGGTCAGCAAAAGTCCTTCACTAAGGCACAGGCCCTGAACAACTTCAGATGCTGAGGAAAGTGCTCTAACATAATGCCTAATAGCAGTACTTCTAATTTTGTTTTTATTCAGCCCCAACTGTGGTCTTACTGCAAAAGTCTTTTTTCAGGCTCCTTTGTCACCATTGAAATTTTTGTGCAGTTGGAAAGAAAGTGAGGGTAAAAGATGAAACTAAGTTTCCTTATTCTTCCTCACCTTTTTTGCAATCCCATCCACATTCAGATGATGAACAGAAGATATCAATGGCCTATGGAAAATTACCCAGATCTTGGTTGCAGTCTGGCATCTCTTTGGCTTGACATGCTGTCCGATATCAAGTAGCCCCTTTGATGTGGTGCACCCAAAACTGAATGTTCCCAAACTGGAGACGCCTGGGAAGCGCATCCCTCAGCTGTTACACAAGAGGTCTGTCTGTTCATGGATTACAGAGTCATAGAAGCATTAAGGTTGGAGAAGACCTCCAAGATCCCCAAGCCCAACCCCAGTCCACCCCCACCATGCCCACTGCCCATGTCCCCAAGTGCCACATCTCCATGGTTCTTGAGCACCTCCCGGGACAGGGAGACTACCACCTCCCTGGGCAGCCTGTGCCAATGCCTGTCTGCTCTTTGGAGAAGATGTTTTTTCTAATATCCAGCCTGAGGTGAGCGGAACATGCTGGTTTTACTTCAGTAGCTACTAAGAAGTTACCCTGGATCTTTATGGGATTCATAAGGGCCCTCAGCATTAATGTTCTGATGTGTTTCCTCAAGGGAGAAAATAACAGGCTGAGTGGAGCAGATTGCATATAGAAGGTTGGAATTCAGAGCTGTCTCTTGGTCACTCAACATCAGGGGCTATTTCTTCTGCAGAATTTAGTGAAGTAGGAGCTCTGATAATGTCCTGCAATGGAAAAAGGCAGTGGTTGCCAAATAACTTGTCCTTTTTTCACCCTTGGTCAACGCTGGTCCTTGACGTCACATTTGGGATGTGTCTTTCTGTTTATTCTAACCTGTGCTTGCACACAGCTATGTCCAGGAATGCCACTTGGGTAACTGTGATCACACTTGGTAAGATAACCCTTGGTGGCCTTCACGTGGCTTTGCAAAGTTGTCCTGTGCTTGTTGTGAGTCTGCAACGCGTTGTCAGACTTCCAGCTCTGAGAAACTGCAGCCTCAAGAGGCGGCCAGCATACATGCTTGTCTTTACACAGATTTCACTCTTAAATTGCCATCAGCCAGGCTGGGGTGCAGGTGGCACCCATTCCTACCTCCCAAGCTTTGCACAGCTGCTCACCTCTAAGCCTGAGTGTGTTTACTTGTAGCTGTGAACTGAAGGCGCAGTGAGAACAGGGCTACAGGAGTGCTGTGAGTAACCTGCACACCTGGGTAGGCTTCAGGCATCCTTTTGGGAACAGAGGCAAGAACCTCAGAGCCCATTTCCAGCAGCTCTCTGAGGGACACTCAATACGTCTGGGCTGGGCCATGACCTTCGTGCTGTCCTCAGGAGTCTGTGCTGATGGCCAACCTTGGATGTACTTTTCTGTTCTGTTCTGTTCTGTGTCATAACCAGAGCCCCTTCTTGCGGTCGGCCAACCAGCCAAAATATCCTATCTGTGATTGCTTCATTGTCATCCCCGGGGATTCTGAAGAGTCAACAGGAGTCCAGTAAACAGGAGGGATGTGCTTGGGGTGTGTTTTGCAATAGGTCAGCCCTAATTGCTGTGGGTATGCAGAACATCTGCAGTCTAACAGTGCTGGGGGCTTTCTGTTGGCTTCTGGGATCTTCCTTTGGATCTTCCTGCTGCAGGGTGTAGGATCTGTTCAGGTGGAAGCTATGGGATGTTAGAGAGAAAACAGCATCCCTGTTTGGTGGAGCAACTGAATGCTGCTGGAGCTGCTGTAGGGAGGCAATTGGCAGAATTAGGAAAACAGATTTCACTTGTTTTTTGTTTTTTGTTTGTTTGTTTTGTTTTTGTTTTGAAATAAAAAAGGGTTTTTAATGGAAGTTAAAAGCTGATTCAGCAGAAGTGGAGGAAAACAGCACAGCGGGAATTTGAGAAACAGTTTCTGTTTGTGGAACAATGCGCAGCTTTGTTCAGAGCACAGATTATGCAGGAATAAAATAATAAATAAAGGGCTCTGAATGGGCTGGCAGACTGTGTCTCCTGAAAGATGCTGAATTAATCAGGGGAATAAATCATCCCTAGTTTACAAACAAGAAGCGCACTCATGCGCCCACCTTGCAAGGTGTAAATCAGCACCGCTCCCCTGACCCTGAGCAGCTGTCTGCAGTCTACTGTGCAAGACAGGGGCTGATGCAAAGCAGGAGCTGCAGGTTGCTTCATCCTGAGTGCAAAACCTAATGAAGCGGATGGGAGGAAGATGAGGAGGAGCTCAGGTTGTTGGCTGAAATGCCGTTCTCCTTGGCTCAGCACTGTGCTGTTGAGTTGTTGTTCAGTGAGGAGTTGGTGTTTGCATCCCATGAAGAACTGAGTCATAGAATCGCATAACCATCAAGGCTGAAGAAGACCTTCAAGAGCTCCAAGCCTAATCCCAGCCCATCCTCACCATGCTGATTGGCCATGACCCTAAATAGAACCATAGATCACTAGAGTTGGAGGATACTACCAAGATCCCCAAGCCCAACCCAAAGACATTCCCATCACAGCCACTGACAGTGTCCTTAAATAGAACCATCGAGACATTAATGTTGGAAAATAACTCCAAGATCCCCAGGTCCAAGCCCAATCCACCCCACCTTGCTCACTGACCGTGTCCCTCAGTGCCACGTCTCTGTGGTTCTTGAACACCTCCAGGATGGGGATCCCACCACCTCCCTGTGCATCCTGTGCCACTGCATCACTGCTCTTTGGGAGAACAAATTGTTCCTAACATTAAGCCACACGGAAGTATGAGTAGGAGCACCAGCACAGCTGACACTCATAGAGAGGGCTGAGCCCCTGCAGATGCCTGGCAGCAGGAGCAGCAGCTGCAGAAACACAGATGTAGGTCCTCTTTCCAGATAACAGGAAAATTACGCAGAATTAACTCAAATGGTTGTCTTTACATGTTTTTTAGAAACTAATAATGAAAAGCAGAGCTTGGCTTTGGCTCCACTTAGGTGTATAGAATGTGATTTTGATTTCACAATATCTTCATTAAAATATTTGGTGAAGCATACTATTTTGATATGAGTGGAAATTTTGAGGGAGGGGGTTCTTTTCTACTGTCCCAGTTATTTCCAGTATTGGCAATTATGATTTTAAGATGTGATAATTAAGTAGATACTAATTATATTTGATTTTGTCCTTCTATTTAGTAATGTGTAATGGGACTTAATGAATATGTGTATATGTATGTGTGTTGGGTTTTTTTGTTTGTTTGTTTGTTTCTCATTTTCTTTCTTGTTCCTTTGACAGCACTTCATTTACACAGTCAGATTCATTGCTTCTCCCACATATCTGGCAGGTTTTCCCCTGTCATTTCTCATAGCCTTCCAGCAGGGAAGGGGGAACATCTCTGAGGAGCACGGAGGCCCTATTACAGAGCAGCAGAAGTTAATCGAGTATCTTGGATAAAAATGAAAAAACAGATCTTCTCTTGGCTCTGCCTTGCAAAGATGCACGAGATACCAAGTTCATCGTGTCCTGTTAAGTAGCTGTTGGCTAGGACACAGAATCAGCTGAGGTCAATGCTTTGATGTTGTTACTGGAGCTGCATGGAAGCACTTGGACTTGTGTAGCTTGGACTTCAGACAGGGAGTGAGGCCAGGAGCTGGGGAAGACAGGAGGAAGAAATATGAAAAAATACAGATGTAAGTTTAATTTTTCTAAACTTACACCTTTTGCACCCAGTTCCACACAGTGCACTTCTCACCCAGCCGTCTCAGCAACGTGCTGGCTTCTGTCCCTGTCCCACACCAGCATCCTTCCATGGGTTGAAACCCACCACATCCCTGGTGAAGTCCAAGGAGAAACTCCTGCAGACATCAAAGGGAACCCAGGTTCCCTCCCTGCCCCATCCTTGGAGTTTACTCACATATGCAGCTTTGCTGGCTGTGCCCAGGTGGGTGAAGTCATGGCAAGGCGTCTCAGTAGCCTTCCTGCAATCATAGAACAGCTTACGTGTCCTTGGTTTCCAAAGAATCATTAAGACTGGAAATAGCTCCAGGGTCAGCAGTTTCACTGTCAGTCCATCCCCACCATCTCCACTAAGCCATGTCTCTACACAGAATCACAGAATCGTTTCAGATGGGAAAGACCTTTCTGAGACCAAGTCCAACTGCCAGCCCACCACCACACAATGCCCACTCACAGAGTCATAGAATCATTCAGGTTGGAAAAAATGTCTACGATTACCAAGTATAACCATAGACCCATTTCAGGTTCTGAAATGCAGGATTTTGAAGTACCCAACTGATACTTTGAGACCTGCCTCTGGAAGTTCCCTCTAATTCTGTTGGAATGAGATGACAGGTTGGCACCGGATGATTGCTGAAGTCCCTTCCAACCCAGGTAATCCTATACCTCAGTGCACACGTGGTACATAATCCAGCTTTTCTGGGGTGTTTCTTCTTGGGTTAAGCAAAGAACTGACAGATCTGGCTGTTTCACAGAAGTATGCAGAGTGAGGTTCTTCTCATTAACATCTGCAGATTTTATGGCAGGGGAGGAAGAAGGTTCCAGGGTATTTTAGTGAAGCTGAAGTGTCTTTCTTCATGGTAGTTTGGTGGGATACATCTGTGTTCAGCCAAAAGCAGGATATAGAAAGACACATGGAAATGAGCAAAACTTCAACTGTTTTGGCCTTAAAGTTTGGTCCAACTCGTGTGTCGTGTCTTGCTTCGCCTGTTTGCAATAATCAGGACTGCTGGAGAAGTGGAAAAGCATGGCTTGAAAATCCCTGCTTTATTGGTCTCTTTTCTTCATTTTCCCATGTTATTGCAAGCTATGTCGGAAGAAAGGGATTCTGAATGCTTGCAGTTTGTGTCCTCTTTGCACAGTTTACCATGAACATCTTAAAGCTTCTTGCAACAGCTGTGAAACAACCTAGGGCAGAGATAGGAAAACAATAACCCAGCAATAAAAGTGATCTGATTTTAGCCTTAAACGTGGGTCAGCTCTGGGTCACGCTGCTTCACCCGTCCCTCCAAACCCTCCCAATACTTCACAGGGATTTACAAAGGTTGCCGCGTTCTTTGTGCTCACTGCTGGGCTGGATAGGATCGCAGGGAAGTCAATGAGCTGTATAATTTATGTTGGAATGCCGACATGGAGCAGAGCAGGCATAAAATTACAACCTGATAGTGCTGTCGGAGGAGATGGATCTTGGTTTTTTTGGATGGTCGATGTCATCTTTGGGTTGAGGCTACCTTGGGGGGAAGGCTGACCTGGCAGATTGAGGCTGCCCCATTATCTCAGCACAGGGAGCCAACAGGAAATGTGCTGTTCCCACTCCCAAAAGGGCTGGCAGGTCTTTCTCTTCCCCAGCACAGCTATTGCATTACACTTATTCAACCCCAGTTTTTGTAGCTTGGAAACTGCCTCTGTGAGGCAGCCTCTTGCAGTAGGGGCTTTGCTGAGCAGTTTGTGATGTGAGGCTGACAGCACCCAAAGGGTGTAGTTACAACTACAGTGCAATTTTCGAATGCACTTTGCTTTCAGTTTGCCTGAAGAAGTAGCAATGCTCAGAGAGTACCTGGTGCATTAGGGCACAATCTGGGGCAGTGTGGTGGGGCTGTAAAGCATTCCTGGGGCCAAGTGCATCATCGCTCTGGAGACCTGACCCTTGTGGGAACCCAACTGCAGAGCTGAATGGAGGAGAGTCCTAAAACACTGGGGAAAGGGGAAACATGCAAGTACAGAGCTTGGCTCACAGCCCCCTGCACCCATCCCAGATTTAACTGGCATATACTGAAACTCCAAACTGGAAGAGATGTGCAGGGATGGATGTTGGTGTGTGCTGGGCTGTGTGGTGTTGGCTCTGAAATGCAGAGCAGAAGGAGTAGATCCATAGAAGCATTCAGGTTGGAAAGGACCTCCAAGATTCCTAGGCCCACCCCATCCCTACCATGCCCACTGCTCATGTCCCCATGTGCCACATTTCTATGCTTCTTGAACAGCTCCAGGGATGGTGACCCCACCACCTCCCAAGACAGCCTGCACCACTGCCTCACCACTCTTCCCAAAAAAGAAGTGTCTCCTAGTAACCAACCTGAACCTCCCCAGTGCAATTTCAGGCCATCGCCTCACATCCTAAACCACTCATTCTTGCAGTCAATGTCTGCTTTAGTTTTCATAGGAAAAGGTTAACCAAATAATTTCATGTAAATCTCCCACAGCTTAGGGATATTTACTTAATTTGCAGTCTTTCTGCTGGAGCTGTGCCACCAGCTTCAGTCATGGCTGGGCAGAGCACCATGAGAGATTTCCTTAAGCTGGATGGTGTGGCAGCTGTTAGAAAGACTGAGGAAACCCGTGTTCATGTTCTGTTGCTCTGGGAAAGCCAACGACAGGTTAATAATGAGACTTCACTGATTCATACAGAGCTCTTTATTTTCATCTCAAGGCTTATAAAAACTGGAACTCAGAACCAAAACTCTTTAAAACTTTACATATGTACAGCATGAGAAATAAATAATGTTTAAAGTCATACAAAAACCAGAATATACAAACAGAGCTTTGAAACCACTCCATATATGGCAGGCTAACAAGTCTCAGCTACTCACCAAAGGCTCCAATCATTAAAACCTTTGCACAAAACCATGAAATAAAAAAGATCCCCAAATGTGCTTTGGTCGGATTGAAGCTCTACACAAACTCAGAACCTCAAAGGATGCACTCCATCTTCAGAACTCAGTGCACCACATGGCAGCACCACTTTCTGAGGTTGTCTCGCTGCATGCCAAAAGTTCAGAGTTGTTACACCAAGTATCCTCCCAAAACTTAGAAAATTAACAAGTTTTACCTCTGATACAACCCATTCTGCTGCAGCCAGTGGGACCAGCTGTGGAGTGCCGAGCTCAGAGCAAAGCCACGTTCATCTGGCACCAGGAATATAAGCAAGGTGTGGTGGCAATGAAGATGGGCTATTGGCTCAGTTCAATGCTTTACATGGAAATAAGGTCTTAATTATGCACTGGTACTACAGCAGCATTGGAGCAGAGGCAGACATTCTCAGTAGTTACAAGGACAAGTGCAAAGCTCTCCTGGAACAGTCCAGTTCCATTACCTTCCTCCTGTGCTGGGCAGCTGCTATTTGCCTCTCACAAAGATTAATTAACATGGACTGTTGAACAAGGAGCAAGGACTGAGGAAAGGGGACTGAGGAGAAAGGAGCAGCTGCCACTTTTTACATTATGCCATAGGGACAGGGAGGACGGAGAGCTGCTTGGCACGCAGTGATGCACAGATCTCAGCATCAGCCAGGCACAGAGCAGGTTTAAGGCAAGCAGAGGACAACCTGAACATAAGTGGCACGGTGCTTATCCCCACTCCTCCCTACACAACCCCAAACAGAGTGTGTGCTGGTCTCACCTTCTCCAGCCCATAGTGCTCCTACAGTAGATGCCAACTGGTTTCTGGCATCACTGTATCCAGCAGTTCATATGGTTCTCTTCTCAGCTCCACTGGTGGTGGACCAGGACATCATTGCTGAGGTCTGGAGTTCCAGAGTTATCCTCTGTAGTCATGGTTAATGGGAGCAGGAAAGTCAGGGCAAGGCTAAATGCATCTCCCAGGCTGGCAGGGGAAGGAGCTGCAGTTATTCTGGGTCCAGGACCACAGTCCATCAGCTGCTCCCCAGTTTCTTTCATCTGATCCAAAGTATTTTGTCCTGCAAAGCTATTTGCTTTAAGTGCTACCAAGGTTTTTTTTGCCAGAGCATCTTCCCACTGTCACGGTCTTCATGCGTCCAGCTTGCTCCATTGTGGGTTCCAGGGAAATCTTCAGAGTGTGTTTGAGACAGATCTGGGAATAACAGTGAGAAAAAAAAACACCAATAAATGCAGAGGTTAAAAGGAATATCAAAGAATTCCTAAGAATCTCTGGGACAATGTGAAGTAGGTCACAAAGTACAGGTTGCTATTTTCATAGAATCATTAATGTCGAACTGTCCATCACCATTCTGTTCAAGAAAAAGAAAAAAGGAAAAAAAAAAAAAAGGAAAAAACTCAACTACCTTCCCAGCAGCCATTCAGTGGGAACCTGAAGCAGACATTACACACAGTGAGCAGACTGCAAAGAAATTGCAGGTCTTATCTTTAGGCTCTGCCTGTTCAGATTCACTTGATGGTGTTTACAGACTGAAATTTCAAGCAGGTAGCTGCCATCTCCCAGTGACTTGGCAGAAATGGAGAGCTGAAGAGCAAGCAGTTGCTCAGTTTCTGGAAGTAAAGACCATTTCCTGGAAACCATCGTGCTTTGGAGATCAGAGCTGCTCCTCTGCCTCATGCAAAAGCTGTTCTCCACCAGCAAAAGCAGGAAGACATCTGCCTGCACTTCTTTTATGGGGTTATTGAGAAGCACATCAAAACAGCCTTGTTGCAGGAGCATTTACTTGATCATGTGGCAGAGCAACAAGTTTTTGTATGGGGGTTTCATTCCTGTAATTGTTTGCTACTGTGTGTAGCAGCCTGCTAGCTTCTGCCAGACCTGGGCCAGCACCAGCAAGCATTTATCAGCTGATTTCAACCAGGAAGGTTGTGCAAAGGGCTAGCTCTAACAAGCACTAGGTCTCCAGATGAGAAAAAACAAAGGATTAAGTTTGCAAAATGCAATTTGTGAGGCTGGGCTTTGTCTTCAGGAAGCTGTCATTTGGTTAAATGAATGGGGATTGATTCAAAGCATGGTTCAAGGCATCCTGAAGCAATCGGGCTGTCACTGCTGGGACCAGGCTTGCCAGTGGTCATGCTCTAAGGACAGATTCTGGTGTGTGGGACATCCCCAGGGATCAAGGCAGGACAAGCATGCTCTGCAATGGGTGAGATTCCACTGCTGAGACAGGGGAGAGAGAATGGAGATGAATCATAGAATAGAATGATAGAATCTATAGAGTTGGAAGGCACTCTGAAGGTCATGTCGTCCAACTCCCCCTGCAGTGCACAGGCACCTATCACAGGTAGGTCACGTTGCCCATGGCCTGATCCAGCCTCACTTCGAAAGTCTCCAGAGATGGGACATCAACCACATCCCTAGGCAACCTGTTCCCATGCCTCAACAGGAGTGGTGGGAGTCAGTGCTGTAACACCATGGTAATCCTCAGCTGTGCCTCACTGATGCACTAAGCCAAATTTAACCAAGGCATTTCTCTGCAGCTCAGGCTGAAGTGATCTTTTAGGTAATATTGTCCACCTCCAGCATTCCTCTGCTTTATAGGGCAGCAGTCTTTAATAGGAGCATCTAATCAGCTTTCCACTACTGCAAGGATCTTGGACTCATCCTCAAGTACCCACATGCCAGCATACAGGATTTTGACTGACTTCCCTACCTTCTTTTCCATTCATCTGTGCACTTCACAAACCAGAGCTCTTTGCCAGGAAATATGCTGGTCAGCTGGGAGTCTTCCACGCAGAAAGCAAACCTGGGAGGAAGAAGAACTGGGAGTCACTGAAAGCTCTGTCTAAAGTTTAATAAACAAGACATAATATGGGTTAGAACTCATTCTAGGACATTGCTGTTTGGTTTGATATCCTCTGTGGAGCATCTTGGTACATCATTACTTTGCCAACTGGCTGATGCAATGCTTTCTATCTTATTGTAAAATTGTACTTGTGGATCTTTTTCTTTACCTCCCCTTTGTTTCACAGGTTCCAGAAAGAAGGATGCAGAACACCTCGCAGATGGCAAGAGAAGCTTATTTAAAGCTGATCAATGTGAGAAAACTGTCAGCATCAACTGCTTTTGACAGATCTGGGTTATCTTCAGAGCAAGACGACAGAATTCGGGGGTGCTATGCTTCCAATCTGGCATGCACCTCCATGTAATTGTACAGTTCCAGAGATCTCATAAGGAGCAATATAGTGCTTAAGTTGGTGCTACCATGTTACCAGCTGCAGTTTTACACAAGCTTATGCCAGATCAGCATGTTATCATGTAATAAAGAGCCCTACCTATGCTTTGGGTATGTGCTCTTGGCACTGTCAGAACTTTAATCCTTCAAGTATCATTTAAACCACCTTGAAGTAGGCTGGATTCAGACCTCAGGGAGAGGCAGGACTATTCCAGCATCTAAATAAAGCGAAGAACCTCAGATCTGATCTGCAGTGACTGTTCTGCTTCAGGCTTGGTTTGTAGCCTCATGCTGCAAGTAATCTCCTCCCACACCATAAAGATGCAGGAGGTGGTAACACTAAAAATGGGACAATTTATGCCACCAGCTAAATTCACACCCTTTCCCCTTTCCTTGCTGGATTCTGAATATCGCTCCTTTCGGCTGAGCCAGCTCAGGTGCAGTCCAACACCACCATTACCTCTGCTGCGTCTCCCCAGATTTCACACGTATCCGTCGGATGTGCAGCTCCTGGGAGGACCTGGCAGGCCGGTACCAGTAGCTCCTTAGCTCCTTCCACAGATCGTACCACGACTGAGTTGCTCCCTCCCAGGTGAGCTTTATTTTTAGAAGATCTCCCATGTCCTCTTCAGTATAGACCAGGAAGGTGTTGGTTGCATTAAGGCCAATTTGCTCAAGCCTGGAAGACAAGCAAAGACTCTGTGTTTTCTCGTGGAAGCCTGCCAGATGCTCACTCATTTAAAAAGAGCCTTTGCAGCTCAGCAAGTGCTTCACATTGAGTTGCCACCAGTTAATTACTGATTGTACTCAAGAAAGTGCTCAATCAACTCATCATGGATTTGGCTCAGCCACCTTTCCATGGCTTAAGGGTGAACGTCACGCCTCGTCTCCTTGTGGAGAGGCTAAAGGAGGTCAACAGCACATCCAGAGGTATAAGGGCCTGCAGGCTGCCCAGTGGAATAAAGCGAAAACAGAGCATTCAGTGATGAGCCACAAAGACCAACATGTAGAGAACTGGGCACAAATTACGTTCTACGCAATTTGATGTAATTAAGTTACTGGATGAAATACTGAACTGTGATCAAGTAGGTCTGCTAGACTCAAGTGTACTGCCAGTGTTACCAGAGGAAAAAGAATGATGCCACCTGGCCTAGCCCCAGTCACCTTGCTGTCTAGGTGAGCACAGCAGGCAGCTTACTTACACTTCTAAAGAGAGGGGCTCAGATTCTCCGTTGGTGCCATGGAGGGTGACAGAGAAGGTGGGGTCAACCTCCCCCAGGCTCTTGTAGCTGAAGACATGCATCTTCATCTGATAGTGGTAGACTGGAGAGAAACAAAGAGAGCATGTATTAACAGCAATACAAACAAACAAACAAACTGAATTGCATTGTGGCTTGGGTTGGAAGGGGCCTTGAAGGTCATAGAACTGTAGAACCATAGCATGGTTGGGTTGGAAGGAACCTCAAAGCCCAACTAGTCCCAACCCATGCTATGGGCTGGCTGTCCCCCCACCAACCCAGGCTGCCCTACCTATGGCCTTGGGCACCTCCAGGGATGCAGCACTCACACTTCTTACCGCTGCCCTACATGGAGGTGACGCTCCTCACCTACCTCTAGATCTTCCCCACTACTGAACTTCAGGGGCACCTCAGACCCACTCCTAGAAATCAAACCACGTTCTTTTAAGAAGCATACCTTTGAACGGCATGTCAGCCCTGGTTTTTAGGTACATCTTGCTGTTCCTTTTGTGCCGTGTCCTCCTGGCGTTGTAGCCAATGCCGCTGCAGCGGTTCTTGCGGCAGCTCAGGCAGATGCCCTTCTTGAAGCGACTGGAATCAGTACATTGAAACGCGAAGCTTTGTTTATCCTGGTTCACGAGGGAGTCCACAAACAGGTGCACAGACCGCTCGTGTTCACACTTAACAACTTCACCAATTGCTAGAGGAGCAGAGTTGCAAGGGATACATTTGGTTTTGAGTATTTGTCACCCCAGTAGGTGTTAAGACAGCAGCAGTGTTTCGCTGCCCAGCATGGGGCAGCGTGGCCAAAAATTGGTGTGTTTTTTTTTCTCAAACAGAAGCAATTCAAGAGGTTAGTGCAAAATGTTTGGAGAGGATGAGTCATGTGTTGGCTCCCTTCGTGGAGGAGATCAAAAGACAGCCTTAGGTTATGATCAGGTGTTAGAGGGACAACATGCTACTTCAGATCTACAAGCAGGTCTAGCTCCTAGCAATTAACTCCAAGAGCACAGATACAGTTCAGAAAGAAAAAAAAAAATGGTTTTCTCTGCTCTTGTATATCAACCCAAGGAGCATACTCTGATCAGCAGCAATAGAAGTTGTGAACTTACTGCCATAGGCAATGGCTCCCAGGACATCACTCAGTCCACAGCCGGGCTGGAAGTCCCCTCCATTGGGGTAGATATCAACATGGCCCACAGGCATCTGGATCCCAATGCTGACACCCAGAGTTTCCCTTGTATAAGTATGAAGGACATCCACAAAGGCAGCATCATCAGGGGAAAGACGCCTGCTAGGGTCCACTCCTTCAAACATGGGGCCAGCAGGGTCCAAGCCTGGGTTGGAGACAGCACAAGGGACTAGATAAGGAACTGGGGTGTTTGATACAGAATGGGTTATTTCCTACAAATCTGGAAAGAACTTGCTGCTGGGAGCCCTCCTAATCCAGGTGCTACACAGTCCCTGCTTCACTGCAAGTGTTGACCCTTCAGAGCTCTTCCCCATGATCTCACTAAGCTGTTCCGTTAGTGAGACCATGGAGATGAGCTCCACAGGGAGAACACTTGCTCACTCACTGAAGTTGTGCACCTGAGCCATTCCCCAACTTTGGCAGTTTTACCAAGATATTTATTGCCAGGCTCTGAGGAATTCTCACTGTCATATTTAAACATTTAAAGCTTTCCCTTCTACCGTGTCGTAGGTTCTCCCCTGTTAAAATCAGCTTCTTTCCAGAAGAACTCTATGCTCTCCGGAGGAGGGGTTGCTGGTTTTGACCAAACACACCATGGGACGAATGGCATGAGCTCTGATCACAGAGCTCTGCCACTCAGAGGTTTAGGATTTGGACAGTAAGGGCATGAATGGGACTTCTGCTGAACTCACATGCAATTTCAAATACATTCAAGATCAGGTCCTCAGATTTTTCATTGATTCTTCAGCTCTTATCTGCAGTTCAAAGTAAAGATGCTCTCTCACTAGAAGAGACACTGCTGCCCCGTGTAGGAACTTGTTATTTCTGACTCAGAAAGCCCAAAGCATTGCAGCAGCAGAGGGAATGAGGCTCTATGGGGAAACTCATTACTGTAGAATAAATTGTAAGAGACTGCTTCAGGACCCACTCACCTGTAATTCTGCCTATTTTCCCATGGACGTGATTACCAGCAAAGCCAGCAACATGGGCACCCAGGCTGTACCCAATCAGATGGACATTCTCCAGCTTAAAGAGAGGGATCTCCTGTAAGGGGAAGAAGAAAACGCTTAATAATTTGCCCCTGTGTTTCAGGATATGTGGCTTTGCCTCCATCTGCAGGACTACAAAGTCCAGTTTTAAGAACAGAGAAGAGGGGGGGTGCTTTCTTTCACCAAGATAAGCACCAGCTGAATGGGGTGGGTGATGCTTGTGGCACACAGCTTTCACCTACATAGGATGCTCTGTACTGAACTTTGTGAGGCAGCCTTGCATGGAGAGCTGGCAGAAGACCTCCATCTGGATTTTGCTCAGAACTCACTAGTGCAAGCAACTTGCAAAGCAGCATCTCCCATGTAAGCAAAGCATGGTGCAAAGGAGCACAGTCCTTCAGCTGTGAGCCCTTGCTCCACCTGGCCTTGGGGTTGAGGTTACATCAGTGTCTTCCCCACTTGCTGGCAAACACGCAACGTGACAGCAGAGCATATTACCTGCAACCAGTCGAGCAGCCTCGCTATGCTCTTCCCAACAACTTGTGTGTTGTTCACTGCATCGGTGTAGAGTTGATGAGCAAGAGAAAGCCAATCCACCACCACCACATTGGCATCCTTCTCCCTCTCCTGCAGGGCTGAGACCAAGCTGCCCAGCCAGGTCTCAAACATGCCACTCATCTGGAAGGAGATCTGAACATTAGCTTCTGGAGCATCCCAATCACACACTCACACTTTCACGGTAAATGTGTGCTCCTATGTAAACCCCGGTGCACCAAGCTAATTGGTGTAAGAGAAACAGGTTTTGGCACTTGGGCTGCAATGAGCTGCCACACCTGTAAAGACAGGAAGGAGAGGCACCAGCTCCCTGCATCTTATCGCTCTTTCCTCAAGAGCCTCAGCAATTCTGATGGATTGTAAAATTAGTCTCTAGCAAACTGCAGTGCCATGGCAAAACTGGTTAAGTCCCTAGGTGGGACATGAAATGCAGAAGCAGCTTGATGAAATCTGCCTGCCTTCTGTCCTTGGAAAGCCAGGAGCACATGGCACAACTGTGGATAAGAAGTAAGAATATAAAAATCACAGAATGGCTTAGGTTGGAAGGGTCATAAAAAGATCTGAGGACCATAGAATCATTGAAGTTGGAAAAGACCTCCAAGATATCCAACCCAGTTCCACCATGCCCACCGACCATCCCCAAATGCCACATCTCCACAGTTCTTGGACCCTTCCAGCCGTGGATCTGCTGGAGTTGGAAAGGTCCTCGAAGATCACAGAAGCATGAAAGATGGACTATTCCATACAGAACACCCTGCTCCAGTCCTGTGCCACGCAAAGTCCACACCTCCATCAAGTGTCACTTTTACAATGGGCATTTGGTCACACTTCAGGGAACAAACCTCAGGTTCCGCTGCCTGTGCTCGCCTTGCAGAGGCGCGGAGTGATGCAGAACAGGTGTGCAATTGTTAAGTTCAACGACTGCAGCATTCTTAAGTTCGGTGAAGCTGCACCGGTGCAGCGCTCCCCACAGACTGCAGCGCTCAGCAGCTGCCCCAAACCTCCCGATCACAGCCCCTGCTACGCTCCCGATACCCCCGCTCACCGTCCACCCGTGGATGATGAGGAAGGTCCTGGCCGTCGCGTTGAAGCCACACTCCTCCAGACTCCGCTCGCTGCCCAGTTCCAGCGCACAGCCCTCATCCTCGGCGTCGGCCGAGCGCCGGAGCCCGAACTTCACCCGCAGCCGCGGGCTAGGGGGCGCGCTAGGGGCACCTGCGAGCACGGAGCAGCGGCTCAGCGGGATGGAACGGCGCAAGAGAACCTCCCGCCGTACCCCCGGCCCCGTACCTACCTGTGGTCCCCGCGGCGAGGCAGGCGCCCAGCCCAGCACACAGCAGTACCAGCACCGCCCGGCTCATGGCGCTCCGCGAGCGCATCGCCGCCGCCGCTTTAAGACCCCGCGCGGGGCGGAGCTCATGGCCCGATGGGGCGGGGCTCGAGCTAAGCGCGCCGCTCATTGGGCACGCCCTCCTTGACGTCACGGGCGGAGCCAATGAGAGTGCGAGGAGGGGCGGGGCCAGGCGCTGGGCTGGCGTGGGGAGCGCGCACGTGGGTAATGCGGCGGGTGGGCGAGCAGGGCAGCGCTGCGGGTCCATCCCCGGCACTGGAGGTGGGCAGCAAAGGGCAGCACCGCTCACCCTGCTTTTCATCACCTACATTTTTATTGCCTATATTGTTACCGACGCCTCCATCCGTACGGATCCATAGGGTTCATTATTGATCCTTACACTCTGCCCCGCTGTCTCTCGGCCATACTCCGGTGCACGTGGCTTTGCTGGTCCCTTCTTCTTCCCGTTTCCTCTGTTACTCCTCTGTGTCGCGGCAGAAAGCAAGGAGTGTGTTGTGCTGCAGGAAAATGAAAGTGGGGAAGGTTTTCCAAGGAGAAATGGGATAATAGCGCTCTGAGAATGTCGGCACTTTACCTCTCTGGTAGATACTGATGCAGAGAAGCACCGTGATGGAGCTGTAGGTGTCTCCTCTCACTGCAGGGAGTCCAACCACATGGCCTTTAAAGGTCTCTTCCTCAGACCATTCCATGATTCTGTAACCTGGCTTCTGTGAGCCTACTCTGACGGAGGAGAGCTTGTATGCTCAAGCCAGAGGTAAAGTTCATTGCTTTAGGTGAGATATTCAGCATCAAGGAGTGATTATTGCTCATCTGTAAATTCTTAGTTCCACATAAGAGTATCTTACACAACTCTTCCTGTCTGGTTATCTGATTTCCTTCCACTCCCCATTGAAAGGGAGTGGGATTTGCAGAGAGAATAATTGCTCCATTTTTTCAAGTTATAAAACAGCTTTTCTTTTCAATTATAAACCACGGCTCAGGCAGTAGTATGTAATGGGATTGGTGTTAGCTTCCCTCTTGGCTCCTTTCCTCGTCCCTTTCTCTGATGCCAGGAGAAGCAGGGCTGCAGAACAACCTGACCTGGGACCTGGCAGCAAGGACCTATGCCAGGGGTGGTGGCACCCGAAGGCCCTGGGGAGATGACATCCCCGTGGTCACCCTTGTATCCCACCCAGTCCTTATATCCTATCTTATTCCTACATCCCACACTGCCCCAATATGCTTTCCTGCCCCTATACGTGACACAGTTTCTGCTGTGGATGTTTCTACTCTGTGAGCATCACAGCAGGGTGCAAGCAGCCTTGTGCTTTTATTTCACAGCCATTCCTTTCCCCTTTCCTCTCCCAACACTTTCAAATTCCCCATGAATGTGTTTTAAAGGGTCCGGTGCTTCCCACCCCTCAGTAGGGATGAGGCTGATCTCCATCAGGTTATTAAATCAGCTCACATGTGGCGTTATCCACTGTCATTGAGCTCTCTTTGTCGGAGGAGCCCCCACTCCTACCCCTAAGCCTATTTCTTAGGGCCACACCATTCAAACCCCTAAGCCCCGTGTAGTAAAAATCACTGGGGGAAAATCAATGGCAGCTAGCAAGCCACTATACTGCTTGACTATTAATGGTCCTGCTAGCTGCAAATTTACTTTACCACAAAGTCCCCAGCATGTAATCCTTCGATGAATGCCTTTGATTGTGAGGGAATATTTACAGCTGACCCTGCCAGCAGTCTGCAGACCTGCACGGGGCCTCCTGGCCCACAGTAAATCCGCTGGCATCTGTTGCTGGGTTCTTATCGAGCACATGCTCTGTGGCTGCAGCGTTTGGGCTGTAGCCCTGGCAGACACGGTGGGCCTTGAGGAGTAAATCCCCACATTCCTCTTCGATGCTAAGTCTTGCTCATGTTGTCAGCCAGTTGGGAATGGCTCGTACCTGCCTCCAGCCACCCCCGTGAAGGTCTTTGATCCCAGCCCTTTCCCTATGGCACACTCCATTGATTCTAGCCACTTCTCCACAGCACGTTCCCATTTATCCCAGACACTCCCCTATGGCACATTCCTGTTGATCCCAGTCCTTCCCTATGGCACATCCCCATTGATTCTAGCCACTTCCCCGTGACGTGTCCTCAAATCCCAGCCACTTCCCCATGGCACATCCCCATTCCTGCTGCTGGACAGCCCTTCCCCATGACCAAACTTCTTGGCCGCTTGCAGTGCTTGCTGAGCAAGGATGGGTTGGAATTGGACAGGATGACCTTGTTGGTCTTTTCCAACCGTAGTTATCCTATCATTTAGGTTTTAGGAATTAGGTGGAATTTCTCTCTTCTCATGCCTTTCCCAAGCACTTATTTTCCATCCAAATCGTATGAATGCTAAGCGTGTTTGGGCTTGAGCTGGCTTTGGATCCATGCCCATTGGCAGTGCAGTGGGGCTGCGTGTGGTCAAGGGAGATGTTTCCTCCTTTATGAGGTCTTCTTTTTGGCGGGGCGTTGGAGGAAAAGCTCAGGGCATCTTGCAGAGCTGAGCACCCAGTGCTGCATCTGCCTTAATGCTCCTGCAGCCAGCAAAAGAGAGGTTCCCCAAGCTTCCCAGTGCCTACAAGAAAGAAAAGGAGCTAGTTAGTAAAACCAATTGGTTTCTTACTTTTGCAAAGCCAATTAGAAATAGCTTTCATTCTCAGCATTATTACTGCTAAGTCACACCCCACCTTTACTGTTGCACATTCCCAATTTCGTTTTGCTGGAGTGACAACTTGCACGCATTATCCCTCTACTTGTGGTCCTGGCTGATGTTTGAGAGATTTTTTGACAGTGTTTTCTGTGATTCCTACTGGATGGGAATGGCTGGTATCGTAAATCACCAAAAAGGCCGCACACACGATCTCTTGTTTTGCAGAAACGGTGTGACAAGCAATTTTGAGGCAGAGCAGCAAGCAGTACCAAGGTTAGGGTACCTACCACTTGCTCTTCATGCTGTGCTCTTCCCTTCGGAACCTTTTGCTGCCTGGATGGTAGCAGCATTTAGCGCTGCCTGAGATGGAAAAAACCCTGAGCCACAGATAAGCAACGTCTCCTGCTTTCTTCTCTTACCAGTAATATTATTCACGTTGTTTTTCATCAACTTGTACATTTTGCCATCTTCAAGCCCCGTATTACTCATCAATGTAAAAGTTAACAGCAGCTACCCCATGCATTTGCAGCATGTGCAATAGGGGATGAATGAGATGCCCACGTGCAATAGGAATGCAGGGATGAATGAGATGTCCCTGCGTGCGCTGCTCGCCACAGGGCTCTGATTCCCCCTCCAGCCATTTAGTCCTAATTGCCCAACTTCTCCCATTTATTATGTTTGTGGAGCATGTGGATCTTATTAGGAAGAATGAATGGCTCTGTAATTAATTAAGAAAAGCTCAGGGCACTCCGTAGTTCTTTGTCGTGGTGCTCCTGGCTGTGAGGTACAGGCGGTGCTGATATCCACCTCGGCCCAAGGCCAGCAGACAGACAAAGCCATAGGCAAAACAGGGGCCTCCAGCCCGGCGGAGTCACAGGGTGGTGGGACTGAGGTGTGCTACCCAGGCTGCCTGCCACTGCCATGCTCTGTGCTTCCGACCCATCATATGACCTTCCCGAGCAGCAGCATGTGATGAGGCCATGGAGAAAAACCCACTTGGAAAGGATGGAGAGGGGGAGGGCGGCTCGGCTGTGAGATTAGGGAGCATGGACAGGCAGGGAAGGCTGCGAATGAGTGGGCTTGAGGCATGGGTGGTGGAAAAGGGGAGGGGGAAGAAGGGGCAGGAATTGAGGAGGGAGGAATGAGCTCAGAGATGACATTTAGGATCAAAGTGGGAATAGCTGAGCATTGCAGGAAGGAAGACAGTGCTGTTGTCAGAGCAGAAAGTTGGGAAATCTGTGGCAATATGAATGAGAAAGAAGGAATGCAGAAATACACATCAGCATGATAACCAGGGATGCTGGAGGGGTTGCTGAGGACATTATCAAGGTTTGGGGAGAAGGGAAGAGAGGTTTAAGGCAGCAGCTCTGAGCATGAATCTGCCTGCTGTCTGAAAGCGTTGTGGAGGTAATATCCATGCTCCCTTCCGAGGGCTTGGGTGAATCTCACCTTAGGTCAGAATGGAGAAGGCTGCAGGCATGGGTGACAAATATGGGTCCTGCCTGGGAGGGCAGCTCCTGCCCTCGTGCTGCCTGAAAAAAAGACTCAGCTGTTGTCCATCAGCTGGTCCAGAGGAGCTCTGAATGAAACAGAATGAACAGATAACAGAGGAGAATATGTTGGTTGGGAGAAGCAACCGAAGAGTGGATAGAAGATGCAAGAGTGGATGGGGCTGGAGGCCACACAGAATACACAACTTCAGAAGTGCTGAACAGGACCCAGAGATCACAGAAAGCAGAGGCTGGAAGTGGACATGGCCCAGAGGAGCTCCCCTCCCCAAGCAGGGTCGGTAGAGCTGATCACCAGGACACGATCCAGATGTTCATCTGCAAGGATGGAGCCTTCTGGAGAGCCTCAGCCTCTCCAGGCAACCTGTTCCAGTGTCCTACTATCCCCACTGAAAAAAAAATATGAGTATATATTCTCTCATGTTTAAACAGAATTTTCCCTATTTTAATTTATGCCTTAACTTTGGGCACAGACTGTGGGCATTGTTGCCAATTCCAGGGATATTAAATTAAAGCCAAAAACAAGCAGTCACAGCCCCAAACAACATGCGTAAACGCTTTGCTGGCAGGGGATGCACTGAACAAACACCACCTTCAGCAACAACGTTATTCCGTCACGTCGGCGTTTGCTTCCCTTGTGATTCCCCCCTCTGGGCTTGCAAAGGGTGGATGAACTCATTTCTCTGGGACAATACGCCAACAATTGCTGAGCCTTACAGTGCCACTGATTGGTACGGTGTCATTGACTGCTGTGTGTGTCTTGGCCACGCTCCTGGCCCATCACCAGCAGCACAGGGACAGAGCCCACTGCGTCACACTTCAGCAGCAGTGACGGTGGAGACAGGCACTCTGCTGTCATGACACCATGCTCCACTGTTTCCTCAGCCCTGAACTGGGCACGGCAGAAACAAGTAGACGGTGCAGCTGAGCTCTCCTCGTAAAGAGGTGTCTGTTTAAGGAACTTTTGGCCTCCCATGGAATCATCTCTTCTTTGAAATCTTTGAAACTGCCATCCACAAAGATGGGCACTGTAACTGCTGCAGAACAAAGTCCTGCACGGTATTGTCCTGCTGATGGTGGACCATGCTGTGGAGGTGCGTTTTCCTTCATTTACAGGACCACAGCTATTGCTCCTCAGTAAGCAAATGTTCTGGACATTTTTACTAAGTCTGAGAGTGATGATAGGACAAGGTGGAATTGTTTAAAACTCCAAGAGGGGAGATATAGGTGAGATGGGAGGAGGAAATTGTTTACCCAGGGGCTGGCCAGGAGGAAAAAGGTGCAGGCAGTTGAGAATGACTGGAAAGTTTTCCATATCTCCAGCTGCAATATTCAGGCTGCTTTCAATTTTGTCTTCAGGTTTTTCCGCTTAACCATTCAGCAACCCATTTGTACATAATTCTGTGAATGACAGTTAACATCCCCACGTAACCCTTGAGAACCAAAAGCTGCAGCTGTAAAAGAAATGCCAAGAAAGCTACAAGTCTGAGGAATTAGCTTCCCTTCCTGTGCAAAGAACAGGTCAGAAAACCCTCTTACAGCACAGGGGCACATGGTGGGTTTTAGTGAGCTGGAGTTAAGCTCAACCAATCAGCCCCAATGGAGTGATCTGTCACAGGGCTGTTAGCACTGCCTCTCCTGCACTGTTTGGTAATTTGGTATGTCCCTTGGCTGGAAGCAATCTGTTTGGCACAGCAGTGCCATGTCTCCAGCTCCAACTCTGCCAGTTTTGGAGCTCACCTCTCCCTTTGGCCAGGAGGGATGTGGCTGTCATGCGAGGTGAGAGATTGTTGATTAGGATGACATTTGGCTTGGTAGTTCCTGTAGGGCTGATAAAGCTGCTTGCTTATTCACAGCTAAATCCACAGTGAGACTTCTGTGATGTTACACTGTTGTACCCATGCTGCTCCATGGCAGATCAAGGAGGCACCTCAAGGAGGTGTGAAGACAACGCATCACACTGCTGAAGACCTGCAGCAGGACAGGAGAGAGCATTTGTGTCATGGAAGAGCCTCGGGGTTAGGACACGGCCTTGAATCCTCTCAAGGGGAGAGAACCCAATGTGGGTCTCTCACATCCTGGAAGTGCTCCTTGGCTGCTGTGCCGTAGGTTAAGCTGCTGGGCTCTACTCCGCTCTGCAGCCGCCCTTCCCAGTGGAATGCTTCCAGAGCACAAAGCAGAGGAACAGTTGGATCTATGCACTGAACACCTCCTGAGCAAGGCTGAGTCGCCAGGACTGGGTGGTACAGGCTGGAGAGTTAAGAGGGATGGCACCAGGGGAGTTTAAGGTTAAATCCTATGGGGTTTCAGTTCCAGGAGGATTAGGAGACAGCTGCTCCCAATTCAGGAGTTTCAAGGAACATGATTTTGGACTTATATGCTTAATTTTTGCTCCCTTTGATTTACATCTGGAAATATTATCATTCCACACAAAACTGAATCTGCAAGAAAGCACTGGAACTAATCTCTGAGATTTTATTTTATTTTTTTCCATTTGTATTGCTCCTCAAAATCATGGGATCCCGGAGAGGACACTTTCTCGTGTCTGTTTATTTTTCTCCAGTAATACACCACTGAGGCATGTTGTTATGTGTGTTTTCACAGTGCAGATCCTCCTTCACATTACCACCATGGTTGTGTGCATTGAGGTCTGAGCAGCTTCTGATCCCACGGATGATGATGGAAGTGCTAATTGGTGAAAACCATTCCACACCAAAAACAAGCATGTGCTTCAGAGCATGGGCTACTAAATGTTCCTCTCTCCCTCCTTCCCTCCCTCCTTCCCCCCTTCCTACCTTTCTCCCTTTCTTCCCCCCCCCCCCCCCCTTTCCTCTTCCTTCTCCCTTCTCCCTTCTCCCTTCCTTCTCCCTTCTCCCTTCCTTCTCCTTCTCCTTCTCCTTCTCCTTCTCCTTCTCCTTCTCC
>NW_024884737.1:0-35754 GCF_019232065.1 Centrocercus urophasianus | reverse complement strand
TGTGGCCTTCCAGTACCTGAAACAAGCATATAAACAGGAGGGGAACATCTGTTTATGAGTGTGGATAGTGATAGGACAGGGGGAATGGTTTTAAACTAAGACAGGAGATGTTTAGGTTAGATATTAGGAGGAAGTTTTTCACTCAGAGGGCTATGACATTCTGGAACATGTTGCCCAGGGAGGTTGTGGATGCCCCATCCCTGGAGGCATTCAAGGCCAGGCTGGATGTGACTCTAAGAAGCCTGGTCTGGTGGTTGGCGACCCTTCACGTAGTTGAAACTAGATGATCATTGTAGTTCTTTTCAATCCAGGCCATTCTATGATTCTATGATTCTTCCTTTTAATATAGATGAATTATATAATTAATAGATTAGATTAGATTAATAGAATAGAATAGATAGATTATATATATTAATATAGATGAATTTTTTATAAAATAGCTTCTGACACAAGGGTTGGATTTGCTTTGTTGTGTGTGTTTATGTATTTTGTTTTTCAATTTTCTTGTTTAGGGCTTTGGTGTTTTCCTTAGAAATACTGGAGTGCTGTTTTCCTCAGCGTGAGAATTTCTTGGATTTTAAAGAAGCCTTTGGCTTGAGAGCAGCTATCAAGATTCATGGAAGACAGAAAACAAGCACTCAAGAGATGGTGAAAAGTAAATAATGTGAAAAACAAGTGATGTAAGGCTAAATAGCTCTTTCACTTATTTTAAGCAAATCATTCATTTTAGATAGTATTTCCCTCTCTGTTTTGGATTTTTGCTTGGTTGTTTCTTTTATCTAATGCTTGTTAAAATCTGAATCTTTTGCATAAGTTGGGCAGCAGCACAAGTTGTGCCATCCAGCTGATATGAATGCTGTATGAGGTACTTCCTATAAATTAAGCTGTCTTGATTATTTAATCTGTTATAACAGTCTTGGGATGAAAAATTATTCTTCCTGAAACATCCCTGTTTTGTAGCCAAGTGACCATAGCTCTTGCCCATCACTATAAAAGCACATACACACGGAAATTGTAAACAGCCACTACAATGATCATACAGCCAGAAATAGGCTGATATCAATGAGTATTCTCATGAATCAAAGTGCTTTTCTTACTTCCTAACAATCTGGAGATGCTATGGAATTGGTTGTCCTCAAATATTTGAACAATCCGCTAGTATTTATAAAGATGAGTGCATGTTCCCAAAATGTCCTGAAATGTAACGATAGATTATTGTCCTGAGTGATCCTACTGCAAATGAGGTATTAGCTTGTATTTATCTTTTCCACAGCGGTATTGCACCACTGTGAAAATTCTGCATAGCTGTGTCTGCCCCTTACAATGTGTTCGTACAGCACAGAGCACAGTGGGATCTTAATCTTTGCTAGGACATCTTGGCATGAAAATAATGGAAATAATTAATGCAGGATCTTTTCATTATCCTCTGTTCATAACATGTCAGTCTCTGAAATGGAGAGAAAAGAAGGAAGAAAAAAAAATGTGAAGACATTTATCTTGTTAGTCTCCCCTGAGTCACAGTAAGTTTTGAAAATATCATTTGCCACCCTGCTGTGGTTTAACTCAGCAGGTGGCTGGGTACCACACAGTTGTTTGCTCACTCCTCCTCCATTCCAGTAGGATGAAGGAGAGAATTGAAAATTAAAATAAATAAATAAATAAAAAGTAGAACTAATGGGATGAGATAAAAATACTTACTAATATAGAAAAGGTTGATGATTAGGACAATAACTATTACATGTATATATATGATAATAAATAATATGATAAATGTATATAACGAGTAATGCACAAGCAATTGCTCACCATCCCCCTACCAATGCCCAGGTAGCCCCATGAACCGTGAAAGGGGAAATGAATTTTCCCACCCTCTTCAAAATTCATACTGCTTTGATGTCATGCAGAACGGGACATCCCTTTGTCCATGTTAAATCAGCTGTCCCAATTCTGTTCCCTCCAATGTCCTTTGGCTCTTCGCTGAGAATGGCCTTGGCTCTTATCAGAAGCTAGGCACACTGGTGTGTTATCAACATTGTTTTTCTCCTAGAACCAAAACATCGTGTCATACCAGATACTCTGAAGAAAACAATTCTGATCCAGCTGAAACTAATACAAGCCTCCATTTTCACATGAACTTGTCACACCATTCTGGTTATTATATCTCAGTTTTCTTTAAAATATTCACTCACGGCATTAAAAAAAAAATCAGAGGTGTCCTTCAGTCCTCTGATCATCTTGCTCTTGTTGAACTTTTGCATTCTCTAAGGCAATCAATAAAGGCTTCACTTAGGCTCTCAAGAGCACTTGAAGAAGACAATAACACTGAAGGAGTGAAAATATCAGACTCCTGTTAACCCTAGCTACATAGGATAAGAAGAAAAGATTACCTTCTCATTCTCATTCATCCCAGAAAAGTACCCAGCATAGGATTTTTATTAGCTGTTTGCAATAAACTCGATACTAGAGGTGAGTAAGATGAAAAAAAGGATGGCCCATAGGTTACTTTCTTTGTACTGGTAAGCTCGCTGAAACTGTCTATAGGAGGTCCTCCACTGCCACACTATTAACTTCCTTTATGCTCCAACAGTAAAGACTAAAATGCCTGCTGGAGATTGTCACTAGCTTAATTTAAGTTGTGGGCTGTAGCCACAGGTTGTTTTTCAGAGAGTATGGTTTACACCAAGAGCTCACTCTCGCATTTAGCAATACAGATAATTGGAGCTCTTCCCAGTCCCCATGCAATGTACTGGTTGGTATAAGTACAGTAACTGAGGATAATTCACATTTAAATTAATGAATTTTAGAATGTTCAAGAAACAAGCCTACTTCTAGATGAAAATTCTGAAGCCTTAATCTTTTTTCCTGAAAAATAACTCCCCAGTTTCCCTCACTCCTCATCTTCTGCAAATTGCAAAGTATGTAATAGCAAAAATGGAAATCAAATCTTTTTTTTACTAAAGAGACAATGGTTCTGACCGTGAACCAGGCCTTTCCAAATGCACTACCATTTGCACCATGGCAGATAGATTTTCCCTTTGTGGAGGTCGTTGCAGTGTGTCCTTAAAATATCCTTTAGCCCAGGAAATAAATTCTGCTGGTGTCTGCTGCATTTCTGCCACCATAGCCACAAGCTCTTTTGCAAACGAAACATGCTTGCTGCCATTCCTTCACATCTGTAACATTTAACTTTAATGCCTCTGCCCCTGAGGAGCTACAGGGTAGCATTTCAATTTGCCATCCATGGATTTGTCCTAAAGAATTAGAGACATGTCAGCTTATCAGTTGTGACCTTTTCTATTAACACTGTCTTCAGGTTGGCTTGGCAGCACACAAGGAAAATAAATCTTGTTACCCAAAGCTAGTCCAGCTTGCCAGAATAGTGCAGCTGTGGCTCAAATCTGCTAATTTTTTAAATTGAAAACATTGCTATGACTACATAAAATTTATTAGGTAGAACAATCCATTCAAATGGGTGGGGGAGGAAAGCAGTGGAAGAAAAACCATTAAAACAGATATGAAGTGTGGGTGTTGTGAGGGGAAGGGAAGATTACAGCAAAGCCTGGAAAGTTGCATTGTTTAGCTTATTTACAGCCTGATCTGACACCCTACGGATAACGCAAACAGTCACCTGTACATTATATGACCTTTTCTTGTAGTAATTTTTGGGAGATCTCAGCAGATATACTTCCAGGCAAGCTGTATGGACTTTATTTATCACTACCTCAAGACTTATTCAACCTCCTTTGCATATGTGTTGTTTTAATGATAAAGGAATGAGAGGAAGCTCAGTGATTTCAGAAAACAATAACATGGATAAGTCATCTGGCATTAACCTGTCCTGGAACTGCTTCAATAAATATGGCTTCCCATCACAGAGTAATACATGTAGTGCCTTTTCCAGGATGCTCTCCACTGTCACGTAAGGACATTAAGGACTTGGCACAGCTGGTTAAATATCTAATAATTTTTGTTACACACAAGGGTGTTAGAGATACCTACATCAGATTTGCAGATTTGACACAGGACCTATGGCAGGGGGTGTTCAGGAATCCACAGTGTGCTTAGCTACCACAAACAAGATGATATTTAAGGAAATTAATTGGGCCCTTATAGTGGGATTCAGCTGTAGATTCATACACTTCATTGTTGTCTGAGTTTAATTAGGTTCTAAGCTCCAATTGCAGCCAATGAATGCAATTTAATGCATGCTGTAAATAAACAGGGAGAGACTCCTTAAAGAAGGGACTTATTTCTGACCAAAGTTCTTATGAAAGTAGGAACAGGTCTACTCTGACTATAATGGCCGCTTAGATACTCAGCATATAATCAGATATCTTCATGAGGACACTTAAAAATTGATTAGAATCTCATTCTTAGAATCTCATACAAATAATCACAACAACAACAAAAGGAGTAGGAATGGCTATCTCATTTCTGCCTCAGTTTAGTGGAGGCAACATGATTTATTATTTTTTTCTTATACTACTTAGATACCACTTTCTGTGATTGGCCAAATTTTCTTCTTTTAGTTAATATTTTTTTAATCTCATATGGGCTCTCTCAGAATGCTTGCATGTACAAATGTCTAGTCTCATCTGTTTCAATTATGCCCTATTACAACTGCAAAGTATCATAATGAATGTATCAAGAAAATATAGAACATTAAATATTTGAAATTTAAATTACACTAACGCAGAAATAAATGAGTAGTTGGTCCATGCTGGAAAGTATTTCTGAGCAAGTTTGTTGGAAGATAGACAAAACTGCCTTTTCCCAAAATAAATATATACATTAAAAAAAAAAAAAAACAAAAAAAAACCACTTTTGCACAGTGGTAAGTAAACCAATTTGAAAATATTTTCTATTTATATGTTTTTTACAGTATCAACAAATTAAAATATACATTTCTATCATAATAGAAAATAAAAAATATTATGGGATCTAGGAATTCTTCTGATTAGTTTTATTTCTTTCACTTTCTGTGTTTTAGAAAGAGGTGTTCATACAATCACAGACTAACAGAGTGGCTTGGGTTGAAAGGGACTTCAAGAATCACCAAGTTCCAAAACCCTGCTGCAAGTAGGTTTGCAAACTGTTGGATCAAATCCTAGATCAGAGTGCTGAAGTCCATCCAACCTGGCCTTGAACATCTCTAGGAATGAGGCATTCACAGCCTTTCTGTGTAACCTGTTCCAGCACCTCACCACCTTCTCTGTGAAAAACTTTCCCCTGAAATCTAATCTAAACTCCCCTCCTTTATTTTAAAACCATTCCCTATTGTCCTATCTACTCATGTAAAAAAGATGATTTCCCTCCTGTTTATAATCTCCTTTTAAATAGTGGGAGGCCACACTGAGGTCTCCTTGCAGCCTTCACTTGTTCATACTTCTCAGCCAGGCTGCTCTGAAGAAGTTCTCCCAGTCTGTATACATATCTGACCCAAAATCTTGCACTCTGCTTTGTTGAACCTCATTAGGCTCACAAGGGCTCACCTTTCAAGTTCATAAGATCTCTCTGGATGGCATCCCCTTCTTCTGTCATATCAACTGTATCACTATGCTTGGTGTCATCAGCAAGCTTGCTGAGGCTGCACTCAATCCTATCATCTATGTTACTGGTAAAGAATTTAAAGTGTACCAGTTCTGAAACAGACTCCTGGAGGACACCACTTGTCATTGGCCATGGAGCCATTCACCACAACATTCTGGCTGTGAGGATGTTGGATTTCAGCCAATTCTGTATCCAACAAATAGTCCACCCTTCAAATTCATCTGTCTCCAATTTAGAGATAAGGATGTCATAGGGCATCTTATCAAAGGCCTTGCACAAGTCTAGATAGATGATATCAGTTACCTTTCCTTTGTCCACCAATGCTATCACTCCATCATAGAAGACTACTAGATTGGTCAGGCATGACCCTCCCTTGGTAAAGCCATGCAGACTGTCTCAGATCACCCACTCATCCCTTATGTGCCTTAACATGCCTTCCAGTATTTTTTCCATGATCTTCTCAGGCACAGAGGTGGTGTTCACTGACCTGTAGTTCTCCAGATCCTCCTTCCTCCATTTCTTATAAATGAGAGTGATGTTTCTCTTTCTCCAGTCACTGGGGACTTCACCTGACAGCAAATATAATGGAGAGCAGCTTGGCAACTACATTAGCCAGCTTCCTTAAGACCCTGAAATATATGTTATACAACCCTACAGTCTTGTACACATTCAGTCTCATGAGGCAGTCTCAGACTTCCTCTGCTCTTACAGTATGGGGCAGTTTGCTTCCCCAGTTCCCACAGAGAGGTTTAGAGATGTGAGATTCCAGTATGTAAGAAATACGAAAATCCTGGCTGGCATTGATGCCTGAAGCAAAGAACTTACTGAGCACCTCCGCCCTCTCCACGTCTGTTGCAGCCAGTTCTTTCTCATTTATCAGAGGAAGCACACTCTCTTTGGCCTGTCTCTTCTGACCCATCTACCTATAAAACCCCTTATTGTTATGTGTGTTTTTGTTGTTTTTTTTTTTAATATTCTTTGACACATCTGTGTCTTGGCTTTCCTAATCTCATCTCCGCATATCTGGACAACATCTCTGTATTCTTCTCAGGTCACACCTCCTTGTTTCCACTGTCTGTACACGTGCTCTTTTTTTCTCAGTTTGACCAGCAGGTCTTTGCCACACCATGTTATTTTCCTGTCTCATCTGTCAGTTCTCCTGTACAGGAGGACAGAGAGATCTTGCACTTCTGGACAGGTACCCTTAAAGAGTAATCCCCTTTGCTCCTCTCTTTTATCTTTAATAACAACTTCCCAGGAGATCTTGTCCAAAAATTCCTCGAACAGTTTGCTCTCCTGAAGCTCAGGGTTCTGACTCCTCTCTTTGCCAGGCCCACACTTTTTGAGATCACAAACTCAATCAAGATGTGATCAGCGCAGCCTAGGCTGCTTCTCATCTTAATGTGTCTTAACAATCTCCTCTGCATTGGTGAGAACCAGGTCCAGCAGTGCTTCATTTCTAGATGGTCTCTGCAATACCTGAACCAGAAATGGGCTCAGCCTGCTTTTTACCTAGTATATTTTTGCCTCTCCAGTCAGTTGTGTTCCATCCCATGTCAACATTCCTAGTTTGTTAAATAAATGTCCTAGATAATCAAAACCATACCTTTCGGTGTGGCACGACACATGCAGCCAGTCATTCAACTGATCCATTCTCTTCTGCCTGGATCCCAGTTTCCAACTGGGAGGTCTGAGGCGAACATTACCTGTAATCCCAATCCCTTAACACCTTCCCAAGGAATGTTAAGTTTTTTTTTCCATTTCTTAGTAAACAGAAGTGATGTCAGTAAATTAACTCATACAACATGACTACGGAGTTGTGTACAAATCTGTACAAGAATATAGGGAAAAACATACTCAACAAAGACACAGTGTCTGCCTTTTTTTGTGTGTATGTGTGTTTACAATATATTTGAAATGGAACCTCTCCCTTAGCACACTGGGAAATATTGGAAACTTCATTTCTATTCTGTTCATTTGGGAGACATTCTAGATTCTGCTGCAAAAGGGGGAATTAAGATAAAAACATTCCATTTTACAATTAATCAACAGATAAAACTCTGTGATCAAGAAATCCTATGGAGCAGATTCCTGGAAGCTGGCGGGGTATAAACACTGCCTCATTCTTATCCTAGTATCCTGGCTACTGTAAAACACAGGACTTAAAGCCAGATTTTTAAGATAAGTCTGATTTAAAATGCCTGTTCTAAGATAGTAATGAACTAAGTAGCTCCCTTTTCACACACACAAATGTTTGCAGTTTTCATCAAATATCTTTTAAGAAGGCACTGAGCAGCACGAAATGATCTTATCATGTCCTAAGTGGAGGTAAAACTGAAATGTGTCCTCAAAAACTCTTTTTGTACCAGACAATCATATTTACTAATCTATATTAGTGTCCAAAAAAACCATTCAGTCACTAACCCTATGAATATCAGCCTTAATACCTCTGTACACTACATGTCAAAGTCAAGTCATGATGAACTACGGCAATGTTTAAAGACTTTGCCAAGCTGCAGTTTGTGGAATTCAGATCTCTTAACTTCAACACCATGAAACTGCTGAAATAAAACGCTAAGTAAAATAAGAAATATAAGCTTCAGAAATTGTTTTAATTTTTTCAAACTTAAACTGAGAAAAGCCTGGATCCATGACAGATAACCACGCAAAGCACCGAAGGAAAAAGAACGTTTTAAATTAAATAGCAAGATTTGTGACTCAAAATCACAGCTTCTGAGTATTTGGCTCGTAATTTTCAGGTGTCACTAGGCTGTAATAGTGTGTCTAGAAAATTATATAACTGCAGATCAGCACTACAGATCTGAGCAATCTGTCTTCTTTGTGCAGGTACATGTCAGAGTGTCCTAGGAGCTTCTGCAAATGTTGAAGTAGTCAAACAGACAACATTTAATTGGAAGATCAAAAATTGAAGAATGCCAAATTGCTGAGTAGGTGGCTGACTGTCCATTGGGTTTTCACTAAATCATTTGCTGATTTATGACAAGGCTGATGGTTACAGTTCCCTTCTGCAGCATGAAGACACCCATGTTTCTCACTGAGTTTGACAAACATTCATCAAGCACCACATTCAACACTTTGTTTAAACTAAATTACCTCTGAAGTTGGTGCTTTAGGCTTATCTTCACAGCTTCTCACCTTCTTGTACACTGGGTAGAATTTAGGCAGATATTAACGCAAAGAGAAAAGGATAGCATGTTTTGTAAACAGAGTTTGCCTCTCATCTGGTAATCTTTCTCTTCTCTCTTCTATATCTTTTAGCACCAGCTTCAACCCTGTTTATTTGTTTACACAGTAAAAAACCTGCCAGTTTCATTCATGATGTTCAATATCTTTTTCCAGTGACAAAGTAGATATCAAACTTCTACACGAGTTAATTATACATATGATTTAATTTGCATTCAGTCCATGTAATATACATTTAAAGGTATATTAATATGCACTGGATTATTAATTTTATCTAACATGCTGTTCAACACGAATTATTGACACATGAGATCTTTTAACTCAAATGAAAACCACAGTTATTGGCTAACCATGGATTCAGAGGTGCATTTTTATTATCTATTTGCATTTTCTGTAAATAATTTACACAGCGTTTTGAGACCATGTTTCATTCTTCAGTGGTTACTCACATAATGTGCGATATCTAAGCTATGAACAGTTATTTGAATTTGTTTAATAAATTAGGGGGTAGGGTTTCTTTGTTGAAGAAAATATTTGACCACATTGAAGCAGACTCACATACCTAATGCCAAGCCCCCATGCAAAAATCCTCCAGCTTCCATATCAAGCAAAATGAAATTTTTTAGTATCTTTAAGGGGTATTTGGCCTGATTACGACCAGCCTCAAGATGTACCTCACAGCAAGAGAAATATAGGACTAATAGGCACTCAGCAAGCTTACAATATTCTGGAAATTTGAGTTTAAGTGAGATGAATTAGGGTTTTTCAACATAAATCTTTGAAATCTGGTGGCACTAAAAACATGTTTCAGGAGCAATTCTAAAGAAATACATGTGGAACACATCCATACCTAAGGAAAATTCACACTGAAAGAGACATTCCTAGTGAAATTAAGTGGTTAAAAACTGGAACAAATATTTACAGAAATTTCATGCAGTTTCCTAAGTGATTTCTCTAGTAGTAAGAACTAAAAAGTTTTTTCAGAAGCTTCTTCTTCTCTTTAATGTGTAAGGTAGCCTTCACGTATTTTTCTCCCCACTGGCTTGCTCGTCTATTTTTAAACTTAGTTTTAGTATGACATTCAATCAGTATTTAAACATATTAATTTCTCTTTTCCTTTGAGATATATATATATATTACTTCTGTAAACTATTTTGGAAAAGAATTTAAATGAAATACCATAGAGAAGGAATAACATTTTTACCATTAAGAAGTCTCTTCCTATGCTGAACTTCTAATTAAGTCTTTCTTGGCTCCTGTAGGGGAATACTAACCATATGTTTCTAGGGATACCAGGGTTAATTGTCAGCCTAGACTATGGGGAGAATTTCCTTAACTAGCAGATTGCTAAAAGAAAAAGAGGGAAGCATTCTGGAACATAACTGTAATTTTAATAAATAAGAGCAGTATTCAAAGAATAGGCTTTGAGCTTAACAAATTGGTGGAGGAAGATTTGGACAGCAAAAGAATGAGGTCCATAGCAGAACCATAACATAAGACTGATATTGAAGGAAGAAGGACAGACAGAGGAGGGTTAAGGGGAGTGGCAGAGTTCAAATTGATAGTTTAATTATTCATTCATTTGGATGTTTGAGTCTTGGTGTCTTTGAATAGTTTCATACCATACACAGATTCACATGCTGCAATAGCTACTAAATGAAATGATAGATGAAGGAGAAAATACAGGGTTTAGAATTGCCTCTTTCATACCATCTAAACTGGTATGAACAATCATACAGTCTTTTCCTGAAAAAGTGCACTTGGATAAAACATTTCTAAGTAAACAGTATAAATTTTCTGTATACACAGTAATAGACTAACAGGGTGGTTTTTTCTACGTAATTAGGAGATATTTTGTACATAGTAGATAATAGAGAAAATAGTGAGGTTACGGATGCCCCATCCCTGAAGATGTTCAAGGTCAGTTTGGATGGGGCCCTGGGCAGCCTGGTCTGATATTAAATGGGGAGTTTGGAGGCCTTGCCTGCTGCAGAGGGGTTGGAGATTCATAATCCTCGAGGTCCCTTCCAACCCGGGCCATTCAGATTCTGTGATTTTGTGATAATCCATAATGATGGATCATTCATGTGCTAGATACAGAATTACAGACCAGTTGGATGTAAGAAGTGGGAAAAGCAGTGTATTGTAGGGTCATACCTAATCCAGCTAAAGCCAGTGTTGCACAAACCCTTGCAATGGAAACTCCCTTCACAAATCAGGCAGCTGTTAACTAACTTGAGAGATGTGATCTCCTGTTTGAGCTTTTTAGTGTGCAAAGCCCAATAAATTAGGCTTTCCTTCTCTGTATTTAACAGCCCTGTAGCCTATGAATACCAGTGCCATATGGATATCCATGCAGATGAGTGCTTATCTCAGCACTGCACCCTGACAAAGCATAGCCCAAGGTAGTAGGTGTTAAAAAGTTGACCCAAATTTAAACTAAGGTTTCCTTCCTTCCTGTAACCCTTTAGCAGGCTGTCAGCACAAGTTGCTGGAGGTAGAGTACAACTATCACTCCTGTGATTACATTGTGCTAATTGGCTTCAAACAGCTTATATGAATCACTGCAAAGCACAACTAAAAGTAAAATCCCAGCTTCCAGAGAGCCTGTGATGTCTATAGAGGCAGCATTATTGAGCTGGTCTCAGCTTTTCCCAAAATATTAAAGATCATTCACAGCAAGAGTTTACCTTATTTTCTACACTCTCAGCTTTTAGATTTGTTTGGTGTTGTCTTGAAGGAGATAATGTTTGACAACAGTCACAGGGCATACTTTGACATGTGAATGAGATAACTGCTGTTACATCAGCTGGAGAACAACTGGCCTAGTCTCTCATTCGTGGGCTAACTGTGTTCCAGTGTGAAGAATGGGTAGTAAGCTGTGGTGGGTTAAAACCAAGGCACTGCTGCTCTGTTTGCTTCACACCCTGTGGAACTTCATCTAACTTGCTTCATAAATAAATCTGAGTTCATTTCATGATTTAGCAATGTGTTGCCCAGCTTCGTAAACCCACAGGAGCATTTTTCTGCACTCCAATTCTGACCACTCGAGGCATGATGCAGAAAATAAGTCCTCTTTCAATAATTAAAATGAAAAGCTAGAAGAGCTAGCCAGTTTTTGTTTCTGTTTTTGTTTTTTCTTTCCCCACTATCTTCTGTTGGCAAGGCTAACTCCAGATTGATTAAGTTCATATTCATAGTCACTGTATTCAAGAAGTTCTCTGCTTAAGGAAGCCAATTTTACGGAGGCAGATTTTTAAATTCTGTGACACACCCAGGAAAGCTCTTTAACAAGACAAAAGTGTTTACATATCTTATGGATGATGTCTGTACAGATTCAGGCAATTGAATAAGAGTTCTGTCATCTTTCAAACAATTTTAGATGGCTAATTTGTAAAAATTCAAATCAGAGGGTTACTTGAGACCACTAGAACCATAAGATAGTTCTGTAAAGCTGTAACCTATCAATGTTGGTAACCATTCTAACACCACACTGTGATTTAAGCACATGTATCTATTCTGGATCTAAGTCATCTGACTCAGCTTTATTATCAGTTTTATCTGTTCATATAGAATACCTATGCACAAGAAGACTGCAGACAAATGTATATGATGTATGTAAAGCAGAAACAACATAAAGTAGAACTGTGTTATTAACATTCATTTCGTCTATGAACTACAGTTTTATTCAAAAACATGTCTGGAATATATTCTTAGATATTAATGCTGCAGAGCAAATCTGAACATCTTCATAACATAACGTCTATATAAGGAAGTGCATGGCTGCAACGGCATCTCCATGTGGATTTGAGATTTTCAAATATATTTTACAGAATCCATCAAACCATTGAAAAATTTCTCAGAGATTCAAAATACAGTCAAAAGCTTATTATATCTAGGCCTACAGTAAGCAAGCAAAATAAGAAAAATGTTCAGTTTATAATAATCTTACTTATAAATTAAATGAAGCTCTCTCTTCAGAATATGGGGACAAAACACAATATTAGGGCTGGATTTCAGTAACTCAGTTTTGCTTTCTTTCTGCACCCAGGTGATGCAGTATTTACTTGTATCTTTCTATACACCGAGCACTCAACTTTATTCATTTTTTATTCATTTCTACAAAAGTAAGCATCTTGGAACAAGGAATAAAAAGAAATGCTGTATCTAACAGACAAGTGCAGGACACTTTAAGTGAAATATTAGCGTCACAATTAGAAAAACAACTCATCAGCTGTGCTAATAGCCCCAGTATCTTACACAAATATATAATCACTGTCTTCTAATTAATCAGATTATTTCTTTCCCTTACCCTTTTGATTCCCATCTGAATGTTTTCTTTTTTTTTTAATATACCAGATATAATATAATTCAGCACTTTCTAATATTCTTATCTAGTCAAACCTAATTAAATCCCTCTGTTACTGTCCTTATGTTGTAAATGTAAATTCATAATTATCTGACTTCTATCCCATTTAATGTGCTTTGGATTAGACCATATGTGGTCTTCTCTGTTCTGCAACAGATCATTATTTTTTAATAGTAGAATGGCATTTTCTCTTTTGAGAAGCTCTAAATATTACTATTAGGGATTTCACAAACTTTTGTAGCTGTTGTGCAAGACTCCTTATCCTTTTAAAGTTCATAATAAATGCTTGACTTATATTGCTGCAACAAGATTACATATTGCCTCTACAGTAGGATCAGTGAAATCCCAGACCATGAGATCCAATATATCTTGTCTAAAAGATGTGAAATTACCTGAATAAATTAAGGAAGAAGCTTACAGACCTTGTGGGCATAGGTTAGGGAGTGTTGTTGATACACATCTAGGATGCAAATTCCTCATCCAGTGTGTAGATAGAAAGTTATGTGATTGCTTAAAAAACAGATAATTTCAGGAACAGAGCTGTGGAGACCACACATGATTTTGCTAACTATAATGTATCCCTTTTCGTTGCTGTAATTATGACTTCATTGGTTTTGCCAATTATCAGTGTAGCAATCTCATATGAATTCACAAAGCTCTGAGACACTATTACTTGGTACTATATAACTATTGTTTTGTAGTATTAATATTTTGTATTAGTGCAGATTTTGGAGAAAATGCAGATAAATAGATACTGCTCTGATTTTGAACTGCAATAAATGGCTTGTCCAGATATGAGAAAATTATTCTATAACTCTTTCTGGCCTTGCTATAGGAATAACATGACTTTTTCTAAACACCATTCCCTGTCAGTGATTCTTTACTGTAAAGTGAAAACAGAACTTAAAAGGAGTGTTACTTGAGTGACTGACTTGCTTTAACTTTTCCTTACCTTGAATATTCTTATTTTTTATTTTTTTAATCTCATCTTCTTTTAAATATAGGAAAGGAGATTTATCAGCAATTTACTGTGGAGAAAGGAATCAGAGAAGTGGAAGGTTAGCTAGAACCAGTTTGCTCTGCATAATAAGATGTATAGTTTGGATGCAAATTGCATGGCACTTGAAGAGAATCACTGTGTTTCAAGGCAAATATAGCCCTGCTTTTAACCCTGACCCAGCAGTGCTTTTTCAAATCAACACTGACAGAATGATCACGGCTTGAACTACTCTGCCCAAAGTAAAGCAACATCAACACAAGAGTCTCAAATCCCACTTACCCTTTCATTGGACAGTTTCAGACTCCTAGAAAAATCTCAGCTCAGTTGTGAGAACATGGTACTACTGCAAGGACACAGGGACACAGACAGGTTAAATCACCTGTGCTGTTCATAGGTGTGCACACAAATCTATGTTAAAAGGTGGTGTTCGTTTTTCTTCTATGAACACCTATTGAAGATATGCATTCAGCTTCAAGTGTAGACACATATTTGGAAATATTAACCAACAGAACTACTATTCAATATGAGTAAGAGCAGCAGCGTAAGAATCCTTTCATTTTGTTGTACATACTAGTCATTTTTTTGATTGTTATATTTTTTTCGTTACTCAGAATCAATAATTTTTGACACAAAAAGATGGCAGCAAAAAATTCACTTTTTATATTCTTAGACAGTATTAGCTATAGAGAATAACAGTTGGTACAAACTTTACCTATACATGAAAAGCTGATGCTCTATTTTTATAAAGTCCAAAATTAACTCAATAGTTCACTGGCATGAAAACAACTTCATAACTGGTTATTAAACAATTACCTAAGATCACCAGAGCATGATGTGGTGAGGGAAGGGGACTTAATCTGATGTTTTAATTAAACTCTGTATTTTGAGCAGGTACTGACCTCCACTGTTTGAGAAGACTCCTTGATTAATAGAATTAAAATCCAGAAGGAGATGCTTCAATAGTCTACTTTGATTGTATTTGTAATAAAGACCTAGGAGCATCACATGGTAAGATTTCTAAATTAACTCTTACAGAAGTTCTTTTTTATTTTTTTTTTAAATATGTGTCTCTGTAGTACATTGGTTGTTTTGAAACGTATTACCACCAAGATTGTCGAAAGTTTCCCACATTAATAATTAAGATCTTTATTTGTGAAAATCTTTTATATTAAACTGTACATTCACTCAGAAGGATATAAAGATTTACTTAATGATGATCTTCACAAAACATGTTAAATTTCCTACCACCACATCTAATTCAGTTATCCAATTTGGATATATAATGGTTAAAGGCAAGGCCCATCATGCCTTGACGAGTACTACAGTCTAGTACTGTACATACTAAAGCCACATTATTTTTCCACAGCCATTTTTAATTTGTGAGATTATGTTTCATTTTCTAGTATTAAATCTGAAACTATGTTTGCATATGCACACATACAAAAAGTACAGACGTAAGAAAGAAGATTTTGTGGATGGATGGATGGATAGATGGATAGATACACTCTATGGATAAGAAATTGGTAGAAAGACCTCAAACAGAGGGTGGTGATTAATGGTTCTATGCCCAGGTGGAGGCTGGTAACGAGCGGCATCCCCCAGGACTCTGTCTTGGGACTGTTGCTCTTTAACATCTTTATCAGTGACATCAATGACGGAAGTGAGTGCACCCTCAGCAAGTTTGCTGACGACACCAAGCTGACTGGTGCAGTTGACACGGTGGAAGGAATGGATGCCATTCAGAGGAATCTCAACAGACTTGAAAGTTGGGTCCAGGTGAATCTAATGAGGTTCAACACAGCAAAGTTAAGGCTTACCACTTGGGCTGGAGGAATCCCAGACATTTATACAGACTGGAAGGAGCAGTCCTTGAGAGTAGCCCTGCTGAGAAGGACCTGGAGGTCTTGATGGATGAAAAGCTTAACATGAGCCAGAAGTGTGCTCTTGTTTCCAGCTCGGAAAGCAAACGGTATCCTGGGCTCCATGCGAAGAGGGGAGGCCAGCAGAGACAGGGAGGTGATTGTCCCCCTCTGCTCTTGTGAGGTCCCATCTGGAATACTGTGTCCAACAAAGACATATCGCTGTTGGAGAGGGTCCAGAGGAGATCTACAAAGATGATCAAGGACTGGAGCACCTCCCCTATGAAGACCAGCTGGGCTTGTTCAGCCTGGAGAAAAGAAGGCTGTGGGGTGACCTCATTGCAGCCTTTCAATACCTAAAGGGAGCCTACAAACAGGAGGGGAATCAACTCTTTGAGAGGGTAGATAACAGCAAGACAAGGGGAAATGGTCTTAAGTTGGGGGAGGGAAGATTTAGGTTGGGTACCAGGGGGAAGTTCTTTATAGAGAGAGTGGTGAGGTGCTGGAACAGCTGCCCAGAGAGGCTGTGGATGCCCCATCCCAGGAAGTGTTCAAAGCCAGATTGGATGGGGCCCTGGGTAGCCTGGTCTAGTATTAAATGGGGAGGTTGGTGGCCCCTGTCTGTGGCAGGGGGATTTGAAGATTTATGATCCTTGATGTTCCATCCCTGGCCATTCTGTGATTCTATGATTCTGTGTACAGATGTATACACATATATATACATTTCATACAACATATATAATTGCCCTGAGCAGGGGCCTAGACCAGTTCGCCTGTAGCGTTATTTCTACTCTAAATTATTCCGTCAGTTTATGATTCATTCTACTGATCACTAATAGAATACGAGCCCTTCACATACAAACAAAGAAGGACTTACACTGCACTTCTCAGGTATTTCTCTTCCTTTCTTCATTACTTCTTTGCTTTCTTCCTTCCTTCCTTCCTTCATTCCTCCCTTCCTCCCTTCCTTCCTTCCTATACATACATAATTCAATATGCAAATAATGAAAAATAAATTCAACTATGTTCTGTGATGCATATTGTGTCATTTTCTCAAAGCCTTCAGGGCAACAGTCAAATCTATTTTTTATGATATTTCTATGGACTACACAATATAAGAATGAGATATTTATTGCTCAATGTTAGGACATGATGTTGCTGGTTGACTTAGACAAACATAAAAATGACAGAGGTTTCTTTCATCATAATTTTTTACTTTTTCAACAAAACTTTATCTTTCTACACAAAAATTTGAATATAATTTGACATATATATTATATATATATGTATATGTTTTCCTCTCCAAATACAGTTGCCAGAAGAAGAAAATAAATATTTCATTTGCATCATTTGATCCTAAAAAAAATTTAATATGAATGTTTTTTTAGCTGTTCTTAGTGCTTAAAGGGTATCACGTCTACTTTCTGCTGTTTGACTTTTTCCTTGACAATGAAACAGATATTGATTGCCCTTGACTCTGCAAAAAAGCTGGTCTTTAGAAGGTAGAAAAGCTGTTCTATTCCACTTTTAAAAGACTGAGATGATGACACACCAGAAATTGCTTCATAAGAATGTCTTCCTCATAAAATTAATGAGAAACCTTAAAAACATTTATCTACATGCAGAAATGTAGAGTCTTTCAATCTCATAAAGAAGTGATTGAGAGATCAGGAAATTGGTAAGAATTTATCAAGGAATGAGGCTCTTTGGAAATATATTTTACCTAGTGCATATGTGTATTTATTTGATTTTTTACTTCTAGTCCATAGTTTATACTTCAGCCTTTTTAAGACTACACTATCATTCTAGTCTAGGTCAACTGGAAGGCATGTAAAATACAGTTAAAATATTAGAATAAATAATAATTTAGCTACTCCATTTCAAATAACTTATTAAAAAAAAAAAAAAACACAATGAAATAAGAATATAAAATAAAACAAAAATAGAAAATAGAAAATAAATTTAAAAAATAAAAGAAAATTCATGAGACTTTCATTTTAGGAAACTATTCCAGGAATTAGAATTTAAGCAAAGACTGTGGGATTTATTTTGATAAAGTGGCATGATGCTAAGGCATAGTTTTAATTGTGTTCTTGCTTATAGAAAATATTCAGTTATCTACAAAATCTGATTTACTTGTCTATGCAATCAAGTTGTATATATTAAGGTCGTAATGGTAAACTCATCAAACTTTTAGTGTAGCTTTTTTTACTTTAGTTTTAGACTTAGAAATAAAAATGCCCAATTTCTTATTCCTTGTTAATTACTGAACATATTTAGGATTTATAGAAGTCAAAATTATCTCATTTTGACCACCCAGATTTTACACTATAACATCTAATTACTGATTAGAATATTCCTCTATTGCTCATCACATGAAAAATATCAGGAAAACCAGAGGGCTAGTGTTCACAACTAATGTTCATCCTTGCTAATATCAATCTTAGATCACATCAATTCTGTGCAGCAAACAATGAATAACATCTGCATAAAGGCAATCTGGGAAATATTTCTTCTGTTGTCATACAAAGTACTGATAAATGTTCACTTTGTTGCTTCAAAGACATCACAAGAGGAAAAATCTCTTTTATACTAGTCTAGAGAGCTTAGGAATTCCCAGTGTCTCTCTTACGGGCAGCTAGAGGAATGTTTTATTGTTGCTAAAGGTTACACAGAAGCCTCAAAACTGCCATTTTATTATGGCTCAAGACCTCTAAAATTGTTAAAGAAAATTGATTTTTGTTTTTTTTTTGGTAGTTGTTAACTTTGAGTTTATTACCTCTAAAAACAAGGGATTAAGTGTATATCATTTTGTCTCCTGCTATTGAAGAAATCAAATTACTTTTTTTTTTTTTTCTTCTTTTATCTAGACCTACTTATGAGCTACCATGCCTGCTACCCATAGCATCCTCCTGGGAACAATAATAAAAGGATGCAGTTACATTTTATTACTGATATGTGTTATAAGAGGTATCTCGGATTTATCCAAGTACTTCAAGATTTCAGATGTTAGAAATGCAACTCTCTTGTGTCACTCCACCACTTAGGTAGAAGCAGTACAATAGGAACAAACATTTTAGTTGAAGACTGGATTATTACTAGACTGCAAAACCTTAGCTGAAAGACTACTGGCTCAAGTCACAGATGAACTGAAGGTCAAGATAAAAGAAGGAGAATGGGCAGGTGGTCATGGACAGTGGATTTGTACTGATTGTCTCTAAGACTGAGCTACACTACACATTTATTCAGAAGTTGACAGACTTGCATAGGTTGAATTCACAATGTTTAAGCTAGAGGTGTCTTTCCTGAAAATTAGTCATCATTCTCCATTCTCAATATTCTTACTGCTTAACAGTGATTACTAGACACTCCTTGATTCCAGCCCCTCAAAATCCATCACATCATCATTTGTAAATAGGCCTTGAGAAGGCATACTCAACTTTAGAGAAGTTTTCACTTGGTTTTAGAACTTCTTGACGTATGAATGATTCATGAATGGTGCAACCTTCCTTAACATCACTGGGACAGAAACTTACAATTAATAAGGATACTATCTCAAATCTTTGTAAAGGGGAAACCAAGGTGTGTGCTAGTTCTAGCATTAATCTTCACATACCCATGCTTTTATGCAAATGATTTCCAGCATCATGGACTAGAAAGAAGCAAATTCCAGACTTTACAGTGGATGTGTATCTATATTAAAAACTTTCCTTCTGCTTGCTTTCAGCTGTCTATGGTTCTAGACCCCTGATGAAGATGAAATGGAATCTTACTTTTTCTGTAACACATTAAAGTATAACAAACTTGATGCTAAACCCGTTGTTCACGCAATGTGTTACCTCATTTCTGCATCCTAAAATAGGAACTCCAAATACTTGCTACCCAGAGGGTCCCTCAGTTGAGACAGATAAGTAGTGTCATGTGGAGGCCATCTCACAATTTGTTTTTAACTTGATATGTGGACTTCTTTCCTAAGACCATGCATGTTCACAGCTGTACCCATGTGTATGTGTGTGCGCCAGAGGGAAGGAAAGGGAGAGAGAGAGAGGAAGGAAGAGGAAAGGAAAAAGATAGAATTATATAAAAACAAATCTAGTGGTTTATGAGCCAAAATCAAATATGAAATGTCTTGTCCTCATGGAAAAAACAAGGCCTTCAGGCAGAATGGCTTTTATCTTTGTTGAAGAAAGACAAAACTTTTTTTCTCTAACGGCATGAGAAAACTGTTCTTCTCAAACAACAAATGTCACCAAAAAAGATTGGCCCTACTGTCTTTCATTTAAATGTCCTGTTATGAGATTATTCAACATTCTAAAACCCAAACAAAATAAACAGCCAAAAGAAAATAATAGCTGTTAACAGCAGAGTAAGAGGCAGTGCATTTTCAGTTTACACTCATAAATTGCTCAAATCTCTTAACAAATATCTAATTGTTAAGCTACAAAACAGACATGGAAAGCAGTTAAGTGTTTTTTAAGTGTTTTTATCTAGTTCCAGATCACAGGCAATTACATGAACAGAGAAGCTAAATCAAAACCTGAATCTGTAGCAGGGCCAGGAATGCAACCTATGAAGTCATCTCTATTCTTCTTTGAGAGGTTAATACTTGAACTGACACTAAACTGAGCTTCTTTTGCCCTTGAGAGCTGAAAGAGGAAATCTGCTGTCTGCTTAATTTAGATGCCACATCACTAGCTCTATGAGTTCCTGGCCTTAGAGACTACCTAGTCAGCCCAACACAAATACCAAAGTTTCATACAGAAACTGAGCAAAGCATTAAACTCTGAAGGCTTGTCCTGTTTGTCTGATCCTCTCTTTCTATCAAATTCCCCAGGGTGTGAACTTTTCTTCTAAGTATGAAAGTAATACTTTAAAGTTTGTCCTTAACTTCCTGGCATCTTGAAAGCTGCTTGGAAATTTTATACACTAAAACAGCTGCATAACCTTTCCTTTTATACTGTTATCAAGCTACACTGTAAGATGGGAAGACAAAATGACCACAGACACAGTGGAGATTAAGTCAACACACAAAGACAGCTATTTGGAAAGATAATGGAGTCATCCTGCCTGGCCTTTGGTTGATACTCCAGAAGATAAAATATTTCCCATAGATCCTGTGTCATGCTTCCTAACTCTCTGCAGCCTGCATTCAAAAAAATAAAAAATAATAAATAATAAAAAAGAAGTGGATTCCCAAATATGACCAATTTAAATGAGATGTAAGAATGAAATTGATTTTACGCAAAGTAAACCTTCATATTAGAAAACAGACTTGAACCTAGTCACCTTAGGCTGAATTAACAGGTATAGAATAATAGCATAACAAAATCATAGAATGACTTAGGTTAGAGGAGACCTTAAAGATCACATAGTTCCAATTGCACTGTGTGAGAATCCTTCTTTGTTTTTTGGCTCAAAGCTTGCTTCCTGAGTTATTTCTTGTGATAAGATTCTAGGGGATGAGATATGGGTGTTACTGTGTGGCAGTCAACATCATTGTGTGGACAATTTCACATTTGAAAGCATTTTTTTTGGAGCTGTTTACCTTTGGAAGATAGTGCTCAGGACTGTTTACTGGCGGAAGATCTAGCCTGTGACTAAATAACTCCTGTTTGCTATGGGAGAGTAGGGGATGATGCCACTGTATCCTGTGCAGGCAAGATACAAGTTGACACCTCCCTGCTGCCTCTTATCTGCTGGAAAGGCCGGGAAGATAGGAACAAAGGAGTTTCCACTGAGATCCCAAAGCCAGAAGCTGCCACTCCAAGGAGAGCTGACTCAACCGCTTTGGATTTGAGCTGTCACTCCAAAGACGGCTGACTCGACCACTTTGAAAGCATTGAAAAGGGGGCCATCATCACCATGGTCACCATTATCGTTGCTGTCATCATCATCAAGAGAACAGCAATGCCCAACAACGCACTGCTACTGAAGATCAATGACTGAACTACGAAAGCTGGATCCATGGTGGTGACTATCTCCTTCTTGCTTCTTATAAAGACTCCTTGCTTCTTCTTTCCTATCTTTTCTATTGCCCTCCTTCCCTTCCCCATTACCCTAATTCATAATAGTGTCTGTCCTCCCCTTCCCCATCTCCCTAATTAAGATTTTTAATAAACTGGTTGGACCACCATTTGAACCTTGTTTCTTAATCTCACGCAGGGTATACAGACATTAAAAGAACCTCCTCTCCATCCTACAAATTGGAGTGAGACATCTGGCCCATGATGTCAGAGCTGGATGTCAGTGGTATGTCAGTAGAAGCTGAATTTTCCCACCAGTATGTTGGAAATATCCAAATAATTTATCAGGACGATATCTCTGATAAAGCAGATTTTATTCACAATTGCAATGGCAGGCCTCCTGCAGGCAGGAGAGCACCCAGAAAGCAGTGTTACATCTTTTTATGCCCTGTTGCCCTACGCTTACCTCCTTCTCTCTTAGTTCTTCATTGGCTGAGTACTTCAGGCTCACAATCTTCTCGACATTTCACTAAACATACAAACACTGGACAAACATAAATCTTCGCTGGCTGAGTGTAAACATCTAATTAATTAATTAACTTCTGACCTTTACTCCACACTTGGTCATTGTTTCTGGATATCTGCTTGTCCACCCTTGCATAGAGATAAGCTCAGAAGGAGGACAGAGGGGAGTATCTTGATTCCTGCCTGTCACATCCCAACTTTCTTACAGAATGAGACAGTCCGGCCTTGAGTAAAGGCCCTGGCTTCTTTGATGTTTGTTAAATCTGTTTTTCTTTTGTTGGGAGTTTCTTATCTTAACAGAACTACCCTACAATATGTTTTGTAGTCCCTAACACTATACCCACTTTTTTTGAAACATCTAAAAACTATTGCAGTTTGCAAGAAAGAATTAATCACATAATTCAGCAATTATGTTTCTAAAACATGCTGCTAATATAGATAGTATTCCTACTTTTTAGAAATAGTTATTTCTAAGGATAAGTTACAGAACACAAATACATTATGTTCTACTTCTTCAAACAAATTACTCTTTTTAATATCTAATGCAGAAACAACATTCCATTCCCACAAATATTCCACTGAATTTTGTTGCTGTGTGACAGATGGCAGGAGAGGGACAGTCTGACAAAATGGTATCCGACATGGAGTATGTATGAAACAAAGGGGCAAAAATGCACCCCTTTACAGTCATTGATACTTGTTGAAGGCTTATGGAGACCGAACAGTGGATACAAGGCCAGAGAGCTGGTGGCTGATGTGTTTCAGAAACTATGCTATCATAGTCACTGTGAAACAGTGGTTCAACTTCACTGGCGCAGATTTTTACAACCATAAGATGCAGAATTCTTGTTCATTGTTGGCAAAGATAATGAAGAGTGCGTAAAAAACTAGTGTTTTGCTCTATCAAGCAGTGTTATTGTGCTGTGTGTAGTTGTAGTTTCCATGAAATATGAGGCATTACATTCAGAGTGACCTACGTATTTTTTAATAAAAAATGCTGTAAGTTGTCAAAAATTAATATATTTGCAACAGAAATATGTTGAACTACATTGTGATTCCCAACTCACAGGCTGCTTAGTTGGAAAACTTGTTTATTATCTTTAGCTCTGAGAAAGTATATAGTAGATGACAGAGAGAATATAGGAGCCTTGAAGACTCAGTTATTACACCAAGCCCTGGAGAGCTTCCCATCTTGAAGGAAATAGCATGCGTATATGCCACAAATGCAGGCGGTTTAGATAGGAGTGGAAGAATAGTCTTTGCTAAATTTGGATAATGCACTGACATTACAGAGAACCTATGGGACTCATTTTCATCTCTCTCTGGCAAAATGCCTTTCCTGGGGTCCTGCCAAGGGCATTGCCACTGAGCTGGGAATAGTCAGTGCTCTTTGGCCCTGTGTGAAAAAGAGAGAACAAGTAGCATGACAGATCCTTTTATAAAGCTTTTTTTTTTTTTTTTTTTTTTTCCATGGAAAACAAAACCCCTCAGGTCTCAGCATTCCTCTTTCTTCTGCATCGTTCCAGTTACGTCTGGTCATATTCAGTCTGGTCTGAGAGAAAGGATCATCTTTCAAGGGGATAATTTTGTGATTTGTTTTCCACTCAGTAGAATATTCTATGATGAAAAACACTGGGCAGGCTGGGAGGAGAGAGAAAATAGGATATTGAGTGTGGCAATCCTCACTCCGAACCTTAGAAATTCAACAATAGAAATTCCACCCACAAAAAGTTATAGGATTCATTTTATCTTATCCCAAATTTTTCTTTTTGTTATGTTTAGGAAAATGTAAAGACAAAGGAAATGAGTTATGAGATACATTCTAGAAACAAAAGCAGAGTTTACATTCCCAAGAGCAGAATCCAACACCATGAGTCGCGTGTCTCATATTTCATGTGAACCATCAGGTTGGTTAGAACATACTGTCTTGGTCTCAAATCAAGACAATTTTCTCAGAGCAGACTGAAACATATGTATGATTTCATTAATTTCACAATTTTTAAAGATCTTAGAGAAAAAAGTCATAAACAGACACATTTCTATATTGTGACAATTTGTATGCTACACTTTGCTGTATCAAACAGGGAAAGTGAAAGACAGATATCTGCTGGAAGAAAGAGGTGGCAAGGATTATTTCCTTTTCAGTGCAGGATGACCTTTGGGTTCTCTCCTTCAGCAACTTGGTCCTTCCACAGTGCTTTCACCTCATTCATTTGTTCACTTCATCTGCAGAATTAAGCATTTCTGCGTTACCAGAAATGAGCTGGCATCTTAAGGATTTTAAACTATGTTGTTGGTGTCATGTTGTCTTTATAGATCTTTATGATTTTAGTCAACGTTCTTTATATTTTTCTGTCAATCTGTATAGCAGAGAAGATGAAATGACAAAGAGCAAACAGTTCCAGCAAATCACTTGGGAAAGGACGATTTTCTTCTGAAGTGTACATACAAAGATGAAGCTGAGATATAGATCAGTTTAACTGCCCAGGGACACATAATAAACTGTTGGGAAAGAAAATAAATAAATAAATAAATAAATAAATAAATAAATAAATAAACTGAAACACCTTATTAAAAATGCATATCAGAAGAGATAGAAAGGATGCAGAGCTTTATTGTGCTGTATGAAGTGGTTTCAGTATGAAGATTAAAACCTGACAGAAGAGTTTTCCTTTCCCACCCTATCCCCATAGATTTTTTTTTCATGACTAACTAGAGAGATTTACATTAAATACTAGATACAACATCTTATTTCTGTTTTGGATCTCAGAAAATTTGTACCAGTATTATTCCTACAAGGAGAACTAATGACTTTTGGCTACCCTGCTCAGCAATGTAACCAGTTAAGAAAAAGGCATTCTTCATGGAAATCCTACCAATTGATTAGCAATTGTGAGAACATCTGAAAGAGTGTATCTTTGGAAAGATAACAGAGAAAAAAGAACAACACAGATTGTTTCAAACTAGTTTTCCAGTCTTTTCTTATTGCAGGGAGGTTGAAGTAGATAACTTCAAGTGTTCCTTCCAACACAAAATATTTTATGATTCTATGTGGACTACACCATGGTACATGATTATAGTACTAATGGGCTCATCTGGTGCACATTTGGCACCAATTCCATTCACACCAGTCCCCTAGGAAAAGTTAATAGAAGGAGAACTGTGCATCTCTCTTTGACTGTTCACCAAAAATCTGACACAAAGGGCGAGATACAGGATGGTTATATTTGAGTTGTTTGCTCCAGACTCTATAATTAACCAGGAAAATGCAACATTTTTGTGGCATTAACCCTTCCACCTGTTTCAGACTTCTGAGGCCTCTGAAAATTTATCTGTCTCCTTTATTTATTCTGTTGCTCACCTACTACAGCAAAAAGAAGTTTTGTCTTATCTTTACTGAGATGATTCTAAACTCAAATATGTTACCTTTGCAGTTAAATATACAAACTCTTTGTTTTCTTTGCCTGGAAAAGTCACAGGAGTTATCTTTACTCACGGTAATTTTACTACGTTCAGAGCACAGACACTGAAAACAGGATAACCTGTATCCTGCATAGAACTTAGTCATGGAGAATTGCAATACCACTGGGTTAATCAGTCCTTTTATTCCCCTACAGACATAGCCCTGGTGATCCATTAGATGTAACTTTTGTTTACCATCTTGTTAATTAATTCACTATTGATTTAGGATAAAAATTAGATCTCATCTGCCAAGAGCACCGCATGTGAATTGACTTGGTATGGGTAAGTTGTACACATTATCAGCAGACGTAATGCTGTCTGCTGTATTTATGTTCTCAAAGCTGTATACTTGCATGTGTAAGTTTCTGCATATATATTTGCAAATGTACAAAGAATAAAACTCATTAAACAAGAAGAAATGCTTAGTCTTGTTGGCTTATGTGAAATCAATCTGCATTGTCCATAATTAGGGGAAAAAAGAAAGCAAATTAGAACAAAGCCACCAAAATAAATGTCTGTAAATAAATATTGCGCTTAGGTGTTCTGGTATGGTATGGTTTGGTTTTGTTTGGTTTCGTTTCATTTGGAAGGGATGGTAATAGGGCAAGTAAAACCAGATTAGTCCGAGGTAGTAGATCATGTGACCTAGGGCTGTAATTTTATTTCAAAGTGGGTGTATTTTTCCACTTTGAATAGTGAGCTTCTGGAAGGAAGTTGCTTCTGAATGTACATGGATGCATGAATTTCAGATCCAGAGGAACTTTGTAGTCCAATATAGGAATCCCAGCTGGCTTCAGGTACTTATAGATCTGAACAATCTTTTTGGGTTAGATAATCTCCATAGCACTTAGGAAGCATAAGTTCTGTAGAATACAACTTCAAGGCAAAATTGCAATGATCAGGTTACTCTGATCATTATTTTCTTTATTTTCACATGAGATCTAGAGTTTGAGATTGCTTTGATAATACAAGGTGAAATGACTTTCAACTAAAAGAGGGGAGATTCTGGTTGGCCATTAGACAGAATTTTTTTTTTTTCTCAAAGGGTGGAGCAGTATGTCCAGAGAATTTGTGGATATCCCATCCCTGGAAACCTTCAAAGCCTGTTTGGATGAGATCCTGGCAGCCTGATCTAGTGGTTGGCAATCGGCCTTTGGAACTTGATGATCTCTCAGGTTGCCTCCAAATTAAACCATTCTATGATTAGTAGCTGTAAATCAAGGCTTTCTCACTAGGCATACACATGGTTCCATAGTGCAGTCTTAGAACTTGTTCCAGAAACCAGAACTTTACAAGAGCTTAAAAAAATAAATAAATGCATCTTGTTTGAGCACTCAGGATTGCACACTCAAGTTTAAAACTCTTTATTTTTCCTCTGTGATTCTATTTGATGGAAATTTTATGATCACTAATTTTTGCTGTTTCAGCTCTTCCTCTAAGGAGCACACAGTAAATATTTCTGTAAAATTAATTTTATATCTTCCATGTATGTCAAGAAAAGCTTTGAGGAGAAAAAAAAAAAAAAAAAGTTACACGTGACTCAGCAGAAACAAAGCAGGTATGGTAGCCAGAGGGAGTATGAGTTGTATTCAGTGAACAGATTCTCAGTTTCTCAGAGCTCTAAATGCTGAATGAGATAATCAGGTACTGCTGTAACAGCAGCATCCCTCCCAGAAGTGATACAAATCACTGCTATTATAAGATATTTTGAGATCATACGATAGAAAGCCCTGAAGGAAAGTAAGACACTATGTCTTATTGTCATAGCCTTCTCTCTCTAAGCTATTCAATGCACTCAGTTAATGACTACACTAGTCATTATCTTTCCTATATTTTCTATATTCTACATTACACCAGTCACAATCTTTCCCCTATTTCACTATTAAATAAAACTTACTTTTGATTCAAACATTATTGAAGAAGTTAGTGAATCCAATTGAAGGTTTCTGACTCATTTATGACAGTTTTAAGAGCCTAATTTTCAGTTTTAAGGGCCTAGATGACCTGATGACATGAGCCATAGCATAGAATATGTCTTCCTGCATTTTCTGTGTCATTAAATCTTCTAATTCATTTGATGGAAATGTGACATGTATCTTTGCACCTCTCTGCATATGTATATGCTGTGACATCAACAAAATAAAACAAAATCATAACGTGATTAACTGTATTTCTCATATAATGATGCTATATCAGCTCTGTTAAAAAAATGACATACAAGCACTTCTGATATAGATAAGTGAGATTAAAATTAAGTACTTAAAAAGTTCATGTAGGAGATTTTGAATGTGGCGTTCTCTCAGAAATCATGTGAAATAAGCATATAGTAAAAATATGAGACATGGTAGCAATCATTTAGATTCTAGGAAGAAATACTCAGCATTTTTGGAATCTTAAGAGGTTCATTCTTAGGAGTATCGAAAATGAAATCCTGTTCATTTAATTCATTGGGGTAAAAATAAGACATCCACAGAAGCCTAAAACCAAAAATTTCCAAATGCTTGTCGAGTCTTGGATGGAAAATTCTCTCTTTCGTAAATAAAAGGAATCTGTACTTATTGTTAATATGAATTGAGAGAAAATTTGTGCTCATCATAGATATAATAATAATTCACTTGACGTATTTCAGATGTGTCTCTATTACTACATATTATTAAGATGGCTCAGTGATCTTAATGTAAGAAACTTTCCCCACTTATTTTTAACTTTTGCTATTTAGAATCTATTTGTATTTAAGTGTCCTCTTCCAGATGAGTTTCTGGGGGCTTCGAGAATATTTGTATTTAAACTATAAGTAGTGCAGAGGAATATTTATAAAGTCAAAAAGAAAATATATTGAATTTGGAGCACATCAGGAAAAATAGGCAGTTTTCTTAGGGAAATAGAAGTAAGATGAAAAATAATTAAATGAGTGTTAATCCTTATCTGTGCACCAAAAACGAAGATATTCTGGGCTGCCAGGAATGTGTGATTTCTCAAAGCCTGTGTCCAAATGTTTATACAGAAGCAAGCTCTAGGAGTAAGATGGAAAATCCTCTTTCTAGTGTTTTCTACTTTTAGAGACTTTACCTTTTTGACTTTATTAAAGTTATTTTAATACTGCTCCTAACTTTATATTATTAAGTGAAGATAAATTATTCAGTAGTTAAGGCTGCAATAAAATTGAATTGCATATTCTCACAATGATTCATAGCTGTAGAAGCCATTTGACACAGAAACATGAATATCCATAATATTAATCTTCCTTAATCTCTGAAAGGAAATGACCTCATCCAAATTTTCCATTGTGTATGGTCCTTCACATGTGCCAATTCCTGCTGCCAGAAATTGTTTGGGAATTTCTTAGCCAATAATTTCTTCAGCAGTTAATAGTGAGAGACTGAGATTCAGAGTGGTAGCATTTCCTGGTATTATTAAACAGAAAAAAAAAAGCATATAAAAATGGCCTCTGTTATGATGATTCTTTTTCATGTGGATTAATTACCTTATAGAAAGTAAATTTTCTGAAGAGTATTGAATTTATTTGTTTGTTTGTTTGTTTGTTTGTTTATAAAGGTAAATAATCCTCACAATCTCAGTTCAAACCATGCTATATTACTTAGCAGAGAAATAGCATTTTTACTAGGTAATGATACAGAGTCTGTGCCCAAGGAAGCTTTTGGAGGATGGATAGGCAAGCACTGATGTATTTCTGTACTAACCCAGGTTTTATTAGTTTAGGTGAAAAGGAGGGTTCCATGCCTCCAAATTTCTACAGTCATCTTCTATCCATCACAACTCATTTCAAGGATGAAGTTAGAAATCTCTCAGCAATCAAGGACTGACTGACAGGATAGTGAATAAAAATGCCTCACATTTTAGCGGGCCAAAAGCAATGCCAGCCAAACTGCAGAAGCTGCAATATTTTTTGATGTTTTATTGAATGTCATTTTTGACAAGGAAATGATTCAAAACTTAGTGCAACACTTACTAAGCTATCTTGAGTCTCAAGCTCTTTTCTTGATAGAGAGATAGTGTGTTTTATTTGTTTATTTGCTTTCATCCTATTGATAGTTTAATGAGGGCCTTGAAAGCGGGAACAGAGACAAGATCCTTGCTCCAGATAGCAGCATAGTAAGGAAGGTTGTGAAAAGTGGAGTTTGTGGGAATAGGCCAAGGCTAATATTTTTCCAAACCTCTACCAATTTTGAAATAGCCTCATAATTCTAGTATTCTAGCCTGTGACACCATCAAGAGATTCATTTTGCTGAGCACCTTCCTTTTGAAGATCAGATCAGTCAAGGATGCTTAAAATTACTAACAATCTTTTTGAAAATAGCAGTTCTTTTATTAATGTATTATTCAGTACAATTAGTGTGATTCTTGAGCAGTTCTAACACCTTGGCAATGATCTCAGTAATATTCACATGCAAACACAGAATAATACTTGCTATTTTCCTAGAAAAAGTGTGATTTCATTCGTCCTCTTTATGATCCAGATCCTTCACAGGATAATTGCTCGTTCCTTTTCATTATTGAAAGATTTTTCAGTTCTCCTAATGATTAAGGATACCCTATACAGCCCTTCGAGTCAACTTTGCAGTGTCCCAATATCCTTCCTCATGCAAAGAGAGGGGATCAATATCTATCTTAACAATACAATTTCTTGCTTTGAGATTATCATTTCTCTTTCAGTCTTCCTAAACTTTCTGCTGATTCTTAAAATCTTGGATAATTTTGAGACCTTAATGAGGCCATAATATCATAATTGAGATTACAAACTCATTTTGAGACTACAATGATTATCTAGTTTGACCTGAGGCATAAACTGGCTAAAGAATTTCATGAAATGATTCCTGAAGCAAATTAATCTTTTTTTTACTGTAGAAGCAGAACCCAGGGTGATACTTTGTACTGTGTGGAAATATAAAGAATGTGAAAAAATATCTAGAATATCTCCTTTTTTAATAATTCTTCCCTTACGAAACTCAAAATACAGGATTTGTATTTTCCATGCCAGAAATGAAATCGATATTTTCTTTCCATATTTTCTTTAAAAGGGAATATATTTGTAAGCCTTGATCATACAAGGCACAGTTAAAGAGGTCACACCCATCCCAAATGAAAATGTATGGATAATACATACTGCTCCTAGCTAAAAGAAATTTGTCCAAATTCCCCTCTCTGCTCAAAACATGCGACACATTTTGATTTGCATTTAATAATTGCTTTCAACTGCAGAACTGTTCCAGCTAGGAAATGTTTATCATCAAATATCTTCATATGTAACTCTAGACAGAAATTCACTATTCTGTAATAATTAATTAAAATTTATTTAAGCCAATCTATCTTCATCTTCAAGCCATTTTAGCTAAACTGGGCCACCCAAATCAGAGATAGTTATTTAAAGCACGTGTGAATATATATGTGAATTCTGATAAGCATCAAGCCTGCCACAGAGCAATACTATGAATTGTAATTGGAGCATTAAGAAAACTCTTTGAAAATATTTATTTATATTAACTTGTTTGAAATTAGCTCAGGTCTGAGTGCTTTCATACAGTTGTTTGGATACATCCATTTTATTTGACTCTTCCCCCAGCATTACACTATTAGTAAATGGCAAAATAAACACTTTAAAAGTCCAGCTTTTCAGGTGGAAGTACTAAAAAAATTAAAAATATATATTTTCACTCCTTGTGGAAAATAATTATTTTGTATGCATGCATGCATACATAAGCTAAGAGTGTATCTGAAAACTTCCATTCTGAAAATTAATTTCACCAACTTTTGCATAAAATGATAAATCATAATCAAATTTCATCTTGATTATTTCCTGTAAACCACATATCAACACATTTTAGTGCCTAAATAACCAAATATGCAGACAGAAGTATAAGTCACTACCACCAATTTAGAGTTTCTGAGTTCAAAGAGAAAGGAAGAAATTACCAGAGGAAAAGATCAAGTGTCCATATTTTGGGTAAGTTTCCTTAGTGCTAATGGCAGCAAGTAGCGTCACAGGGACATTACCACAGTCCAGTTGTTTTCATGATGGAAGGCATGCATGTGACTGTGATATTTTCTACAATCCTGATCTCTTCCAGTCCTGCTGGTAGGACTCATGACATAAGGACAGGACATTCTTTTGGCAGATGACAACATGCAGACGTTTTCTTCACTAAGATACACCAAGAGTGTTATGCACTTGCATGAAAGCTGGTAATCCCTCTGAGTCCTACTGACAGATTTATGTGTAAATTTAATTGCTTCACTATACATATTCAAGTTTGAAAAATTTAAAAAAAAAAAAAAAAAAAAAAAAACCTGATGCTTTTATTTCTTTCGTAATTAATACTAGCCACCTTTATTTTTTTTTTCCCACTTGTTCTTCACAATGTTATTTTCTCTTTTAGACTGTTTAGAACAAGACCAAGACATAGGTGAAGTAAAGTAATTATTTCATCCCTTTCTGTGCAAAATTTACATCAAGAGAAATTCAGGCAGATGCTGATTCTGAAAAAAAAAAAAAGAACTAGGCATAAGAATATAGCATTCCTCCCAAGGCTACTCCTATGTTAGGATTTGACAATTTTTAAAGAAACAAACAAACAAACAAACAAACAAACAAAAAAAAAAAAAAAACCACCAAAAAAAAGGAAAAAAGAGATTTTATTTGTTTATATATTTATTTAATGATGTTTTCCAGTGTCATAACATGAAGCAAATTTCTTCCCTTAAGAGTAAGATTTTCACTTAAACGTTACTAAAAAGATGTTTTTTTTTTTTCCTTCCAAAACATAGTGTAGAATCAAAGCAATTGAAATTTATTCCTTACAAAAAGCAATATAGTGATTACTGCTCCCTTTTTCCCATTAGTATTTGGTAAGCACTCCAGCTTTGAAACAAAACATTCAATATGCTAAAATCACAAGACTATGACAATAATTTAAAAAGAATTGTCTTCAGCTATCTTGCTTTTGTCATGTATTGAATATCTATATTCTCCGAATGGAAGAGTACATGGACCAAAGGTTCTTCTTTTGTTATTGTTTGTTTGATCTGCATTTTTTTGTAACTTTCTACATATAGTTTAATCTATCTATCTATATTAAAAAAAAAAAAACAAACCCGTAAGTAATCTAATTAATCTAATTGTTGAAAGAGCGATTCCTCAGGCATTCAAAACTTCACTCTACTTCATTCTTAATATATTCTTAATATATCTTAATGTATCTTCAAAATCAAGGCTCAAGAAAACGAAAAACAATATTATCAGTACAAACAGTTTATTGTCCCTCTTTTGCATCCAAACATTTTTGTCCAAGATTCTATGAGAAAAGGTTGGATAAGACCATAGGAGCACTATGGTCTCTGTTTCTCAGACACATCTCTTCCATGTCACCAGTGCTCACATATTCAGATATCCTTCTGCAAGCCTGCAAAATTGAAGCTATTCTGCTTTTTTTCCAAGAGCTAAATTCTTCATGTCTTAAACAAGGTGAAATAAATTCCTCCCAGTATGGGTGCTGGCAAAGAGAATGTCTAATTTGACCATTACAATGGAAAGAGTTCAACTGAGTTGAGTTTTTCTTTCCAGAGCTAGTTGTTTAGTTTGAATTAATACACTAGTGAATTCACTGGAATATTAGCCCTCTTATATTATTACTTGGGAAACTGCCTATCTGAATATTATCAGGAATAAAGAAGACTTGGTAAAGTAGAAAAATGTATCATCAACTGAAATTTAAACCAACAGTATGTAACACTTAGTGTTTTAAGTAACTATTGTTTTATCAGCTTTTCTACTTACTATTTCCAACAGAACAGCACACAAGATGATAGGAACAGTGAGCCATTTGATGCACGTTCTACCAGAAAAAGAGAAAAATATAAAATTTGCCAGGAGATAAATAATCTTTAAATAACTAAGATGGAATTTTGAATGCCAACTAAGCAGTATTCCTGAATCTTGACTGAAATACTGAGGAGTGTAAACCATAAAGAATTTTCTGAATCTATCCAGCACTTGTAACCACCTGAACAGAAAAAAAAGGTAAAGCATAATATTCATTGAAAAGCTGTGTGAACAGCTAGCTTAAGATAAGAATGATAAGCTTTCTTTCACTGTAGATATGTTATTTCTGGTGCTCAAGCTTTCAAACTTAGTGCTAGCTTAATAACATCTAGAGAGGGCAGAAAGAATCAATGTCATAGATCTCCCAAAGAGGTCTGTGATTGTTTGTTTATATTTAGGAATTCAATTTCTATATGGTTTGCCTGTCTACATTTCTGATTATATATATTTCCAAATCTACAAGGTAATTCCTGTAAGTTAATAATAAATAGCACATGGCTGAGATTCGGGGCTGAGATGTGTTTTAAATTCAGGAGCTTTAGATAAAACTTCTGTAGCATTGATATACACTTTTATGATGGAAAACCAGTCCAAATACAAATCCTCTTCCCCACACATTGTTCAGCTCATACCAGCAACATAATTATAACATTGATTATTGGTATTGCAATTTATATGTGGATCGGGAAAATTACCATCTGAACTGTGGCTCATTTTTTATTTTGGGCACATGCATTTATTTGAACATCATAAATTCCAGACTAATAGAAAAATCTGGTAGTTTCAGAGAGAAATTATAATAAATCAGTGTCTCTATATATAGGATGTGTGAGAGAATACTGTGATGAAGAATCGGCAGAAAAGCAAATGCACATTTGGAAATTCTATGTGCCTTATCCTAAATTCTACAGAAGTTTAGGATTGGAGGATTCCTTTGGGGAGGAGGAGGGGGGAGAACAACAACAACAACAAAAAACTTCAAATATCGTAATATAAATGGTATAAAAACGCAACATTAGCAGAATTTTTACATGAAAATAGTACATCAGCTTTCCTCTCAACTTAAGAAATCCTCATTGAAACTTCAATGTGTATTTCTTCCTTGTGGATACTAATGCACATCTAGCTGCTTATGTAAAAATTCAAGTTATTTGCTGGTACAAGTAAAATATGGTTACTTCTTTTTCATGGACTATAGTTAGTATAACTATTATTGAGAATTATTAGAATTAAGAGGATAAAAGTAAATGTAATGAAGCATACTGATGAAGAGCTAAAAAACTGAAAGTAGAGCAGCCACAACTTCTATTAAGTCCCATGTAACACATGCTCTCAAGACGAAGTGATACTGTGATATGAATAACCATAGTCATTTCAAAATTATGGAGGCTGAGGTTTCTAGCAAAAGGAGATGAAATAGATAACTTCTTCTATCTGCAGAAAAGGATAATGAGAAGACAGGAGTATTTTGAAAGTCTATTCTTGCAAAATGACTGCTAAGAATATGTGGTATTGTATTCCCAACAGAAGTGATCTTGTCAGGAACATCAACTGCTAAAACCCAGAGGAAGATTTCAATTCCTGAAAGAAGCTGTGACCTGGAAAAAGAAAGGTTTGGAACCGTAAGTTGGCCCCTTGGCTTCCACATAGAAATCAGATCCTGTCACTGACTCAACAGCAGCATCTGGCAATATCGGGACATCAGGGATTTGGGAGACAGGCACATGGCTGTGGAGGTATCTGTCAGCTCTGCCCATTTGTAAAAGCAAAGTGAAGGAAGCTGCCAAAGAAATCCATTAATGCGTGGCCTAATTGTTATCTTTTCCCTCTCTCCCTCCCTCCCTTCCTCTCTTTCTCCCTTCCTTCCTTCCTTCCTCCCTTCCTCCCTTCCTCTCTTCCTCCCTTCTGTCCTTCCTTCCGTCATCCCTCCCCTCCTTCCCCCTTCCCCCTGCTCCTTCCTCTCCCCTTCCCCTTCCCTCTCCCCT
>NW_024884736.1:7782-59845 GCF_019232065.1 Centrocercus urophasianus | reverse complement strand
TTCCCAACCACATCCCCATCCCATCCCCACCTCTGGTGTGTGTCTTTTCTTTCGGTCATTGTTCGTTCTCTCAGGCCCCCCAGTTAATCTTCTCCATGCTACACACTATATTAAAAACTGTTTCTTATTCTCCTCAGCCATCTGTTGTTCAAACTAAAGATGATAGGTCAATTTAACCTCTCTTCTGGTAGAGATTAAATCAATCCCATAATCAATCTCTACACTTCATTATCTTTTTTGCCTTTTCTTTCATCTTTTTTATTTCTACACACTTTTTGAACTTTCTCACTGTGTAGATATTTGAACTCTTTGTGCTATAGTTATGCTTTCAGTTTTTCTTTCTAAAGTTTTCCCGTTAATCTCTACTGTATTCTTATTTATTTATTTACTGATGAGCACTGAGGTAAAGTGTTAATGAAATCAGTTTGAATGAGTACAATATATCTTTTTTGTGTGTAAGTCAGTAACTAGGAACACTGCACTCTGTAGACAGAAATTATTATTTTTCCACATGCAATGTTTTGAACAAACTTATACTGATTTTATGTTCAATTTCATTGTCTAATATTCTTGCCAGTAAAAGTTTTAGGAAGTTAAAAGTTCTGCTAAAATTGATTGAATACCAATAGTGCATTAAAAACCAATTGAAATGAAGGGAGATTCAGAATTTCTATTACCTGTGCAGAGTTCTTGAATCAAGATGTGAAGTAGAAGCCATTAAAAAAAAAAAAAGAAAAAAAAAAAAAAAAAAAGATGATTTTTTGTACTGAAAATTTTAAATGACTTATAAAAAAAAATGCATTCAGAGATAAAAAAATCAATAAAATAAGCTTATAAAATTATATAAATTTAGTAAATATAGAAATGCAGCAACAACTCACAAAATGTCCACCAGGACTGTAAGAAAGATTATCCAGTTTTTCCAGAGAATCATGGAATCATATTATCATAGAATGGCTTGGTTCGGAAGGGACCTTAATGATCATCAAGTCCTGTCCCAGGAATGACTGTCAGATGCCAGATCAAGTAGTAGATCAGTTTGCACAGGGCCTCATACAATCTGGCCTTAAACAATCTATTCCAGTACCTTACTACTCTCCCAGTAAGAAACTTCCCCTGACATCTAATCTAAATCTCCCTTCCATTAGTTTAAAAACATTCCCCCTTGTCCTATCACTATCTACCCATATAAAAAGTTGATTTCCTTCCTGTTTATAAGCTCCTTTTAAATATAACTCCTTGCATCCTTCTCTTTTCCCAATTGAACAAGTCCAGTTCCTTCAGCCTGCCTTCACAGGCAATGTGATTCATCCCTTGGATCATCCTTGTGGCCCTCCTCTGAACCCACTCCAAAAGCTCCACATTTTTCCTTTGTTGGGAGTTGCAGACTTCGATGCAGTACTCCAGCTGACGCCTCACGAGGGTGGAGTAGAGGGGGACATCACCTCCCTCACTCTGCTGGCCACCCTTCTTCTGATGGAACTCAAGATACCACTGCTCTTCCAGGTTGCAAGAGGATCTGTCACATTTTAGACTCAGGCACAATTTCAAATTTGTCTTTCTGGTTAATATTATTTTGTGCTGATTGCTTTTGTTTAAAAGCAATCTGTGAAATCTGTTATTAGGACACAATAAGATCTACTATATTCACTGAAAACGTAAATGGTTGAGTCAGATCCTTATTTTCTAATATAAAAGGCAAATACTAAATCATGACCAGAATTTGTGAAGTTGAGATGCTGACTCCACTCTTTTTTCAGTGCTTTAGTTGTAGGAATCAGAATCTACATGCTGATAGATTCACTAAGGCTACAACTGCCTTAGGGATAGCATTATACAAAAAGTGATGGAAAAAAAGTCTCAATATTGGCAAAGTTAAGCTAAGGCTGCAGCATATTTTTAAATACTCAAGGACTACATACTGAACTACTGTGAGAAATATCTGTAACCCAATGCTGAAGAAATTGCAGTATTAAGAAATATATGACTGAAACATATTTTTTAAGGTTAAATTCTGACTGATGTCTTTATTTTAACTCCACTGGCAGAGATTCTTTTCAAATAAATTAATAACTTAAAAGTGTTATTCTTTCATTTTCTTTCCAAACAATTTGTTCTTTAATGCTCCAAATTCTACACTGCAGCTCTGTCAGATCTTTCCATAGGTTTCTGAGTCTCAGAAGAGTTTCTTAATTCTCAGCTAATCTTGCCTACATGTCTCCCAGGTACTGTAGCCTCATTTATCTTCCTTCTCACTGAAGCAGTGCAACCAGAAACTGTCACACCCACCAATAAATCTAGCCATAATTATGTTAGAAAAAAAAAACCTGGAACACAACTTTTCACTTAGAAACAGTCTTGGTCTTTTCCTTTTCTTACTTCACTTTTTCCTCCTCTTATTTCCCACAACTTTTTTCCCTTTGGAAAACATTGCTGTCAAGATTCTCCAGAAAACATTATGAAGATGAGGAACATGTCATTTCTCCCTCAAGGCCCACAGATCTCTCAAAAGGTTTGCAATGAGGTTTAAACCTACTTATGCATGTGATTAGAAATTAGAGATTAATATGGATTGACACGAACATTTCACAAAGAATCTGTAATTATAGCTGTACAAATGAACAGAGAAAAAATACAAAGGAACTATGATGCCATTCGGACCATTTTTTTAATGAATGTTTCCAATTTCATTTTCTGGGGCTAATCAGAAAAGTATTCTGCTGGAAAGAAACCAAATGGTGGCAAATATGCAGGATTTGAAATACAGTATTTGCATTTTTACAATCACATTCTCCATTCTGATTGTGTGCATTATTTTTTTTCTTTTGTATATAATTTGTGTCAAAAGAAGATGTTATTAAATGTGAAAAGGCAGAAATGCATGAATAATAGCTATTTAATCAAATTCAAATATTTTCATTATTTGAAGAGAGGAAGAAGAAACCTCGATAAATCTATGATACAAATACAGAGGACAACACTATATGTATATGTAACAAGTAAATGATTTTTTATTTCTGGATGTATCTTCATATTCATTGCTCTCCACAGGACTTCCATCAAACTTTGATTCAACTATGGTTGTTAAATCTCAAGCCTTTATCATGTAATGCCCAAGTGGCAATTGTCAGTGTGAATACAAATAACCCTCTACATCCCTAAGCACAATCTATCAATTGCTTGCAAGAATAAGATGCCAATGGGTATTAGCATGGTAAACAGCATTTTTATTTTACCTCACTGATTTCAAAGTGAATTACAAAAGTACATGGAAGATGAAACTAGGTAAAGATATCTGTATGAATTGCTCTAAGACTCACTGTGGCAAAGTGGATAAAAAGTTATAGTCTGAAAATCACTATCAGGATCAGGCTGAAGTTCTAAGACTGAGTGCTTCCAGCTGACTGCATCCATGCTATCAGTTGGAGCAGGAACCAGTGTGAACCAAGGGTTCCTGTGCCTAGATTTCCTGGTCTAGAAAGAGAGAAGTCTTAGACACAGTGTGATAAGTAATGCTCAGATTATACAGAAAACTGGATATCTGGGCATCTCAGTCTTTGATTCTCTTTTGAGCAGAACATGTCTGCTTCATGTTCTGTATTACCAAAAGATGTAAATAAGTACCTGTAAAAATTACTACAGTCATGCTTAATGCCCTTAAAAGACTTCCATTTTAAGGATTTTTATTTTGTTTGCTCATTTTTATGCTCATCTATAAAAAGAATTGTAGTTGCAAAGTACAACCTGAAATCACTGGAATATTCAAATATCATCAAAGTTTTCTGGAAACCATCTATACTAATTACTGTATGCTAATGAAATTAATAATATAATGCCTTATGTTTAATCAAGTATTGGTACTATTAAGATAAAAATTGCTGCAAAAAGAAGTGATTTGTCTTACCAACATACTGAATGTATTTTCAGCCATCCCTATGTATGTCTTTCAAAATAACACTAGCATTTTCATTATTTTATTATTTTTATAGTTCTGAGGGGATTTAGTTCTTAGTTTGATTGTATGCATTTATTAGACCATTTTTTTAATGCTTATGAGAATTATTTTCTTGACAGCATAGCACAATCTTTAACTAAAGTTATACAAGAAGCCTCCTTCACTGTATTACATCTTTTCTTCCTTCTTCTTAAGTTTCTATGCTTTTATGTTTTCCTGTATCCTTCACATTTCCTCAGCTGTCCTGGGGAGAGCCCCGAGGGAGCAGAGATTTGATAGTAAGTAGGGAATGGAAATCTTCTGTAGTAATAGTTTCACCTCATCTATTTTACCATAAGCTCCAACAAGGGGAAGACATCCTCAGAGCATCCTGTACCAGGAAGAGTGTCAACATGTAAAAGGTGCTTGGAAGCTCTGGATATGATCCACTAGTAATCTATACAAAGCACACATACATATTTGCACATGTATCACATATATGTACACATGCTATAGTAACTATATTATTGTCTCAAATTTTACTCCAATTAATATTCATGTTGTATGGCCATACATGCAAAAAATATTGGCAGTGAAATGAGAGAAAATCAGGCAAGCTTGGAACACTGCATTGGTCTATACATATGAGAATCTATCAAAGCCTGTCAATATTCAGCTAAGAAATCCTGTGGCATGGAATGTCAGAAACTCACTGAAATGAACAAGTCTCTTTGCAGTTCAAGCAGTCCATCCATGCATTTTTCTTGTTCATGTTTGATAGAGTGAATGCTTATGAAGTAAGAGTATCAGCAATGGAAATATTCATACTAATGAAGAAAAAATGGAGGAAATAAACTTCCATGTCATTAGCTTAAAATTCTTGAAGGAACTGTGTCCTGGCCTCATCTATTGCTGTTTGTGCAGTGTTATACACAGGAGACCAAGACCAGGTTAGTAAGTGCTGAAGAAGAAATGCAACTACACATGCATTCTGGAGTTTATTCACGTTATCACCTTATGAGTGATTTTTATTGTTAAAGGAGTTTCTTAGTTTTGAAATGACATCTCCTCTCCCCTAATTTCCTTTCCCTTTCCCTTTCCCTGTTGTTTCTTTCTCTCTTGTCCCTTTCCCTTACTATTTCCCTCTTGTCCTTTCCTTTTCCCAGAACTATCAGAGTCCATTCATCACAATAAGAGGTTTGATTAGGCTTGAGACTGTAGGCAAAGAAAACAAAAACTCTTTAGTTAAAATTACCTTGATTAACTGAACCCAGTGAAGAGTGCTGCAACAGTGCAAGTGGTCAAGTAATCATCTGCTAGTGAGTGACTGTTATTCAGAAGGTAATATAAGCTATTTTACTCACTTGTTTCATATTTACTCTGTCAAAGTAAACTATCAAAGTTCCTTAACTGTAAAACTGGTGTGTGTGGCAGTATTACATATCTGAGTAACTGCTCTGTAGTGAGGTTTCTGAGGAGATCCAGAATTTTTTTATTTTTTTATTTTTTTTTTTTTTTCTGCTTTTATCCTGTAAGGACTACCACAGTGAAAGTTCTGGAACTGAGAACTTATACAGCTCTCTCCCAGCTTTCAGGTAATACTTCAGTTCTTCAGTTCATCTGCATTTCTCCCGCATAGAACCTGATGGCTCTCTACCAGTCTGTCCTACAGCCTTAAGTTATTAGCATCTGTATGCTGAAAACAATATCCTGATACTTCAAAATTCACGAAAAGTGAATGCTAAATGACTTTCACCTAGTGCAGAATCATCTGAAGGAAAAGGGTTGACCATAAACATTCATCGACTTTTTCAGGAAGAACTAGCAAATATTTTTTATTGATTTATTTTAATTCAGTCCTAGCTATTTACCTTTGCTCACTTGAATAAGTTATTCAATTGTATAGGTAAATCTCAGTTCACTTATTTATTTATTTATTTTCTGAAATTAGCAGATGACAGGAGAAGAAGCTAGTTTGATGGAAATGACTTTCAAGGTGAACCCCAAAATTAGCAGAGCTCCTGGAAGCTGAGTTTATTCAGTACATTCATTTTCAAAGGGGCTTACCATTTTGTACCCACTAAGAAAATGACTTTGGTTAACAATCTCTGCAATTTACTTATCTTAGTCATTTGACATTTGCTTTTTGTGTGTGGTTAAAACTGTGAATGTAGTGAAGAATTGACATTAGTTCCAAAACCTTGTTTTTTCTCCACAGGATGTCTAGGACAAGGGTCTCATGTTCAAACTGGATAAAAGCACTGTGATTTAAGTAATGGGCAGTACTTTTCTTTTACTGGAAAATACTTTGGGTGCCTATTGACTTGGGAAACAAGCAGAAGAGCCACAACTGGGGATCAGACAATACTGCTGTGAAGAAAAATATGTTTTGTGTGTCCTTTCTTATTTCTCAAGGCTACTAGAGAGATGAAGCTTTTCACAATAATGGGCATCAGTCCTAGGAAGAGTGGTGAGATTTTGTTGCAAGCCTTTGTTATTTAAGTAGAGATGTGAAATATGACAGTTAACAATCAAGTTGTCTCTTACTATCTCAAAACAATGCTAGAATTGTAAGCAGGGAGACTTAAATAATAATAATAATATTAAAGTGAAAAGACCTTTTAAAAGATTGGTGCTAGAAACTGTAACAGATACATTTACCAAAAAAACCTGAACCAATTAGCAAGTACTAGTGTTTTTTTTTTTTAGTTTTCTTCTTCTAAGGTACAGAATCTCCAACAGTTTTGGCTGGTTTCTTTACAGATTCTTTCTTCTTTCTTTATGAATTCCACCTTCTGCTCATATACTCCCCCAAAGTACTGGAAGGTCGCAATGAGGTCTCCAGGAGCCTTCTCTTCTCGAAGATAAACAAGCCCACCTCCCTCAGTTTTTTTTAGAGGTGCTGCAGCACACTGACCATCTCTGTAGCCCTCTTCTGGACCTCTCCAAAATCACTGCACCCTTCTTGTGCTGGGGACCCCAGATCTGGATGCAGCACTCCTTGTGAGGGGGGCCTCACAGGGGCAGAGTAGAGAAAAACAATCACCTCTCTCTCCCTGCTTGCCACCCCTCTTTTGATGCAGCCCAGGATACAGTTGGCCTTCTGAGCTGCAAGAACACACTGCTGTCCCTTGTCCAGATTTTCATCCACCAGAACCCCCAAGTCCTTCTTGACAGGGCTTTTCTCCATGTGTACATATATCTGAGACTCTCCAACCCAAGAGTGACACCTTGCACTTGGCCTTGTTGACCCTCATTAGCTTCACATGGGCCCACTTTTCAAACTCCACTCTCTGGATGGCATCCCTTCCTTCTATTGTGTCAATGGCACCACTCAGATTGCTATGAGTATACACAATTCCTCTGCCTATGTAACTGATAAAAATGTTAAAGAGCACTGGTCCCAAGATGGACCCCTGGGGATTACCACTCAGCACTGTCTCTACCTAGGCATAGATCTGTTGACCACAAGCCTCTGGCTGGTACTCTCCTATCAATTATTTATCCACTGAATAGTCCACCCTTCAAAGCTGTATTTCTCCATTTTAGAGGTAAAGATATGGTGTGGGACCATGTCAAAGGCCTTACGTAGTTCCAGCTAGCAGTTGTCCATCCTTTGTCCACTGATATAATGCTGTCCTTTCATCTCAGAAGGTCAATGTATCTATGTGTTGGAGATACATGTATCTGACAGGTAGATCATTCAGTAAATAAGGAATCAGACGGATTCCTTAAGTGTTGCAATCAGCTGCTCAATGTCCGGGTGGAGATCAGTGTCAAGTGTTGATCCTCAGTAATCTGTATACTGACCAGTACTACCTAGCATCTTTGCTGGTAACATGGAGAATGGGATTGAGTGCACTCTCAGCAACTTATGGAAGACACCAAGCTGTGTGGTGTGGTCAACACGCTGGAGGGAAGGGATACCACACAGAGAGACATGGGCTAGCTCAAGAGATGGATCTGTGAGAAAAAACATGCAAAACAAGGTCAAATGCAAGAGCCTCCACATGCGTCAGGGCAATGCCAAGCATTAATATAGGCTGCGTAACTCATAGGAAGAGAGCAGCCCCTTGAAGAAGGATTTGGTTGAACTGATGAATGAAAAGCTTAGTTTGAGCTGGCATTGTGCACTTGAAGCCCAGAAAGCCAAAAATATGCTGAGTTGAATCAAAAGAAATGTAGCAAGCAGGTTGAAGGAGATGTTTGTCTATTTATACTCCATTCTCATTCTACCACCACATTCAACTCTCAGGCTCACAGCATAACCTCTTAGAGTGGCTCCAGAGGAGGGCTGTAAAGATGATAGGGAATGGAGCACCTCTCCAGTGAAGACAGATTTAGAAGTTGGGATTATTTAGTTCAGAGTGGATAAGGCACTGAGAAGACACTATTGCAGCCTCTCAGTGCTTGATGGAAGCCTACAGGAAAGAGGTGGAGGGACTTTTTATCAGGGAGTGCAATGAAGGTAACAGTTTTAAACAGAAAGAGAATAAGTGTAGCTTACTTTTGTAGCGGAAGAGAAACAGTATCTAGTAAGGAGTGTCTCTGCTGTGTTGGCACTGAATATTGCAGTGTAAGAGTGAGTTACTCAAGCCCTCTGGTTTATCTATGCCTCAGTTAAGCTTCTGGTTGTGTAAAATAGTCTACAGAGAGCTTCACAGTATTTTGTTTACTGCACTTGATTACACTGTGTGTCTTGAGTCAAACAATACATGTAGTAGATAAAAATTTATAACTGATTTGTGTGTAAGATTCAGCAGGTTGCACTGCAAATTGCAGATGAATAAGCATCTCACTCTGAGAGAAATACTAAAATAATAAATGCAGTCTTAACTAGTAGGTACTGTTTTAAAATTTTAGCAATAATAATTAGATGTAGCTATATATTTACTTATTTATAAAAACTTCTGATGCACTCTTGAAATGTGAATGGTGTGGCTCATTAGTTTGTTTGCCTGATATTAGCTCTTTCTGACAATGTTAGATGTTTTGTTATTTTGTTCTTGTGACTGTATAAATTTGCAAACATAAAACCCACTCAGTTTTAGACAACTGCTTATTTCAAGTTAGTAAATACACTGATTTTTAGCCCTACAATTCAGCTTGTAACAGCTTATATAATTCTAAACCATTTCTTTTGATATTTCTACCCCGACTGAAACCTGCATTAAATCAGTCACTAACAAACACAATTGCCTAGGAGGGTAGGAGCTGGGGATGGGGCTTGTAGGTACTTTCTCATCAGTATCATTGCTCAGTTTTAGTTATTTTATTACTGTCTATGAATGTCTAGAATGACCCATCTGGTGAAGAATTTGAGTTACTGACCTAGAACCATTTGAAAGCTGGCACAATATTCCTGTTAATTTGATGTACCATTACAAGATAAATTTAAGTCAAAACAAAATTTGTGGCTTCTGGACTAGCTGGTGTACACCTGGGAGAGAGTGCTTTCCTATATTCCATTGTTGGGGATATTTAAACCTGGTGTATAGCCTTCCGTCATGGTGGTGCTATTGCTACACTGAGATACACTCACTGAGGCATGGTTTTTATTACCAGAATATGTTAATCTCACAGCAAACAGAAACCAGTAGCAAAGTCATAGCAAATTTCATTCACTACGTCTGTCTTGTAAGCGACAGTGACCTCAACTACAAGCCTTTTTTAATCTCATTTCTTCATCTCAGTTATTACACATTTTTAATACATTTTAGGAAGTTAAATTTATTTCTCTTATTTGTGAAAGTATTGCTTGTTATTTTTATGAGGTCATTTTAAGTATTACCATATGCTCTTTTAATTCAAATAAATATTTATTTTAAAAAGTAGGCCTTTCTCCTCAAGCTATGTGTTGTTGGACTATCCTTAGCTGCTGTATATGAAAGTTTGGACAACAATTATGGACTAAGCTACTGAAAAAATAATGAAGGGAAAAATAAAATCAAATATTTTTTTTCAGCTGAGTTGTAACCTTTGCTGAAAAAAAACACCTTACAAATATTTGAGCAGGACTTCACCAAAATCCCTGTGATTTGGGCCAGTGAATCCGACAGTTAACAGCATTCAGATGTAGAGTCAAATTCTTGACTTTGTATTCTAGAAGTGTTGGTTATTTTTTTGGTTGGTTGGTTTGGTGGGTCTTTTTTTTTTGTCTTTTTTTTTTTTTTTTTTTGTCTTTTTTTTCCCCTGGGTGCTATGCAGGCATCAATCACAAAAAGGAACACACACAAAAGAAGAGTGATTAAAAACATAAAGGAAGTGGAGGTTTATTATGAGAAAATTGAATACTTCACATAAAGAAAGCTAGTGCTTGATGATATACTAGTTCTTTTGCATCTCTACTCATTCATGTGGCATAAAATTGAGAACAAAAGAGACTTTTTGATTAATGACCTTTGCTAATCATTCCAGTAGAATACACAGACACTTCTTATTTGATTCCACTACCAAATTAAGTTTGTGTTGATCATAAATGTCACTTGCACACAAATCACACATAAATATTCAAAATGATCTATATTTTATCAGTTATAAAAGAAGGCTTGTCAGCCAGAATGAGTTTAAACAAGTAATTAGTGCAAAAGTTATTAAACATTTTAAACAAATGTGCTGCATGAAACTCAAATTAGAGGAGTCTAAAGAAATTTAACAGTGTCTTGATTACAAAGGTATCTCAGTTGGAGGCAGATTTGCCATCTATGGAAATAAAAAGAGAATGTGCATTATAGGGTTATCTGTAGAAAGTAAAAAAGAAAAAAAGACTGTGTGAAAATTGATAGAAATTGACTCTGGAAGTGTAAAATGAAAATAAGAGGTTACTATGTAGGACCTCAGTCCCGAGGAGTTGAAATAATGGTGGGCATCAGAAAGATCCTCTTATGTGACAAGGCACACATACTGAATAGATACTAAACCATAATACTCTTCATGATTTAACTACTACCAAGACTTTTTAGGTTATATCATTAATAAATTGTTAAAGAGATTGGAGAGAAAATAATGTATAATCCTTTTAAATAAAGAGGGAGGGACAGTATGGAAAAAAGAGTGAATATGCTGTTCTGATAAATTAATGGGAAAAATACAATAATTTCTTGAACTTTTGTTTATTTTAGTTATTGCTCAATTCTAATATTAATATAAACTAAGACCATCCATGAAAGAAACCCCGGGAATAACAGGGAGGCAACTGAAAGGTTCATTAGCTCCTTCTTACACATTAGCAATGTACATGGTTCATGGTTCGTTATGTATATTGGAAGAACATAATTGATGTTGCTCCTGTCAACAAGCCTTGAAAACTCTCAGTAAGGATGTGGGTAATGAAAAAGTAATAAAGCAGAGGCATCATTAATATATCAAAATTTCCTTCATTTATCAGTTTAACATAATGAAATTAAATTTTAAGTAATTGTCTCCCACATATACTTAGCTTAAAGACTTGAGAATGGCTTGTTTGCTTGTTAGTTAGCCTATAAAATTTTATCTCTCCCACAAATCTTGCTTCATTTTAGATTGAAATTTTAAGAGATCATTAAGTTAAAATATATCTCAAAGAATATTACCTCTGGTTCAGTCTGAAATTGGTATTAAACATTTATGAATAAGTGAACAAGTCTTTATGTGGCAAGTTCCAGGCTCCTTTTTTTTTTTTTCATACTTGTTTTTTTACAATAAAAAAAATCCTCTAAGGCTTATAGTTGGAAAGACACAACCTAAAGATGACTTGGTGTACATTTCTACAGTGACCATACATGTTCCTCCTCAGAACATTTTGTTTGGTTAGAAATATTTTGCTTGGATTTGAAGGCCAATATTATCACCGTGTAGTTATTATCTCTAAGCATTTTTGTGTACAAAACTTTAGTTGCTAGAAGACTGCAGGAATGCACTGTTAGTATGTAAAACTTGCTGTGCAGACTTTTTAACCAACACTATTAATGTGAACGCAAAAAACTGGGAGACAGTCTCAAATAATTAGGAACATTACATACTCTCATTCTTTTCCTATGGAAACTTTACATTTTACTAGAGCTGACTTACATAATTGTGGGCAAATAAATAAATAAATAAATAATCCAACCAATAGCTTAAGCAATAGCTTTCATTACTGTATTACAGCCCTTCAATGAAGCAGCTGTATTTTTGCTGATGCATCTGAATTCTTAGCTTGAAACAATCAAATTATTTCAACTGGAGCAATATCTAGTTAGAGTTCTGATGTCTCTCAGGAGTTCTATTGGGACCACAACAAGGAAATAATTGAAAACATGCCTTCTTTTTTAACTGAGTAGTATGAAGTGTTACTACATGTAAATTCTGCGAGACTTTTACCTTGAATTTCAATAGAATGATTAAATCCAGAATTCAAGTCTTGAGTGCCTTTGAAGAACACATTTCAGAGAAATAGAGAATTTTGCATCTGCCTATCTCTCAGAATTTTTGGAGTCCATCAGTTTCAAGCGAGGTAGATTTGATTCCAGTGCAATCTTTAGGCAGTACAAACCCTCCTGTAGATGTATGCACATATTTTAACAGAATAAAGAGCAAAACAAAGGCAACCAAGATGCAGGATACATAATCCAGAATTAAATAAATATGACACAGAGGAAACAATGTGCGGCATTTCCTCACTGCTTAAACTGATGTTCTCCATTGTTTTTCAATAGTTTTTGCAAGTTATTTTATGGATGTCACTTACAAAATCTTGTGGAGCTAATCTAGACAGAATTATAGCTAAGCTTTTCTTACCCTCAGGCACTTTAGTCTTTGCAGCTTCCTGCTGTTTGTTATCAATGTTCAACCTGCTTTACTTCTATAGCCTGCGAGAAGAACTTTTTACTATTCAATATTGCGCCTTTTTATTCTATCTTCAAACGGTTTTTCACTCCACTTTATGCAGTTAGGCTGTATTGTTACCACCACTTTCCTTGTCTCAGATCTTCTCATTTTTCATGTGGAATAGAGCATCACCCACCAGCACCAAAGTAACTAATACTTGCTAATTTTTCCATATTAAACTCCTATACCCAGATTTATTAATAACAACACAGCTACAAAAATCTCATAGTTGAAAGCCAGCATTGAAGATGAGTGAATATGGAAGAAAAGGCTAATGATTTATCTGAAAATTCATTATACCTAATGCCACTCTATGGGGTTGATATATTTTGATTTTTTGAATGCTCTTTTTGCTTAAATGTATCTGGGAAATTTTGCAACCAATTTCCCTTGAGTCTCATAAGTACACCAGGATATTTTTTGTTTGTTTGTTTTTAAATTGTGTAGTATTCCTGAATTAGATTTAATATTTCTGAAAGAGATTATTCATATTTTGTTTCCTGAATGATATGAAATATGATCAGTCATGCTAATCGTAAATATATCATTTAGAATATTAAGCTTTGACAGTTTTATATATCAATTATATCTTATAACTAAATGTTCTGCTTGTAAACAGCACACATATAAATACAAGATGGTGGTCTGTATTAAAAAGTCAGCAATTGTGAAATGTAGTTGCAGCATGATAACACAGTAACATAAGTAAGTTGTTTAAATAAAAGGAAATACATTAGTATCTTAGAAGTCCTGGGGTAACATTTTGTACACAACAGATTTTCATTGGCTATCCTTTATACAGCCTGTTAAGAAAAACAAAATTAAATAATATGAAAATAAAAGGAGATCTGAACTTTTTTTTTTTTTTTTTTTTTTTTTTTTTTTTTTTTTTTATTTGATAACCACCAATTTCAGAGAAATGCTGAGGAATGTAAGGGATATGTAAAACACATACTCTACCTTTTTCTTATTACTGATTATGCCTTTAGGTTTAGGTTGGCTGTTGCAATCTGTGACAATAAATAGTTCCAAGCTCAATTTTAATATTTTAATTAAATTGTTAAGAGAAGTCCTGATATTAAGTAGACAAATGAAACAATTTTTGAATGACAGTTTTCAACCTTAGAAGAATTTGCTTTTCATGGTTACTTGGTGTTTATTTTTAAGGATTCATAAAAAGAAATCAAAGAGGCAGATATTACTTCTAAACCAAATTTAAAGACTAAGATTTCAAACTTCAGTTATTGTCAAGTTCACATCATGTTTTTCATAGTCTTTATTAACTAGGCTCAAACAGTGAAATCTTGACTGGTAGTCAAGTACAGTAAAGTTACCTTAGATAAAAAATTTCTAATAATCTCATAACAGATTTTCTCCAGGAGTATATTAATTTCATGATTACTGCAGTACTTTCAGCTCCACCCAATGTTATCTCAGCAACTTTAACAAACAAGATTATGCAAGTAGAAACTTGGTTTTAATGGTGAATTAATTTTTGTTGTTTTCATTTTATTCAGTTTTCATTTCATTTTCATGCAACTTTTTAATACCGAAGTGTATATAATACGTGCATCAGAGATCTTAAATTCCATTATTTTTTTTTTAATTCTATGTGTGAAACAGAAAACGGCGAAAAATGTTCTATTATTTTTCAAAATGTATTCAGGTTAAGTTTTTGGGGGTTGAACTACATTTTTGTACTTCATTGAATAGTGATCTAATTTAAAAAAAAAAAAAAAAAAAGGAAAAAAATCATTTAAATAAATTGACATGAAACATTTTTAGATTGATTTATTATTTGTTTATGTGTCTGAAGTTGGGAAATTAACTTCAATTATTTTATTCCATTAGCATCCCTCAGCCCTTTTTTTTTTTTTTTTTTTTTTTTAATAAAGAAACTATTTTCCTCTAACATTGTTCCCATTTAAATATATCTATGCTATAAATCATACAAAAATGGAATGGACCATCATTAAAAAGAGAATTTGTTTGTTCTGAAAATGTCAGAGCAGTAAATGTTAACATTACTGAATTAATATTTCTACCCATATGTTTCTTTCCAACAACATTCTGGTACGCTGGCAGTCACAGACTATTTTGTTTATGCTATGATCACAGACTCACAGTGAATATGCTTCCACTAAAGTGTCACTAGCTGGATTCATTCCAGATTCAGTGGTTTCGAAAGAGAAGCAGTTCCTACTGGGGCCCTGTGTGAGGCTGCAGCTAAGTGCCAAGCCTTAGCCCAAAGGATAGTAAATTGTGATTTTGATCCAGATTCTGCACGAACTGAAAGAAATTGGATGTGTGATTGACTTAGTGGGTTCCTATGGTCTACCATGGGATTCTTCATGTCATTTCCTAAATCTTTGATGTAACTGAACGCCTTCAGTCTGTGATTCTGCAGTTTTTGAAACTTGATTTCTAATGGCAAGATGAAGCCACACAGCATGAAATGATAGGTTAATTTCACATTCACAATTTTATTTTAACAAACTGATTTTTTTTATTTATATGAATAGCAACTTGGACTCCTTTATGTGATCTTGAATACTTTAGTTTTGAAAAATTTCCAATTTCAGATAAAATGTGTTCAAAACAAGGGTTAGTCAAAGGCTTGCATTTGAAAGGGCACAATAATGCTAACAGCCTATCAGGAACTTAACTACATGACAGCTCTGAAAGCAAATGCAAAGCTGCCAGTAGCATCTGGGGAGTCAGCCAAGAAGCCAGATGCTACCAAAAACCATTTCCTCTACTGTTTGGTGTTTTGGACTCCTCTGGGTGTCTCTGAAAGATAAAAGGATCTAGTGTACTTCATAGAACAATATGCTAAGCCTCAAGTGCCTCTACTACTGTTAAGGACAATTTCATGCTGAATACTGATAAAGCAAACAAAAAACAAAAAAAGAGGTATTTCATTAAATCTGGACTCCAGTACTAATTTTTAATTAGCTTGTTGCAGTGTGAACTGTAGAATCATAGAATCACCGAAGTTGGAAAAGACCTCCAAGATCATCTAGTCCAGCTGTCCACCTACCACCTATATTTCTCCACTAAACCATGCCCTTAGTACAACATCTGAATGTTTCTTGAACATCTCCAGGATCAGTGACTCCACCACCTCCTTGGGGAGCCCATTCCAGCACCTCACCACTCTTTCAGAGAAGAAAGTTTTCCTAATGTCCAACCCGAACATCCCCTGGTGCAACTCGAGGCCATTCCCTCTAGTCCTGTCTATATCTATGTGGGGGAAGAGACTGAACATGACCTCACCACAGCCTCCTTTCAGATAGAAAACAATCAGGTCTCCCCTGATCCTCTTCTCCAGGCTAAATAAACCCAGTTTCCTCAGATGCTCCCCATAAGGCTTGTGCTGCAGACCCCTCGTATCTTCCGTGCCCTTTTTTGAACACATTCCAAAGTCTTTCTTGTAGTGAAGGGCCCAAAACTGAACACAATGCTCAAGCTGCAACTTCACCAGAGCTGAGTACAGAGGGACAATTACCCCCATGGTCCTGCTGGCAATATTATTTCTGATACAAGCCAGGATGTCATTGGCCCTCTTAGCTACCTGGGCACACTGCTGGCTGGCTCATGTTTAGCCAAACGTAGACCGTTACCCCCAGGTTCATCTCTTCCATACAGTCTTCCAGTCACTCTGCCCCAAGCCTGTAGCACTGTGTGGGATTGCTGTGGCCAGAATGCAGTACTTTGCATTTGATCTTGTTCAACTTCATCCCATTGGCTTCAGACCAGCAATCAAGGCTGTCCAGATCCTTCCAAAAGATGTTCCTACCACCAGGCACTTGTGTTTATCTAATGGATGGGAAGAGAATGTTTCCTCAGTTTTGATGAGCACTGAAACATTTCTTGTAGGATAGAATTTAAAGAGTGTGCATCTTCTGATTTGTAGAGATTTACATAAGTCTATATGTCATTCAGACTGGAAAGAGAGAAAAAGAAAAATGAAACAAAACAATATGAATAAATAAAGAATTTGCAAATCCTGGAAGGGGCATGGGATTAGTGCTTCACATCGCAGGGATTCAACTTTATAGACACAGTCTTGCAATTAATTGAAATGAATGCAATTAAGGCAAAGTTGGTAAGCATAGAAAAATGGAGGAAGCTGTGGAATTTTATTTAAGAAATAAATAAATAAATATTTGTCTAAGAGTGCAGAATCTAAAGAGATGGTTACTGTTCAAGAGTTTGGCTTAATGGTGTCTTTGAAGAAATATTGCTTTCCTGACCTGACTGTATATATTTAGAAATCTGTAGCATTTTAATATTCTCTGAGATCTCAGAAAACTGACAGTTTAGAGTTGTTAGAAAAGTGTCTGTGACCAACATGAGAAAACAGTCTCTTCATGGTTTTCAATGCTCAAAACATATTCAAATGTAAAAATCCAACAATTTAATTGCAATAACAAAGTCACTGATGTGTGTTTATCTTTCTTTTACACACAGGGATTTACTAAAAATCACCTTATGGAAAAGTAGTTCTATGTACTAAAATCCAAACTCAATGAAGCACTGCACATAAAAGTTATTAAAATCAAATGGTTTCTTTAAACTTTAAATTCAAACTTAGAGCACCAGATAATCCAAAAGGAAATTAAGTGAAATGCCCCTCTGGGAAAAGGCAAAACCAGTGCATCTGTGCAAAAGTTGAATGATGACCAAAAAGAAGAACAATGAATCTCCATGGAGAACATGTATTTTCAAAATGTGTATAATTGCATATGTGCACTCATTGTAATACTAAACATGTAAATTTCTTGATTACTGCAAAAAGTACACTTCCTAAAACTATGTGACTTGTAGCCTCTTCTCTTTTATTAATTTGTCTAAATTCAAAGAAACACAGAGGGCTACTTTAAAGTTTTGGCATTGATATTTTCTCTTTGTACAAAATATAAATGTCAAATGTTTAACAGAACAATCATATTACAGATATAGAATTTGGATACATGTTTTCTAAGGCCAAGGTCAAGTGTCAGGCAAAATCATCTGGTCTCTGACAACCTTTGTAGATTCTACACTAAATCAAAGGCGCTTTGGTAATTTATATGTCACAATGATTAGCACATATATACTTCAGATAATTTAAGATTAAATCAAATCTTCACAACATTCATTATTACTAGCTAAAAAACAGGTAGATGTTTTTTCAGTAAAAGCAACTGAAAACAGATAAGGAAATATATCACTGTAAAGGATTTCAGTAGAATTCCTGGCCATTGTCAGCAGTAGCCACCAATTCCTTTATTAGATGTGAGAACAAGACTAAATACAGTTATTGGATTCCTGTGAATATGCCTGTAAACAGACTCCAAAGTTTGTTGTGTGTGGATTAGCTATCAGCTACATAGGTACCCCTTCTTCACCTGAAAGGTTATTTGGTTTTCTAAACAATGTCAGATGGTCTAAAGAACAATATCCATTCCTTTATGAAGCATTTTCTCGTTTACTTTCCCAGTCCAGGTGTCATAGCATGATTCTTTATATTTATAATGATTTGATTATTCAGTATGGACACTTCTCAGGATGCAGGCTTCACTGCAGAAATGAAGAACAGTTCTTGGCTTCGGTCATCACTGACAGTTAGGCTTCCTGTGTCTCTCATGTCCTTGAAATTCTAGGCAGGGACTGGGGGAGCAAAACCCCTCCCACCATAAGAATAGAGCAAGTCTGAAGCCAGCTGGTGAGACTGAGTACAAGTCAACAGGGCCTGTAACAGGAGCTGGCTGATGTGGTAGCCACTCTCAATCATATTAGAAAAGTTGTGTCTCTTAGGTGATATCCCTGGGGACTGGAAAAAGTGAAACATCACTCTCAATTTTAAGAAGGGCTGAAAGGAAGACTTAGGAAGCCACAGTCTGGTGAGCTTTTCCTTTAAGCCTGGGAAAATCATGGAACAGATCCTCTTACAAGCTTGCATGTTAAGGCACATGCAAAATAAGGAGATGAACCAAGACAGCTATCATGGCTCCATCAATGCAGATTGTGCCTGGCTAATTTTAGGCCATCTATGAGGGAGCCACATCTTCAGTGAACAAAGGAAGAGCAGTCATCTACCTGGATTTGTGCAAGACCTTTGATATGGCCCCTCATCACATCCTTATCCTTAAGTTGGAAAGATATAGATTTGAAGGGTGGATTATCCAATAGATGAGGAATTACTGAATGGTTACATGCAGAGGGTTTTGGCCAATGAATCTGTGCCGAGGTGGAAACCAATGACAAGTGGATCTGGCCTGGGACTAGTGCTCTTGAACACCTTTATAAATGGCACAGACAGTGAGTTCAATTGCAGATGTATGCAGATGACACTAATCTGAGTGGTGCAGTTGACAGGACAGAAGGAAAGAATGCCATGCAAAGGGGTCTGGACAATGGGCTCATGTGAATCCAGCGAGATTCAACAAGGCCAAATGCAAGATAAGTGTCTGACTGGGAGAAGAACTCCACAAATTGTCCTGTTGAGAAGGACATGGAAGTTATGGTGGATGGAAAGATTGACACAAACCAAAGATGAGGCCTGGAAGAGTCTTCAGTATGCCTCCCATCTGGAGTACTGGATCCAGTCTTGGGGGTCTCAGCACAAGAAAGGCGTAAAGCTGATGGAGTGGATCCAGAGGAGGGCACAAAGAAGGTCTGAGGGCTGGAGAACTTCTCCTATAAAGAAAGGTCGAGGCAGTTGTGTGTATTCAGTCCAAGGAAGAGAAAGCTCCGGGGAGAGATTATGTCTTCCAGTACTTGAAGGAAGCTTAAAAACAGGAGGGAGACAAACTTTTTACTCTGTCTGATTCTATGCATATATATTTTCTGTTCATTCAATCTTTCTATAAATCAGTTCTATTTGTTTTTCTCTATTAGGAAGTTTTCCCCTATTTTCCCAAAACAATTTTTTTCATTTCCATGTAACTCTTTGCTATACAAAAACATTGCACAAGAAATTTTTTAAAGAAGTAAAAGTAGGTGAATTTAAAGACTAATACATTGTTTCTTTAAAGGAACTTGATAAATCCAGTGCTTACAAAGTCCAGCAAAGTCCATCTAATGTGCCCAATAAAATCAATCCTATACAACAATTAATTGAGTAATTAGCACTTAAGCCAGAAATTCTACTTCTTATCAGTCATCTAGATGATCAGACTGCATAAGCTAAATTGATTGCACAAATACTAGATCACAAATTTTATAGTTTTATATAGAATAAAAAAAAAAAAAAAAAAAAGGCCTCACTGTCTGTAACATGAAACAAGGTTACTTTTCCCTAAGCAATGCAGTAGAAGGTACATAAAATCAAGTATGTGAAATCACTGATTCCCTAATGCCACTCTTCTCAGTAGAGATAATTCCTTTATTCAGTTCATAAATTCTCTTCCTTGTTTGCATTTGTAGCTCTTCCACAGAAATTCACTCTGCTGATCTAATGTTATGTACTGGTTTAGTTCTTTTATTTCTGGCGACTGGTCACTAGTGCTGTTCCCCAGGGGTCAGTGCTGGGGACTATCCTCTTCAATATCTTTATTGATGACCTGGATGAGGGCACTGAGTGCACCCTCTGTAAGTTTGCAGATGACAACAAGTTGGCTGGAAGTGTGGATCTGCCTGGGGGTAGCGAAGTCCTACAGAGGGATCTGGACAGGCTGGAGAGCTGGGCTGAAGCCAATGGGATGAGATTCAACATGACCAAATGCTGGGTCCTGCGCTTTGGCCACAACAACCCCAGGCAGCACTACAGGCGTGGGACAAAGTGGCTGGAAGACTGCGTAGAGGAAATAGACCTGGGGGTATCGTTTGATTCATCTATTGGATGCTCAGCTGAACACGAGCCAGCAGTGTGCCCAGGTGGCCAAGAAGGTCAATGGCATCCTGGCTGGCATCAGAAATGGTGTTGCTAGCAAGAACAGGGAAGAGATTGTCTCCCTGTACTCAGCACTGGTGAGGCCACACCTTGAGTCCTGTGTCCAGTTTTGGGCCCCTCTCTGCAAGAAAGACGTTGAGGCCTTGGAGTGGGTTCAAAGAAGGGTGACAAAGCTGGTGAGGGGTCTGGAGCACAGGCCTTATGAGGAGCAACTGAGACAGCTGAGATTTTTTAGTCTGGAGAAGAGGAGGCTCAGGGAGACCTTATTGCTCTCTATAACTACCTGAAGGGAGGCTGTAGTGAGCTGTGAGTTGGCCTCTTTTCCTGTGTAATTGGTGATAGGACTAGAGGGAATGGTTTCAAGCTGTGCCAGGCTGGATGTCAGGAAATACTACTTTTCTGAAAGAGCGGTCAAGCACTGGAATGGGCTGCCCAGGGAGGTGGTGGAGTCACCGACCCTGGAGGTGTTCAAGGAACGTTTGGATTTTGTGTTGAGGGATATGGTTTAGTGAATACTATTGGTGATAGGTGGATGGTTGGACTGGATGATCTTTTAGGTCTTTTCCAACCTTGGTGTTTCTGTGATTCTGTGATTCTGTTTGAAATGCAGTAAGTTGGCAGCAGATAAAGAAGGATCCAATACCTTTACTACTGGCTTTTGTACAGAGAACAATTAAGATCCAGCAGAGTTTCAGTAATTTATTTGTTCCTTGATACTATCTCAATACATGCTTAGTACTTGATAGGGCTTGTATGATTTCTAATCAGAAGAGATTTCTATCTTTATGTACTTCTTCTGAAAAGATAGAGACATTGCTTAATTGTGAAGGAAGAAATGGGTAAAAACTGGAAGAGCTAGTCATTTACTGTTATTTACAACGTATTTATATTATGGTTGCATAGGAAGCCCAAACCAAATCACTGTCCTGAACAGAAGAGAATGACAAAGGTATAACTGCATCATGAAAATAATGAACTTGGAACATGCTGCATGTATAATTTTGATTTCCAGTTATTCACCTAACAAGTAATTAATCACCAGACATTCCAGAGAAAGGACTAACTCTACCTTTGTATTTTATCAACTATCTGCATTTAATTATTTTGAACACAAGAGAGGTTAGTACTAATAAATACTTTGAACTTATTCTTCTTTAACATCTTACAAACAAAAATATACGTACCAAATATTCAGAATTTTGAAGGCCAAACAAAACCTCGGTAGTTTCCTTCTATACTTCCTTGCTGCTGTGTTTTTATACACATACAACAATTTTCATGCTGGAAAAAGTCTTATTTCCATTCACTAAGCCTTATTTTTGCCAATTTTTTGGAATTTTTAATAATTTTGAAAATAACCCAATTCACTTGTTCATTATCAAAATATCATCAAAGTAAATTCTTTTATTCTTTTTATTTTAACATTGATTGAAACTGTTTACTGCTTGAATTAAAATTCAATATTTCAGAACCTCTCATGAATCCACAAAAAAGAAATTTTTCAGCAATCTCTCCCATTATTTTGGGGATTGCATCAATTTCTGCAAGCTTGACCTTTTTACTATGTTAAAATATTTTGATCTTTAAGATCATTCTAAGTAAAAAAACCACATATTTTCACCATCTTTTTGTTAGGAAGAATTGCACAGTGCATTTGGCTCATAAGGAAAAGAAATGGTTATAACATTCTCTTCTTTTGTCTTCTTCTTTCTTGTTTTGTCCATAAATATCAATAACTAGTTTTCATATCTCTCTTCTACAAAAATTCTGGAGCTTTCCTCAATAGTAAGTCAGAATCAAAGTCAATAGAAACCTATTCAATTAAGTTCTGCAGCCCAGTGAAGATTATATTTTCCACCTTCCCACCCCCCCAATAAACAGTAAACTATTACTATAGTAATTTATATTACTATGTCTTCTAATTTGCTTTTGTCCAAAATAGTACTCAGTTTATTTCACCACAACTTACAAACAATTTCATATTTGTAGTCCTTAGAACGTCTTGGATGTTACCATCCCCTCATCACTTTCTGTAATTTCATTTACTCATTTAATATTGTTGCTTTTACTTTTGTTCATTTTTGATAAATGATGGTATTCACCAAAACTGCAGAGCTCATCATTCAAAGACATAGCCTTTTTAGAAAGATTTCATCAAAGTCAAATATCAAGTCCAACAAATCATAAGTGTAGGTAATTGTGATTTTTCTTCTGTTTTCTCCTTATTACACTGTGATGCACTCAGAATAGCCTGCCCTATAGAACTACAGGAAGAAGCACTTTTCTACACAGTGCTATCTCGCCAAGTTTGCAAAGAATTATCCAGAATAACATGTATAAGTGTGGCTGCATTTCTTAATTTTTTATAATCTCATATGGAAAAAAAAAAAAAAAAAAAAAAAAAGAAAAGAGAGAGAGAGAGAATAATAAATTTATGTAGAAGTCATGGAATGGTTTCCAACTGAAAGTGTTGTTTTTACGTCATTTGTGTTGTAATATCTTGTTCTTAATTTTTATTTGGATCCAAAATTTATCTAATTCAAAGTTTAAAAAGAAAAAATCTACAAAACAGAATAAACTTTGTTAGCTTGGATGGATGAAAAGTCTTTCAAAGTTTTTGTTTTTTAACTATTTGAAGTGCTTTGATTTTTCTATTGTTTGTTCATTTCCCAGATAAAATATTATTATTTGTTTTACAATTTCAACACAGTTATGGAACTAAAAATCTAATGATTTGAACAGCTCTACTTTTGAATCTTTCTGAATTTTCTTTCTGAGTCTTCTTTTCTGCTTTCTGAGTTTTTTTTACCTAAATTCTGGTGGTAACTATCTGAAATGACACTTAAACTTCTTGTTGAGCTTTCAACATCTCATAGCTTAGATGATGAACCTTCATTTGCTTACTGTAAGATTTCATCATAGGTAGCTTTTTGAGTTAAGTTTCGTATTGGTATGGTCACTAAATATTCTCCAGCTTTCTTTATTTATAGTCCTGACTTTGCTTTTGATATACAGTTTATATTATTTTTTCTCTAACGGAAATTACAATTGCTTTATAAATTTGAAGAACAAATTTCTGAACTGGATCTTTGAAAAACAAACCAGATTGCAACAGAATCTGTCCATCTTGTGGTATCTCTTTCCTGAACTAACACAGCTTATTAAACTCCTCTGATAAAGACTATGACATGCAGCCTAAAAGTGAGAGTAGATCCATTAGTGGCATGCCCTTTTCAAAATGCGTACTGTGCACAACCTAATATGCTCCAGGTTTCCTTTCTGTACAGCGCCATCTTGAGAGCAATATATCATCTCAGTTTCTTTTTGTGATCAAGTATTACTCAAACACATCATCAGGCTGAACAGTGTTTCAAATGATTTATAGGCCTAGTAAATCATTAGAGTAAGGCTGATGATGTATTATTCAAAGACAGTGCCATGGGTAAGAAGTTTTTAAGAATAACAGAACAAAAAGCAGAAAGCACGGATTCACACCATGCATAATATGACTGCCCTGAGATTGTATAAGAGTGTTAATTTAAAATTAGGATAAAGACTACTGCTCCTCCTTTTTCATGACTCTGTCTAGATGCTACTGGGTAATGAGGAACACTATCTAAATAAGACACATGCATCAGAAGACTCCTGAGTGAATTATGGGCAGTAGGATCCTAGCACTTACCTTTCCTAAAATTTGTGTAGACTTTTGCATCCTAAAAAACTATCTGGAACAAAGGAAAGCGGGAATGTATCTATGTGTGTGTAAACATATGAGGATGGGAAAGAATGTGTGAAGAGAGTAGTGATTAGCTGGTTTCTGTTGATTTACAGTGTAGTCCTGGATCGTTCTTTTAAACTGCAGCAAAGTTAGCAGAGTAAGAAAATATCTCAGCCCTGCTTATGGTTACATGAACAGGCCAAAGTCTTTCAATACATAGCACGATACAAGAGTCTGTGATAAAGAATTTGCCCTTAAGAACTTGACAGTAGCTAGGAAAGCCAGAAGTAAGTGTAATAACACATTTTGTAGCCTTTTATTTCTTGCTATTGTAAATTACTAAGCCTACAAGATGCAGACAATACAGACCTAGATCTCTTATAAAAATGCTCCAAAGGAAAAAACAGTGAAGAAGTCTGGTATGACTGACACTGACATCTTAGCTACATTTGAGCAGTATACAGCAATGTGTATACAGCAATGCACTATTAGCTATTTCATAACTTGTCTAAATAAAATACATTATATAGATTCATTCAGCTGAAATACGTATTTCTGGTGTGAGTGAGCCTATTTCTTCCTTATCCCACAGCTTTTATTTAAGATCACCAAAGGGCCTGAAAGTTTGCTTTCAAGTGGCTTGTCACAGCTGTAACTATGGTCCTGTATTGTATGAAGATACTGGATAATAACAAGAGATTTGTTCATGAACACATATCTTAAACTTTCCAGTGGCGCTTTATGCATTATTTCTGCAGAAGATACAATAATTGAAAGCAAAAAATTATCAAGTTCAAATGTCTGCAGTGTCAAAAAACACCAAGTAAAGTCCAAAATTTTAGGGAAAGGCAAATTCTAACTCATCAGAAGATAACCAGAAATCCAAATTTCCCAGAAAAAAAACAAAAACAAAAAAAACCCAACACCAACAACAAGAAAAACAGTTTAAGAGCTCTAACACAAAAATAAACCAAAATAAAATTTACAAGTTTTATATATATAGATAAATAGATGGATCTTAATATAATATATATATATATCTTCATGTTCTAGGTAGGGAAGCTTTTCTGGACTTACTTATGTTTGGGATACTGATTAACAAGTTTTTATCTGAGTCCAGACATTTTATTCTTGAAGCTCCTTTCTTTTTACTAACTTTTAGACCTACCTATTAATAGGTAGGGAATAAAAACAGAAGAAGAGACAGGTCCCATGAAATTTATATACAATAATTAGCAGGACTTTTCTGTAATAATTAAAGAATATGGAGTATAAATGTTAGTATCATTATAACTGACCAAACAATAATTTTTGGGGATATTTTTGTAAGAATATTAAATTATTAATTGAGCATAATTATATATTGGGTCTACATATATGAAGTATATTCCCTTCTGCTCATAAATATAGTATTCAAATATAGTCAGCTGTACCTACGCAAAGAGCCTTGAAAAAGAAATTTTAGAGGCAGGTGTACAGATAGTATCAGATAGCGTTACATAGCTCTTGCTAGAAAATCTTTTTCCTGAGGTGCAGAGGAATATCTGTAAGCATTAAGAAATGAAACAAATTGATTCTCAGTGGGATCTCAGGATGGTTTTTTTTTGTGTGTGTGTGTGTTTTCCTTTTTCCCCCTCTGGTGTTTCCTTTTGGAATGCATTAATTAGTGACACAGTATAAGCAAACCGCCTTGCCCAACTATGTGTAGTTTATGAAAAATAGGTGAAGTACATATTCAAATAACCAGAATCCTTAAGCATTTGCTGCATAGCACTTGAATATATATTTCCATCTACAAAATTTTCAAAAGATACATCTGTTAGGCCAAACAGATTTTATGCTGTGGAACAGGTTCTTTCTAAAATGGGAAGGATGAAAGAGAACTGAAATGTGACATATAAAATATAAAAAGGAAATAAAGCTTTTATAGTGTGTCCAAAGGAGGATGATTATGAAAATAGTGAAGTGTCTAGATGACAAGATGCCTGAGGAGCAGCTGAGGTCCATGGGTTTACTCAGCCCAGAGCAGAAGAGGCTGAGGGGAAGCCTCATGGCAGCTGTAGTTCCTAGGGGAAGCACTGCTCTCTGAAGAAACAGCATGGAGCAGTGCCAGGGAAGGGTCAGATGGGGATTAGGGAAAGGTTGTGCACCAGAGTGTAAGTGGGCATGGAACAGACTTTCCACAGCAAGTAAGTGGTCATGGCACCAAACCTGCAGAGTTCAAGAAGAAGGTTTGGAGACATCTCTTGGGTGAATGGCTCGTGTAGTGAATCATGAGAACAGCTTTTCTATATTGTGAGAACAGTCTTTATCATGACTTCAGCAGATACAAGCTGAAAGATGTATGTGTAAGCTCAGAGGCAGAACGCAGAGGAGGGCGTGGAGCTTGTTGTCAAGTGAAGATAAGAAAGTAGAATAGCTGTCCTGTTGTTGAAGAAAAGATGGCAAAACAGATGCTTCAGCTCAACATAACATCAGTGGGAACCAGTTTCAGCTACCCCTTCTTAAAAGGTTGGAAATTTACAACAAAAATGACTTCATCCTTCATTCTACAGCCACCAGAGATGTTAATTATTTCTTGTAATTTCTGCCTATGTCCTTGGAAAGTAATGAATATGTATAAAACTTTAGTCTCAATATCTGTCTCGTTCACATATTTTTGACAGAATTAACAGAAAGATATGTGTTATATTTTCACATTCAGAGCTTTTCTTGCCTTCCGTAGGTACTTAGAGAGAGTAATGATGACTTCATATTGCATCTGTGAACTTTCAAATGAATTTCTGAAAATATCAATATACTTTTAATTGTTTTCATTAGATGAGATGTTGAGGTTTTTTTGTTTGTTTTGTTTACTTTAATATGGTAACAATGGCTGCATGAAAAGTAAAAGAATTTAAATCCAGGGATATTTGGTCTTTGTGTACATAAACATTAAATTATAGCTCTGAATTATTTTATGCTTCACTGTTCTCTGAAATGTTAGCAGATCATCAGTTAATAACAACAGCACGGAAATGTAGCCTAGTAATAAGGCTGATAAGGTTTCAGATTTCTCAGTTTCTGAGAAATTTGTGCTGACATGTTTAGAAGTCTGTCTGAATCAGTTTCAGAACTTTTAATGATTATTTCTGAAAACTAGCAACGTTAGAAAACTCTGTAGAACAGTCAAATATTGAGTTTGCTATTTAAAAAAAAAAAAGAATAAGAAAAAGGAAAAAAATAATAAGTAAAAGAATTTTTTTACCAGAAAACCTAAAAGTAACTCTTTCAGAGAAAAAAAAAAAGAAGAGAAGAGGGAAAGGGAAGAGAGGGGAAGAGAGGGAAGGGAGGGGAGGGGAGGGAAAATAACACACCTTCTGAAAGACCAATTTTATCTAGAGCCTCAGTCAACTGTTTCAGGGAGATGCATTTTTCATAATTTCCCACATTTATCACATTTCCATAGTATTTCCTAATGTGCTGTTGAAAACAGGCATGATATCTTGTATTTTTAGTGCACGAGATCCAAGAACTCCTAAAAAAGCACACTTAAAAATACCTTTAAAAACATGATTTAAATAATTTAAATAATTTAAATAATTTAAATTAAAAGGTATGCTTCACTTTACTAAAGAGACTGCAGGAATCATTTTCCTTATTTTTTTCCTTATTGTCTGCCCTTCCCATCTACGTGTCAAAATGAAATCGTGAGGAACATATTCATTCAATATAGAAAGAGATAACAAAATGGCTCATTCATTGAAATTGTCTCTGCAAAGGAGACAACTGATACCTTGTAGAACAAGAAAAAAAATATATTTTGTTATATATAAGTTATGGAGTAGTATCTGTTAAAGCGAAGTTTATAGCATTAGTTACATATTTTGTTATTAAGTTGCATTATGAAACACCAACCTGGGTTCTAATCTTTTCTGAATATTAAGAAGGGATTTTGTGTGTACATAAAGAGATGTAACAATAAAGAAAACAAAGAACTTCACTAAAACATGAGAAAATGTACAGATTAGAGGGAAAGAGGGAAGGTTGCTTTCAGGTGCGTTGGCAGAGAAATGAAAGTTATCATAAATTGAGGTCATTTATTTACTATAGAAATTAACGTGACATAAGTGGAAAGGATTGAGATTTCCAACATGAAGTATTACGCACCAAGGAAATTCATTCAGGTGCTTCAGTATGTCTCAGAAATGTGTACAGATTGGGAGGAGAATTCCTTGAGAACAGCCCTATTGAGGAGGTTCTGATTGGTGTAAGTTAATAGTGTGTACATGCAGACTGGAAGGGCAACAGCGTCCTGGGCTCCATCAAAAGCAATGAGACAGAGGTGACTGACCCTCTCTGTTCTACCATTGTGAGGTCACTGCAGGAGTACTGTGTTCAGATCAGAAGCCCTCAGCACAAAAAAAGGCACAGATGCTTTGGAGCAGATCCAGAGGAGGGCCACAAAGACTATTAGAGGGCTGGAGCACCTCTTCTATGAAGAAAGGCTAAGGGATCTGGGCTTGCTCAGGCTCAGGGAGAGAAGGCTTGAGGGAGACCTCATTATGGTCTTCCAGTACTTCAAAGAAACTTTAACAGGAGGAAAATCAACTTTTTACACAGTATAATAGCAATAATATAATAATTTATCTAATTTGTATTTGTAAAGTTCCATGAATACCCTTAATAAGAATAAATATGCTTATAGAGAAATTATTACATGGGCAAAAGTCTCATACTGGTGAGGAGAAAGAAAAAAAAGAAACACAGTAATGAAACTCTAGCTAATGTCAGTGTTGCTAGATAGTCTTGATGAAGATAGGAAATGCTTCAAGACCTGCACCTGCCAGTTGTCTTCTCTTTTTATTATGTTTAGTTCTAAGCAACTCTGATATATCCATATGTAACAGGATGGGTTCTTATTCTCTTACACTGAACACAGAAAGTTTTTCTACTGGTAAGACATTTTTAAGTATAAATAAAAATGAACCTTATCCATCCTGTAATCCCACCTTTGTGTCAGTTCTTTAGATATGATTCACTGAATCATATCCACTGCACACCTTCATGAAATATATTATGCTCCAATGACCAATTCCACTTTCAAACGTAATGACCATGGTAGGGAGCATGGAGGATCTTTGCAGTGGAAAATTATTCTCTCTGGTGTACTTCAGCATTTCAACCGTATAGGTTCCATGGTCTTAATAAATAAGATGATCCTGTGGTCAAGAGATAGAAATAAATTTGTTGCCACAGAATTTCCAGCTTCCAATGCCTTAGTTTTGGCATTTGAAGTAAAAACAAAACAAAACAAACAAACGAAAAAACCGAAACACTTTTGATTATAAATGTGATAATAGTTTTCCTAATATGAGTAATAGGGAGGATAACATCATATCATCACCATTATCTCCTGCTTTGAAGTCTTAAGAGAGGGAAGCGGTAATTTCTGTGTATATGTCTCTGAGCACGTTTGGGGCTCTGTGTGCATGTCTTAGGATATGCAATCATGTCTGTGTTTAAAAACCCATTATTATATTCTTTATTTGAAATCAACTTCACTCAGCAGATGAATTCTCTTTCTTTACCAGAAAGGTTTCTCTCACAGTTTATCTTTGTTTCTGAAAATGCATTGTCTCTCATACCTCACTGAATACTACTTCTTTCTCTCTGATATGCTTCTTTCATTCAAGAATAGATTGCTGTCTAGTAATGTGCCACAAAAGGCTCATTACCGTTGAAGAGTGAGAGGTTTTCATTTTACACTCTCATATTACAGCACTTTCCCCACTCCCATCTGCTCATGTAAATCTCCTGATAAATTAATATCTCTGCCAGAGAAAAGTTATTTACTTGATCTTTGGTTAAGATCTTTGTTTCTTTTTTTGGTTAAGTAATTGTAGCCTTACTGTATCATTTCTATTGTTTTCTCTCACAAACAGTATTTCTCATGTAGCTTGAATTGTTAATGACAGAATTGCTTTCAGGTGTCTGGCAGTTGAAGTGATGCTTTTTTAAAAAAAGTAAGTAAATAAATAAAGAAAATGAAGCTGCTTCTAAATCTATGAGAGAGAGGAGTCTGTGGAGTTAGAATGCAACTTTGGTACAAAATCTCGTAACCTTGGTAGCATTCAGTTATCTCAATTTTCAACAAGATATCCAAAAGAGAGATCTTTCTTTATTTGACTTGTCCTAGAAATAACCCAAATGTACAGAGAAACATGCATGTAATCAGCCTGTAGCATTTCTTCCGTTAGAATGAGGTGTGACTGGCAAGGAGGAATTTGATTACAAGGACAACCAGTAAGTCATATAAGGTACTAAAGGGCACTAAGGAGTATTGCAGCATAAACCCTGAGCTCTCCAGGAAATTTATATGAAAAAATACAACACTTTTCAAAGAATTCTGTAATTGTGTATCATTCACAACTATTACCATGTCTGCTCTTAACAAAATCATAGAAAACTTGTAAAATTAACAAGAAATGATATTAACATAAACTACTTTTTTTTTTTTTTTTTTTTTTTTTTTTTTTTTTTTATGAAAGTACTTAAAATTCTAACCACAAGTTTTAGGTTTTACACCCATTTCAGAAAGAAATGGTTATAATCCTGGGTTTTGACTTTTCCGTCAATTTTTTTTTTCTGCTTATTTAGGTAGTGAGATCATTTATATGTCTTCCATATCTTACAGTAACTACTTCACTCGTAATACTAATTTAATAAGCACTCCCCAAAAACTTGCTTAGTACTATCACGGAAGATAAAAAGAATTATTAAAGGAAAAGTGAGTCTCGGAGGTGAGAACTCAGGCTGTATCTGCTTTTGACTGGAGTATGTAGTTAACCCTTTATTCTTCTAATTAGAAAGAATTAAAAAATATTGATATCCTATTAAATATTAATAATATCAGATTAAAAGTTAAATAGTCTCTTCAAAATTTGCCTGAAAGATAAAGTACTTATGCAATGAACTGAAGATCAGAAGGTCATTACACATTCACTTTGTGTAAAGTCTTGCAATATACAGTACTAATTAATGAATCATAGTGGCTTTCCTATTTAAGTCAACAAGACAATCAGGTTTATACCAAATAAATTCATTATGGTCATTGAACAAATATTTTATAAGTTTGGAATTGAGAACGTCTCATGTTATAAGTAATCTACAGGGAAATATCCAAGTATTATCTCTACATGATTTTACTTTAAATGCAAATCAAATGAAAAAAAAATAAATACAAGCAGGCTAAGCAAAATATACTGTTAATTCCTTGAGAGGCAATGCACATAAGGGAAAAAGAAGGGTCCTATGGAATTACTTGATACATGCACCACAGAATAAGATGAATAAGTAGCCTTTCTTTACAGGAAGTGTGAAGAGGAAGAAAGGGAGCAGCTGATGTCTTTTGGTTGTAAGATAAGAAATAACAAACCATATGTGAGCTTTGGTAAAAGATCTGTGACCAAGCTCTCTCAAAGGTCAGAATTTAACTTTATGAATCCAGCATGATAATTTGCTAAGGATTTCTATAGATCTCTGTCAGTTTAGACTATTTTTAGACTAGCACATAGATATGGAGATGAAAAGTTCCTTTTCTTCCCAAAGAATTGCTGGCAGGATCTAAAAAGAGATTCACGTTTAAGTGAAACTGTAGCAAGCTGTTGAGGCAGTGCAATATATGTGTCAGTCTGTGATACTGAATTTAGTGAATAAGCAGGATAACAAGCAGATATGAAAAGTGTACTTATGAAAAGGCAGAAAAGATTATACTCAATCTAAATAATTAAGGCAGGAAAAGTATTAATACACACCACCTTACAAAGTTGCATTAATTCTGAGACAAATTTGAAAAAAAAAAAAGAAAAACACATGCCTTTCAGAAGACTGAAAAGCATGGTTTCAAAAAATTATTAAAATTAAGAAGTAATATTCCATAGAAGCAGATCAGATCAATTCAGAATGGTAAAAAGACTATATAAATATTTCAAAAACTTTAATGCTAAGAGGCTTCTAATAATGAGCTAGATAGCATCAAATAGTAAAATTTAACCTACAATCACATGCTTTTTAAAACAGAATAAATAGTAAGTTTTAATTTCCTTTTTTCTTCTATTAAAACAAACAATAGTTCTACTCTAACTTGCAATGTCTCTGGTAACATCAGTCTCATTATTTTCTTTGTATTCTGCCTAAGAAGCTCAAACAATAATGGTCAGCACACCAATACTGTTTATCCACTTCGGGAGTCTCAAATAAATCTGCTGATGATTGTGGCATTTCTTGGACTGAAATTCGTTACCTTGTTACAACAATTCAATAAATCAAAAGAAACTTGTACACCCCAAAGGGTGGAGGAGGTTCTTTTGAATACTCTCTTAGCTGCACTTCATGCAATAGAGTCAAAGGTCAATATTCTCTCACCCTCCACTCTGCTCAAATGGTAAAACTCGAGGTTTCATTTGAAATATGCAGTGAAAAGCTACAAACTGTGAGGATGCAGCAAAACACCATATAAATAGACTTTGAAAACTCAAGAAAAAGGACTTCAGATATTATGGCTCCGGAAAAGCCCAGCTGAAAAGAGAGGCAACTGTGTTGTTCTCTATGCAGCATATAAAACCTACCAGAGATCCTAGACATTTTGGTCAATCCAATTGTTCCTAAGTCTGCAGAAAACATTCCCTGGATAACATTTTTTAACTTTGGTATCTTGTGTCATTCTTCACATACAAGGAAACTAAGATATGTTAAGATGTTCAAAGTGTCCAGTGTAGTTAGATCTTTAATGACTAGGACATTTTTGCAGTGAAAATACAGCTTCCTCTCTTCACTTCAAATTTCTAGAAATGATGTATTTCAAAATACAGTTAAAATGAATTAAGGTAGCAAATGTAAGTACACTTGGGAACAAAACCAAAAAATCTTCCTTGAACAGCTGAATGAAGCTTGTAGTACCTTCATATATTTTGATTGTTTTGATAATTTCAAGAGCTAAACCAATACATCTGATATTGACAAAAACTCCAGCTTACCTAATAATAGAACAAGATATAAGAAAATAAATAGCAAGATTTTGTAATTAGTGGTGTAAGACAATTTTAACTGACTCTACTTATAATTTATAGTATTTTATTTTACATATATATAACATTTTACATTATATTTTATTATTTTATTTTTATTTACATAAAAATTTACATTATATTTTATTATTTATTAAATGTTATTCTATAACATTATTTTACATATATATAACATATATTATATATGTTATATATAATATATATATATTATATTATATTATATATTTTTTTATATATTTTATTATATATATAATAAATAAATAATAATGTATATATATAATATATGTATTATATAATATATATATTATATTTTGTTCTGATGCTCATCTGCTTATCTTTTTCCCACATCTATCTAGAATGAGCTATATATGTATAAAAATAGACCAATACTTTCATAGCACTGGTTTTATGCATGAAGGCAGAGGCCTCCGTATTTCCCCAAAATGAAAGACCTAATTTTGAAATTGAATGAATGTTTGCTCTTGCTTAGCAGTCTCTACTGGATTTATCAATTGTCAGCTGGTCTGAAATATACACAACCTTTGACAATTTAGGAAGGATTATGAAGGAATAATAGGACTCATCTGAGCTTTTCTTGAGGGCATAAAACAGCACTATAGCACTAACTATATAAGCCAGGAGCTGATGTACATTACTGAATCCTGGTACAAAACACGAGCCATAAATTTCAGATGGTTACCTGAACCTTGCATTCAGGACAGGTGTAGATATTTGTGACTCCATTTGTCAAACTTCATGAGGTTCCTGTTCAATAATCTCCCCAGAATTTTCCCGGAGTGCCTGCCATACTCTCCAGGATTTCAACTTCCTTCCCAGTTTGATAGCACTGAAGAAATTTGCCGGTGGTGCATTCCATTCTATTATCCAGATTATTAATAGGAATGTTAAACAGCAGTAGCCTTGCATGCCATTGCCAACTAGACACCAGCTAGACATAATGCTATTAAAGGTCAAGATGGGATATTTTCAGGAGCATAAGAAATACGTAGAAATCCATCTTGAACAGCTTGCTGAGGAGAATTTCTGAATTCCACCTTACTTGAATTTGTGCACTGGGAGTCTGGTTTTACAGCCATTGATTCAATTAACTTCAAAAATAGGGCCTGAAATAAGTTTGGTAAAAGTGTACTAGCCTACATTTCTTCCTTTTCCATGGGAATATTCTATTCCTGTATTGGATATTCTTCAACCAATGCAACCATGTACTGTGAAATAATGTCTTTTACAAATAAATAAGAAGTAAGGCGCTCAAAAGCCAGGAGGACAGAGATCTTAGAATTCTCACATTGGTAGACTTCCATGTATATACTCTCTTTAATTCACTATTAGTAAGATAGCAAAATGGACTCCCCTATGCACAAACATATTTGCAACTTCTCAACTAGTTCAATAAACAATATAAATAAATAAACAATATAAATAAATAAACAATAAATGCATATATTGAGAGGTTTTCTGATTTATAAAATTCTATTTTCTGTTACATATTTATAAAACATATAACATTTAAGGTTTTAGTCTGCTCTCCTTTAGAAAAGATTAAGGAATTGAGTAGGAACTACATCATTATATCAAACATTCTTCTCCATTTCTAGTTCTAGAGTAAATGTAATAATGGAATATAAGATAAAAAATAATACATTGGAATGTACTTACATACTATGTTTTGAAACTTGCAATTAGACTCCTTTGCATGTATCATTTATTTTTCCCTCGCTGCTGGTGTTAAAATCATGTTGATTTTCTCTATAAATTTATCTAGAAACTTTAATTACGCTTAACCATCTTACCTTTGAGGAAAATATAAATCATCTGGAAAATATCCTGCATAAAGAGTTATGCAACCAGCTTGGTTATTCAGCACTTACTACTTAAAACACATAAGCAAAGTGTAATAAATCTTGATTTTCTAGAAATTTTTGTGACATCATACTAATTTTAATGATGTGATGATACATCATACACCAGAATCATAATTGCATTCTAATTATGCAAGAAGAATTATTTATACTAAAACAGGCAATTAGGTGTAATTATACTAATGATGTAAATGTGCGAGAGTTAACTGAAATTGATTTGAAAAGGAACTAGGGAGATGTATACAAATAAAACACAAATGATTGCTGGGAAAAAAAAATAAAAAAAATAAAAAAGGAAACTTCTCTTTGTTAAATGTTAAGTCTTAATTATCTATTAGAAACATAATGCAAGGAAATGCCCCGAGGTCATTTTTCATCCCAGAGCTGCTGCTAACTGCTGCTATTCTCTAGCCTCTAAGTAGCATAAGAGGATTTTTTTTCTTCGGAACTTTTCAGCCAGATGGAGGAGAAATCTCTCAAGAATGCTCTCCAGAAGAATTATCTGTATAGTTACTACATAGTGAAAATAAATGACACTTGTGTTTTTCATATTTTCCTCAAAATAACTGGTTGTACACAGGTACCTCTAACTTCATTTCTTACTTCCTTTGTCAGCATTTGGTTTCTAGCCAGATCATATTTTTGCTCTTACACCCCTGCCTTACATCCTTCTATCCTTGTTTACCATTAGCCAAATCTAATTACTTTTGGAGAAAATCCTTGTCTGGACTGACATACTCATGCATTATTTTATAATTGGTAGTAAAGCCTGTAGAACTTTCATCTACTTGCTTTAATTTGAATTCGTATTAAAAAAATCTCATTTTTTTTAGCACAGTTTTCTTTATGTGATTCATAGTTTAAACCAAAAGCTTATTAAGAAAGCAAAGGAATACTGAACATTACAGTCTATAAACAGAAAAAATGACATATGAGCAAATAGTTCTGTTTCACAACTATGAGTAAACTGCATATTTAATGTACTCATTGATAATTTTCTGCCACAATAAAATAAAGTAGTATATAACATCTGTGTGTGGATGTCTGACCACATTGCATATATATGTACACGTATACATGTGCATCTATCTATATGTGTAGAATTTTTTTTATGTGTATATTTCATACTCACAAATATGAACATCTAGAGAGTTCATGCTGTGCATGCGGCCACTTTCATTCTGAATTATGGAAGCTGTTCATTTCATTATCCAATTTTAAATGGGGTTTTTGCCTCATTAGTACCTGTATGGATGGATTGGGAAGATATACTGGTTATGAATCTCACCCTATGGGAGCATCATCTCTGTCATCCTTTCATGTTTCTGGTCAGCTCTTAGGATAATGAAATACTATGAGATGCTTCAGAGAAAACTAACATTTTGTTTTCATAGTTCTACCTTTTTCCAGATATACAAAATGTTATGAAGCCACGATATGATTACTAAAAAGAACTTGGAAATCTCAGCATGAAACAATCAGGTATTACTTTGGAAAAGTGTTATTTCATTTGTCTTTCAGAAGTGGAATACAAAGTAATCTCTCAGCACGCAAAGTGATCTCTTAGCACAGTTCTAGATCTTGACTGGGGCTCTCCTGACAAAAAATTAAGAAGTTAGGTTGTTGGTCAAGCCTTGATCTTCATCACTGGATTTATTTCTCATACTCTAGGAACAGCAAATATGCAGTGGTAGATTGATGGCTGACCCCTCTTCTGCATTTATCTTGTGAGCTTGTACTGCATCATAGAGTTTATAGTTGAAGTACAAATTTTATTCTGGGTGGGTATTTTGCTAAGTCTCATGCAGGAACAAGGGATTTGTTTTCAGGTCAAAATTTATCTCCAGTTTTTAAATACAGAGCTTCAAAACATGGTAATTTGGTATTTGCTTAACATAATAATAAGTTCAAACAGAGCTGAACTTATGGGGCTCAGCGACAGCTGTATAACATAAGAAGTCCAATTTCTTAAAGAAACTATCTATTATTTATTGTCCATCTGTAAGTCCTTTCTATCAACTTCTGAGAATAATAACCAATTTCAATCAAATTGGAAATAGGGAAGGAACTACAAAGCTAATTAACTTCTCTTAAAAATTCTGTCAGCTGAGCTGATGCAAAAAATGAAAACTTCTCCCTGATGAAATAAAGGCAGACAGTAACTCCTCCTTTACACTGGCAGCCATGAACAGGCCAATAGCTACCAATTACTCTCAGAATAAATGGCTTTTATACTATTCTTAAAAATAAAGGGGCAGAGGAAGGCTAAGTGGGGAAGGCTCACAACTACAGAAAGACAGGCTACTTCAATATCTGTAATGTTTCACATTTGTTTGTGAACTTCTCTGCTCAAGTTAGTTTCTTCTTACTTATATTTTTACAGGATTGCAAATTTTCACCTGAATTGCTGTCAGATATGCAAACATACGTCTTCTGGATAAGGTTTCAATTCCAGGGTAACAAGTTTTCTGCATGTGTAAGAAAGGTGAAGTTAAGCCTGCGGCTAAAACTTACAGACTGAAAAAGTTTTTTCACAGTTCAAGTTAAGAAACATATGGGAATATGAAAGGAAAATTGAATTCCCAAAACAATCCCAGAACTTGTACCAGTGACTTGGTTCAAACTGATTCAGAAATATTATTGGCACCTACTGGTTTTCAATTTCTGTCTTAAAATTGATTAAGAAAGGTATTCTACGTCTATCTACTTCTACTTTAATAACACCAACAAAATTATGTTTGTCAGACGTTACACCCAAGCAGAGGAAAACAGCAAGTAGTTTTTTAGGAGTTTTTTCCTTTTATTTAATACCCTTAAATTCAAAAATACTGCTTAGCAGTAGAGGAATGAACATTTGTCGTAATAGAAACTAATGACAAAAAAAATTACTGCATAAATATAAGTTAATTTGAATTTGAAAGAACTCTTTACTTTTACTTTAAATATGAAAATATTCTACATTGAGGCCTTTATTTTTCAATGAAATGTGCAGAATATTTGATGGGAAATCAAGGACATGAGGAAAAGTAAAAATTGAGAAGTGTTCTGCTTGCCATACATGCTTCTTCTTCATGGATCTTGTAGTGCTGAAAGGAATTGCCAAGACTGTGACTCAGCCAAATTATAATGGACTAGGCAGTCACTCCTTACTCCAGACAACTCTAATTTATTTTTAAATGAAGCTGATGTAATGTTAAGGCTGTGACACAAACTGACAAAAGACTGAACTTTAAAAGTTATAGTAAGAATCTGTCCCTTGTCCTTTTACTCTCAGAGATTAGTGCAGCTCTCTGACCTTCAAGAACAATTTACAATACGGTTGGTAAAGTAATTGGTTTTGACCATAAATGGAGTGTTAAATCACTGTTATGTTTCTTAGAGGAATGTGAATGCTCATTCTGCTGGCCATTTTACCACATAGGCTGTGTTGGCTGGTTGGTCAGTTTTGTACTATCATTGTATAAGACTGCAGTTGGTCTTAACTTTCATCACCAATTTCAGTGAAATAATTTGTGAGATTTCCTTCTGTTCTCCAACAATATATATCACATTCTAAACATTCTAAACATGGGAAGGCCCCAGATTCTAACTTCGGGTCCTGCAAGGTGCTGAGAAGCTAAGGAGATGAAATACAGCATTCTGTCACTTATTTCTCCCTTGCATATCACAGAATCACAGAATCACAGAATCACCCGGGTTGGAAGGGACCTCAAGGATCATGTAGTTCCAACCCCCCTGCCTAGCAGGGCCACCAACACACACATTCAGATCAGGTTGCCCAGGACCCCGTCCAACCTGGCCTTAAACACATCCAAGGACGGGGCATCCACAACCTCCCTGGGCAGCCCGTTCCAGGGCCTAACCACTCTCCTTGTATAGAACTTCCCCCTAACATCCAACCTAAATCTTCCCTCCTTCAACTTCGATCCATTTCCCCTAGTCCTGCTGTTGTCAGCCCTTTTGAAGAGTTTACTCCCCTCGTGGGTGTAGGTTCCCTTCAGGTATTGATAGGCTGCAATGAGGTCACCACGCAGCCTTCTCTTCTCCAGGCTGAACAAGCCCAACTCCCTCAGCCTGTCCTCATAGGGGAGGTGCTCCAGCCCCCTGATCATCTTAGTCGCCCTCCTCTGGACCCTTTCCAAAATCTCAATGTCTTTCTTGTACTGAGGGCTCCACACCTGGACACAGTACTCCAGATGGGGCCTCACAAGAGCCGAGTAGAGAGGGCAATCACCTCCCTGTCCCTGCTGACCACCCCTCTCCTGATGGAGCCCAGGATCCCATTTGCCTTTCGAGCTGCCAGAGCGCACTGCTGGCTCATGTTCAGTCTCTCGTCCATCAGGACCCCCAGGTCCTTCTCTGCCGAGCTGCTCTCAAGGACCACTCCTCCCAGCCTGTACGGGTGCCTGGGGTTCTTCCGGCCCAAATGCAAAACCTTGCACTTTGCCGTGTTGAACCTCATTAGGTTCACCCGAGCCCAGCCCTCCAGCCTGTCGAGGTCCCTCTGAATGGCATCCCTTCCTTCCACCGTATCAACCGCACCACTCAGCTTGGTGTCGTCAGCAAACTTGCTGAGGGTGCACTCAATTCCCTCATCGATGTCATTAATAAAGATGTTAAAGAGCACCGGTCCCAAGACAGACCCTTGGGGGACACCACTTGTTACCGGCCTCCACCTGGACATAGAGCCATTGACCACCACCCTCTGTCTGCGGCCTTTCAACCAATTGCTTATCCATCGGGTCGTCCACCCATCAAATCCACTTCCCTCCAATTTGGAGATGAGGATGTGGTGGGGGACCATGTCAAAGGCCTTGCTCAGGTCCAGGTAAATGACATCGGTCGCCTTCCCTTCGTCCACCAATGCCGTCACTCCATCATAGAAGGCCACAAGATTAGTGAGGCATGACCTTCCTTTGGTGAAGCCGTGCTGGCTGTCTCGGATCACATTCTCATTCTTTATGTGATCGAGCATGTTGTCCAGGAGGATCTGTTCCATGATCTTCCCAGGCACGGAGGTGAGACTCACCGGCCTGTAGTTCCCCGGGTCCTCCCTGCTCCCCTTCTTGTATATGGGAGTGACGTGACCCTTCCTCCAGTCATCCGGGACCTCACTTGACAGCCACGACTTCTCAAATATGATGGAGAGCGGCTCGGCAACCACCTCAGCCAGCTCCTTCAGGACCCTGGGATGCACGCCATCCGGCCCCATAGACTTGAATTCATTCAGTTCTTGCATGGGCTGAGGCCAGCTGTTTAAATATGATAATAACTCTTTTTTTTTTTCTTTCTTTCTTCTTTTTTTTTCTTTCCCCCTAGAAACATATTGGCTACAGGGCAAACTTCACTCTCAACATCTGTTAAGCATATTACATAGTCAGATTTTCCTGCTCATTCAGCATGTTATAGATCATTACAGTATATTAAATAGTCTTCTGGAGAAAGCAGAAGGATTTCACAGGCTTTAACTACTCTGGGTTCAGCTATGGATGTACTTAAATCTGAAAAATTTAGTTTTGACCACTATGACTTCACACATGGTTTCTCTTACATGCAGCTATGCACTCCAGTCTTAGTATTAAGGTAAAGCAGTAAAATAGAAAGGCCCATTACATAATACCATTATACAAATAGCTCAAGCTCTATTGAATGTGATAAAACTCATATGAAGCATCATCATTCTGACAAGATATATGAGATCAGCTCTGAAAGTAATGCCTCCTATTTCATTACGTTGACCTACAACATCAGAAGTAGATGTTGGTGATATGACAGTAGAGGCTGAACCTTTCCACCAATATTCCATTACGTTTTGTTGCAGTGTGACAGATGGCAGCAGAGGGGTAGTCTGACAAATTGGTGTCTGACATGGAAGTGTATATAAAGCAAAAGTGTGAAATTGAATTCCTCCATGAGGAAAAACTTATACCCACTGATATTCATTGACACTTGTTGAATGTTTATGGAGACTAAAGAGTGCATGTGAGTACAATGAGGTCATGGGTGGCTTGTTTCATCAGTGGCAACAGTGACAGTGGATCTCCTCCACTTGTGCAAATTTTTATAATATTGGCATGCAGGCTCTTGTTCATCACTGACAAAAATGCACAACTACCGGCAGTGACTGTGTCGAAAAATAATGTATTGCTACTTACAATTTGCTCTTTTAAATAGTGTTATTTATTCTTTATACCTGTTGTAGTTTCCATGGAAATACATAAGCGTATGTCACTTTCAGAGTGGCACACATATAATATTCAAGCTGAAAGAACAATTATTTAAAAAAAATTTTTTTTACCATTGTGAGAATAATTTTCACATATTTTCAATTTCGTTTCACTATAAGTCAATACTTATCCAGGCATTTCATGTCTCCCTTTTCTGTGTCTTAACTAAGCTACTGGTTGGCTTTGATCTAATATTAAAAAAGAATGGTTTTAAAGGTAGGTTCTTACAAGTAGTCTGAAGTTGAAAAGCAGTCATGATAATTTTTTATTTTTATTTTTTTATTATTATTTTTTTGATGAATTAGCCACTGGGCTTCTACTACTGATGTCATTTAGCTAGCACAATTCACCTACATAGTATGTAGGTGCAGGGTTATGTAAGACACTGAATGTCAAACACTCTTGTCCCTCTTTATCTTTACTAGGAGTATCAGAAAACATTGCAGGAGGTGGATTGTCTTGATATATATAAACGTAAGGCAATGACAGAATTTATCAATTTGTATGTAACATGGAAATAACCTCACAGAATAATGTCTGAAAAGCAAAAACAGTAATTTTCCTGTGATTTCCAGTTAATGAATATGTAATTTTACAAGACACATTGGAAAAAAATAAAGCATCCACTTTGGAAATCTTTCTTTTGCTTATAAGAGAGTAGGTTTTCACAAGTATTCTGGTCTCTACCTATAGTGAACCTCTTTACCTAAAATAATCAGCAATATAGCGTAAAATGGGGATTTGTGGGGAAAAAATGTCCTTTGAATACCAGAAAAGCTGAAATTAATCCACCTTTTCCTAATAGCATACCTAATTTCTTCACTAGGATAAAGAGTGAAGCAAAAGGTTTAAAAGGCATAAAAATCACACAGGCCAAGAGCAGTAGCTGTGGTCAAATGATTTACTCATCATCATTAGACTACATATGCAAAGCTTTTGGCCATTGTGTTCCCAGCTGGCAGCTACCACTAACATCTGGGCCATTAACATCAGAATTAGCAATCTAGAGAATTGTTCGTTCTATCACTTCCAGCTAATACTGGACTCCAATTAGTGCTCTTCCAGGCCCACCTGCAAAAATGTATAACAGCTTCCAAAAATCCAAATATTAAATCCAGGGGAAGGTTACTTGAATAGAAGATAAGACTACAACTACTTGGCATATTATGGATAAAGGGATTGTTCTCTCTATTAATTCTTTAGCAAATGACTTTGACCATTTCCTTAGATAAAGAGCTAAAATAGTTTTATTAGGTGTATGTTCCTTGGGTGCAGGCCTGCTGATAAAAGCAGAAGATCTTAAGGGTAAACAAAAATCTTATTTTTTTTTTTCCTCTGCAAGAATCATTTCTACTCTACTACTTAAATAGCAAATGCAGAAGTGAGGGATGAGTATTCAGTTATGATTTTGCTTTTATTTAGCTAACATTAACATAAAAGTCTTAAAACTTGCAGGTGATAAGGAGTTCCACTACTTTTCTTACAAAAAGGAACACAATATTTCTACCTCCCCTTGTCCACTTGAATGTATATTTTTAAAATTCATTACATCCTTCATGTTTAGTTTTAATTTTAAAATGAGCATTTTGAAACTGCAGTTTTTAATTTTATAACATCTCAGTGTCTCAAGCCTTTGCTTCTCTCCAAGAATAAGCTAAAGTAATAGCTGAAGCAGTCCTTGGCTTCTCTTGTTTTGTTTTGTACAAGCACACATCTGTAAATATGTTAATCTCCACAATAAGAGAGAATGAAAACTTTTTTTTCTTGTAGGTCTTGAGTTTGTATCTGCCCTTGCTTTGAAACTTCAAAGCTTTATGACTCATTTGCTCTTCTTCGTAATTCTATCCCTCCCTGTTTCAAACATACAGGTATCAAAAGAAAGTAGACTTAAGTCAGTTGTGACTTAGAGTTTACGTGCACTGAGATTTCTTCTCTGTGTTTTGTATTGGCCAGTAGACCAGTAGATGGAGTTATGCGTGAGGGTTGTAAGTCATTGGACTTTTCATGATCTTGTGTTAACTTATAAGTATCCTAGTGTTGTCAAAGTTTCCACATGGTTATCACCCATTAATGAATACAAGAGAAACTTAAAACGTATGGGAGATATGGACCAAGGCTGGATAAACATCACATTTCTCTTTTTGAGTAAGAGAGATCCTTGATTATCTCTTTCTCCTTCAGCTCAACACAGTTTGAAAAGTTCCCAGCAGCATACAGGTCAGACCATTATATGAAAGCTGTAATTTGTATTCACCTAAAGGGTGCAGCCATATGACATGTCTTTCCCTCTAAGTAACATAATACTTACTCTTTGAACTTGAGACTTATTTGAGTGAAGCAGAACATCATGCTGAGGATCTGAATTTCTATAATTTGATTTCAGAATTGTACATTCATTTCATTTACACAGGTAAAGAGAGCACTGCACTCAGTTATAGTCAGATGCACAGGATTTGTTTTGGCTGTTAAACTAAACTGTGATGATTCCAATGTGCCTGAGAGACATGTAGACTACTGTGTTTTCAGATGTGGAAAAAAAAAATCATTGGCAAAATGAGAACTTATATATAGAAAAATCATGTACAGTTCTCATCTCTGAGGAGCCATAATTTGAATATTGTGGCATCTGCTAAGCAATAGAATAAGGACTCTCCACTTCCCATTGTTCAGTAAATCAAATTTCCATTAACTAATAATGAAAGCATTCTCAGCTGTCAGCAAAAGAAGAATTTTTCGTTGGCAAAAACTCTCTATATGCTCTATCAGTAAAAACAATTTTGTTCAGCCTGTCAATCAAAGCATTTATGACTCTAAATTAGTAGGCAAACTTCAATAGCATTGCAATTGTTCATTTTCAAAACTTCCGATATTTGAGGTAGATTTTGTTATTTTGCTGATGCCCGAAATCCAGTATTATAAACAACACAACACTGAAAAATAAATCTCCAGCAGAGGTAAATGGATGGACCTTTACCAAATCCTTTGTTACTACACTGACTTACCATCCGTTAACTTCAATTTTTGTATAGCCACTATAAAAGCAAAGTAAAAGAAATTGTTTGAGAAGGTCAACTACTTTAGTGGCTGATTTCTCACTTGCTTACTTCACCACATTGATACAAGACTGAGTATTAAAGAGTTGCCATTGCTATTTCCATCTACTGATTTTCTATATATTCTTGGGCATAGAAGCATGTTTGCCATGAGCTGTTTGCCACATGTTACATTTAGTAACTTATTTACCAAATTTTTCCCCCATCATGATGCTTCTTCAAAGGAGCAGGGTAAACTAATTCACTGGCAGCACTTGGAAACTACCCACGTAAAGGTCGCCCAGAAAAAATAGGACTGCACTGTTTTATATGAATGGTTCACTTTGGCACCATATATCAGACAGTTTATCTATCACTAAAAAATTCCTGACTGAGAACAATTGAGCAGTATCTTTGATTATTTATCTAGAAAGATAAAAAGTTATTTACCTGAGCTTAGAAATGTTGGAAAAAAAAAAAAAAAAAGAGGAAAAAAATGTCAAAAGCTCAAGGCAGACGAATGTGCTGTGTATGTACAATTGTTACAAGGCACAAAGTATGTCTACTTTGTTATTTCTTTGCACCAACAATTTATATTCTCCAATTTTTACAACCAGATTATGTCTTGCTTTTACGTAATATCAGGATATGAAAATGAAGATTTCCTGAGATCTTTCCACTCTGTGACATCCGAAAAAGAAACATAATTTTATCCCTCTTATTAACCTAATATTTGGTTTTCTTAATCAGTTTTTCCCTTTTGTGTTAAGTGAAGGAAAAATGGATGAAAGTCCTGCATCATAGCAATAATTAACTTTTTGTAGCCTCTAGTAGCTGAAGCTATTATTTCTGTTGCTATAGAATACCAATTAGAATTTTTGACCATAGACAGTACAAAAAATAAGCCTTTTCTATTAAGCCCCACGTATGTCACATAGGCTGCAATGTATTCATTGTAGTGTGCTTGGTAAGTAAGAGATTTAATAGATTCCCCTGGAAATGAGGTACAAATCTCAATAGATCAACACCTGAAAATGTCAGGAACAGACAGCTGGAAGTTCAAACTGCTGCCTTTGGTTACCTGCACTATCCTGAGGCTTGTGCTCCTATTCCACTGAATACTGAATATACAAGCTAATAAGAATTAATAGCAAGAATTAGAAGAAATGGCCTAGAATTTTCAAATATCTCTCAATATTTTTCAAAATTGAATGAAATTCAAGTTGCTTCATTTTGTCATCTAGAAGAGTCCATTCTTCCTAACATGACAAATACTGAAGGGAATTGCTACATGCATTCTGAAAACAAAGCAGAACAAAGAAAAAAGCTATTTTTTAATAATTTGGGTTTTGGTATAATATTCTTTTGTCCTAAATCACATACCTTCGCTCACACTCTTTATGAAATATATGGTTACTTAATTTCTTTAAATGTTAAATGGTGCTGTCCATGCATAATGGACATATAATAATAGTCGGCTTTAAAAATTCACAGGTAAAATTTAATTTTTTGTCTCCATGCTGAAGATAAATAGCACTAAGATTTTCAACTAAAATGTTCAAGTCTTATTTTCCTAAAAACCACAGTACTTTTCAAACGTTCTCGATATCAAGATTTTTCAGCATAAAAAGAAAACATTTGAAATATATAAATACAAAAACATAATTAACAAGAACTAATAAACCTCAATAATTATATTGAAAATATCCTTCAAGATGTAACTGAAGAAATATAAAAATGTCAAGATTTATCATAGCTAATGGAGCAGGCAGCCAATAAAGGAATATTTTACTTATTTTTAACTTTCTAAAAGTTGTATCTTTTTGACAAGTGTTTCTGTGCTTGGCTTCCATTTCAAAGCAAATATGTTTTGAATTGCAACGGAGAGATGCCTTAACACCTTTGCTAAATTATCAACAAAAATCAACATTTTCAGTGTTTAAAATCTGTGTTTCTGGGAGGTGTAGCAAAAAACTGTATTCTTGAAATTGAAACTTTACATGAACAGGACATCATTTGACAAGTTTTCAAAACCTTAGCACAAAAAAAAAAGAATGTATGTGAAAAAATACCTGATATCAAAGTGATAAAAAGCATTCCATTTTTATATTTTGATGATAGTCCTTTGTTGAAATATCACTATTTAAAGATAATCCACTTAAGCTTCTGCATTAAGTGATGTGATAAAACGGTAATCACATATAACTACATTGAGACTTTGGGCAAAATGCTTGAAAAAGGAAGAGTAACAGAGGACATCTTTTTCAATTTAAGAAGACTAAATCTCATACATTTCACGGTATGAGAAATGAAATAGCATATGAAATTCAGAATTCACTTATTTTATAACTGTTGACGATTCTTTATTATGATCTGTGATGGATTTGTTTAAAATATGATCACATTCAGATGATGATCTTTCATTGAATTCAATCCTACACTTTAAGTATTACGAATACATTTTAGAATTTTCACTATATGTTTCATGACAAGGACAACAAATTTCAGATATGGATCTTTTTGGATCTTTTATATCACCTGCTCAGCATGGACCTGCAACGTTAACTCTTTAACTGCAAGTACACTACACGGTGTTATGATGTGGAATAATGATAAGAAACACAAATCCATGACATCTGTGATTCTATGAAATACAACTTTCAAGTTCTTTTTTTTTTTAAAAAAAAAAAAAGGAAGGAAGGAGGAAAAGAAGGAGGGAAGGAGGAATGGAAAAAGAAAAATGAAAACTACTTCTTACAAGCTTTTGGTTCTCAGCCAGAAAGTGTGGAAAACATCTGAAACGAAGTCTCAGTGAAACATAGCAATTTTATTATCACAAAAATATTTCACAAGAAGATAAACTTCCCATTACTAGCTACATTTCTTGCATTTTTACCATTTCTCTGCTTGCTCTAATTAATCTTGGCCTCAAGGCCAAAGGCATTCTCTTACAGTGATAACAATAGACATACTGTGTATATACATTTCACATTCAGTTTCTTTCCCAATTAAGTTCTAAAATAATTAAGCTCTGTGACTGCATTTTTAACAGCTTCTAGCTGAGGATCTACAGGATCCTGAAAATTAATTACATAGGGAAACAAATGAAAAATTGCACAGATCAGAGAATTTTATATGGGCCACAAACTAAATGGAACGCATAGAAAGACTGGTAATATTTTATAATAATTCATCTTGAAGTTTAGTGTAGTGTGGTAGAACATTAAGTGCTATCTAAAATATATTTTATTTTTCATCACATTTTAAAGGGATGGTATGGGCCAGTTACACTAGTTGAGTTAGATAGATCCACTACCTCCATTAGAGGTGCCATTATAACCATTAAGTTCTCTTTTTTGATTTCAGCAGAACACCTATGTGGTGAACCCTGCCAAGTTGGATTGGGCCCTGGACAACCTGATCAGGTACCTGATTCAGTGGTTGGCAACTCTGCCCAAAAAAGGGGTTTTGGAACTAGGTGATCTTTAAGGTCCCCTCCAACATCCTATGGTTCCATTAATTATGCTGTTTTGGTCAATAAATATGAAGAATTGTCTCATGGCAACACTTTGCAAAACTGTCAGCTTCTTCCAAAGCTGAAGAAATTTGAAGAGCAGTGCTATAAACATGACTGTGGTCTCTTATGCTTCAATGTCAGTTATCTTTAATTCAACGGGATGCAAAAGAGATGCAATCTTTATTTCCTATGTACCTTTACTGTATTATTTTTAAAGTAAAATCTCAAGTAATTACACTATATAATCAAACAGTTCAAAAAAAAACCTTGCACTGGTTCTTCACTCAAGTGAAGTTACGACATTCACAGTGCCCTCTATTCTTTTATCCTAGGTAATATTCATTTTCTGTTTGGAAATGTGTACCCTGCCAATTAAAAAAGCATACTTTCCTTCTGTTAATACCACTGCCCTTAATTAGAAGCTTTGATGCTTTTCAAGAGAGATTAGACAGCGGTCCATCTGTTTAGGCAGAGGTTTATTTAACATTGCATATGTAAGATCTTGATAACTATAGTCATATGACCACCAAGCAGCAATTGTGTTATTTGAATGGCTCCCATGTCCTTGAGTGACTTCAGCTGACTGGATTATTTTTTGTTAGTCTTCTATTTTCTTCAGTTCAGAAAAAACCAAAGACCTTAGTAAGTTTTTCTTTATTCATAGCCTCCATCACATATGCTAACATCTATTAACTTTCTAGTTACTAATCTTGCTTGCTAATTTAGATAGTTATGACTTAGATTGAAGTATAACAAATCACTAAACTATAAAATATAAAACTATATTTTCATATAACTATATATGAAAAAGAATAGTCTGTTGTTCTACCTGTTTTTTTCACACAGAGAAAACAGGAACAGTATATATTAATTTTGCATGGATATTTTTTTTTTTATTTTAACAGGCATTCAATCACTGCTTGAGATTGCCCTGACCCAGGTGCAGGACTTCGCACTTGGCCTCATTGAACTTCATGAGATTGACATGGACACACTTCTCAAGTCTGTCCAGGTCACTCTGGATGGCATACCTTCCGTCTAGCATGTCAATTGCACCACTCATCTTGGCATCATCTGCAAACTTGCTGAGGGTGCACTAAATTCCATGTTGCCAACAAAGATGTTAAATGACACCAGTCCCAGCACCAATCTTGGAGGAATCTACTTGCCAGCAGTCTTCACTTGGACACTGAGCCACTGACCACAACTCCCTGAGTGTGACCATCCAGCCAATTCCTTATTCAGCAAGTGGTTCATCCATCAGATCCGTTTTTTCTCCAATTTGGTGACCAGGATGTCATGCAACACAGTGTCAAATGCTTTGCACAAGGTCAGGTAGATGATGCTAGTTTTTTTTCCTTTATCCACTGGGACTGTAACTCCATCATAAAAGGTCATTAAGTATATATTAAAAAAAACACCACATAGTACAGCAACACAAAGTCCCTTATACTGCAAGCCACAGTACAACAAAGTAAAATAAATGATAAAAAGTCAATTTTTATGCTAATAAACATAATGTATCAGGGGATTATATCTAAAAACTCTCGGTTGGCTGTTAGCAAAGCTCAGTATCTTCAATTCTTTTATATTTCAGTTAATGTGAATATTGATTCAATATATTCTAATTAAGAGATATTTACTTTCAAATGAAATATTATTATCTTAGATGTGAATATTTTAAAAAGTGTAAAAGGCCAAAGTGTCTTTACATATGCATAATCCTAACTTCATGAATTTTGAATCAACTAAACCACCAAAGTTAAATGTCTGGAATCAGAGATCATTTTTATTAATACAAACAAACTCCTTCTGTCATAGAAAAACAATTCTGTAAGGACCAAACTGTGTAAACACACACTTCTGCTTCTCCAGATTCTGGCTTAATTAACTTTTTTCCATGCTCTTCACTGATAATTACCCTCCATTTCTTTTATGGAAAAAGGGATCTCTGCAAACTGTACTTCGGAATTGTAGGAACTATTATGATTGTGTTTGGGTTTTAACAACTCTTTAATAAAAAAAAATACATGTACATTTGTTTTCAGGAGGACACTTCAGGTTTAGTCATTTTCCAGTATGTTTGTTTTGTTACTTAAATTCTTTATTACATTTATTATATTTATATTTTTAATATATTTTATATTTATTAATTCTTTATCCCATTTATACACCAGAGTGCTACAGACAGGCTTTCAGAAATTATTTAGTGTTAACTGTAGAAACATAACAATGTGGGGTCACCTAAGACTAGGACATGCTGAAGACAATTTTCTCTTTCTGGTTCACCACATCACCCTGCAACCAATTGCATGCATTAAAAAGAAGGAGGCACTGTGGTTCCAGAATAAGTAGTCTGAACTAGAAGAGACTGGTGCTGTTCAGGGGCATGGAAAACATAAGCACAGCATGCAGACGTTCATCAGTGATGAAAGTACATGGTTAATGCTGGTGACTATATTGAGAAATAGTTTTGTTATCTGAGAATTTGCACTATCAGCTAGTGTTACTGTACTCTTTGTATCTGTAGTAGCTTCTATGGAAATCACAGAATGTCAGGGATTGGAAGAGACCTCGAAAGATCATCTAGTCCAATCCTTCTGCCTTGATAGGCAGTACTTTCAGAGTAACATATGCAATTAGGCATATAGGAAGATAAGTGGAACTAGAATACTCACATCAAATACTTACATGCATTATATTTTTACTTATAAAATAATGAGAGTTTTTATACAGCAGCTAAGTGTTATGAATATTATACATGAGAATGCAGATAGAAAAAAATATCTTAGCATATAATCATACTGAAAGCCTCAGCATAAGAGAACTTAAATTAGTGATGTCCTTACTGCCCATCAGTTCACAGTTTAGACATAACATCGGGTCTTTTTGTTCTCAGACTCTATAGAGTATTTCTCATTTTTGGTATTTTTTTTATTCCATTTTACTTTACAGGGCAATGTCCATTTCCTGAAATATCTGTGTTCTTTTAGTATCAGGTACATTAACATTAAAAATAAACTCACTACTCAAGTCATTGCTCGAAAACACTGTTAAGAAAAATATTTCATTAATAATCAGGTTGTGGTTTGAACATCAGTTGTCTGACTCTCTTCCAGGGTGATTCTTGTATCAAGAAGCTACATCCTGCCTGCTATTACCAAGGTTATTCCCTTCTGCTCCCTCCATATTTCTTGCCTACTTATAGTGATTACACTATCTTTCAATTACCTCAGTACTAGTTTTAAAAAAAAAAAATCACTATTTTATCACCACTAGAATGAATTACACTGCAAAGCATACAAAAGGAACATACACAAACAAAAGGACCAGGTGCCCTTGTCATCTTTTTCAGTTTTGGCAGAGCAAAAGCTTGGCCTACATATTTTTTCTTTATTTATTACTAGAACACGAGAAGATAAAGAATTTGTTTGCAATCCAAGACTTATATAAATCTCCAGCTTTTTCAGATAAACACATTTAAAGGAGAGAAAAGTGATACTGTGAACAGCAAAAGTGAGAGAATTCCAAAAATGGGTGCATCTTGTGCATCTTCTCTATCTGAAAGATTTTTACTAAGTCTAGTATAAGCATAAAAAAATGTTGAAGCTGGCACTCCCTCTATCAAAAATTAGCAAAGGAGAATGGTAAATGAGGATTTGTTACAGAAGTTCGTAAGACATCACACTCACCACTCTCTTTTAGAATAATTTCTTCTCTTTAACAATTATACATATGATGCTCTGAATTTACCTGATAATTTTCTGCATCATGTTGGAACTGAGCTATTTTTCTCCAGGACATTCAGTTTTTCTGCAATTGTTTTTCTTTCATTACAATGTGGTATTTGATCGCTGAATGGTTATAAGCATTTCTTCCATAGATTCTCCTCTCCTCTCCTCTCCTCTCCTCTCCTCTCCTCTCCTCTCCTCTCCTCTCCTCTCCTCTCCTCTCCTCTCAT
>NW_024884736.1:0-7682 GCF_019232065.1 Centrocercus urophasianus | reverse complement strand
CTCTCCTCTCCTCTCCTCTCCTCTCCTCTCCTCTCCTCTCCCTTTCCCTTCCCTCCCTCAGTATGTTTTGTCACCCAGACTACCTTAGCTTGTTCTAGTAAATGGATATCATTGCGTATCTCTGTTATTGCATGTTATTTTTTTACTTCATTAATTTATATTCAATTTGCTCATTGTCATCTCCAGTTTAAATCTAGCAGAGAGAAAATGAGAGCTTGCAATACTGATATAAATATATGCAACAAAATAACTGAGATAAATCGTGAACCACTGTCCTCTCTGATCTTTTTGAAAATACATGTTTTGTTCTTCTTTCCCCATATGCTAGAGCTAGACACAGAGGACTACAAATTCTCATAGCAGTATGAGCAGTAGACCATACAGATAATACTGTACTTAAGACTTCCTGCTTATCTTTCCTAAGCCTTGCTGGCTTCTTGCTTGATCACTGTAACTTAAATCAGAGACTTTCAATATGATCTACAAGTTATCCTTATTGCTAATGCATTTTGAAATGGGATATACTTAGGATATAATGCAGGCTATGGCTTTAAATGGATGTTTTAGGTAACTACTTTAAAATTGTATGAGCAGATGGTCAACAGAGGGAAAAATTGGTTATTTCACTCCGAAGAAATCAATGCATATCTTGCCATTCTCTCAGGATGCTGAAAGCTCCTAGCATTTTCATCACGAGCTGGGATGTGCTTATATCAGTTTTTAAACCTCTTTGAAGCACTGTCCATAGCAGCTGTCTTTGAGCCTCATACACAGCAGCAGATCAGTGCCTGTTGGAGGCTCCACTGTTTATCTGCAGTCTATAGGACACTACACAATCTTCTGCTAGATAACTTGCACTTCTAGTAGAAAACCTCTATCATGTATATTTATGGTACCACTTTCTATTGCTTAAGATCTTCCCCACATTAGGTAATCATCCTGTGGTCTGCAAAAAAACAGATTCTTTCATACTGATCTCACTGACAGTTAGAAAAGGGCTTGCAGAGGAGAGAGGGGAAATAAAACCAACAGTGCAGAAAATCTGGCAACAAAATGATGGAGACATGTTAAGAATTGATAATCTTAATGGTCTTTTCCAAGCTAAATGATATTTGATTTTATGAAAAATTAATTACATTCTTATCAATATTAAAGGATGTGTAATTGTCTAAAATGATACCTAAAACTTGCAGGTTTTGCATTGAAAATGAAGGTAGGCATAAAAGGGAATATGATTATGATTCAACATGGAATTTGATGTATTTTCTAAGTAAAATACTAGAAATGTAATCAATTGTACAAATACATCTAAAACATTTAGGTTGTTTCACATTCCAATATAACACTTCCTGAGTACTCGTTTTCCTTTTCGAGGAAAAGATGTTTCATTTAAACTAATATTTAAATTATTTTCACCATACCTATTTCTTTAGGATGTAAATATAGTATTTATTAAGTACTTTTTCCTATACCACTTTTGCATTACATACAAAACCCTTTTTTTTTTTTTTTTGCAGTCGTCGCTCTTTCTCTATATATTTTCTGTTATACCCAAAGCATGTAATTTCTACATGTTTTACATGAAACTTCAGAAAAGATAAGTATTGACTTTCTTGGTACACAAATCCATGCAGCCTGACAAGATTCATCTGTAGATTCAGAGGGCACTAGCAGATTAATTTGACAAGCTGTTATCTATCATATTTGAAAGGCGGTGGCAGTGTGGTGAAGTTTCCACTCGTTGGAAAAGGGAAACATAACCCCCAGTTTCAGGAAGAGAAAAAAAAAGATCCAGAGAACAACAGGCCAGTCAGTCTCACTTCTGTGCCTGGCAAGATCATGCAACAGATCCTCTGAAGGCCATAATAAGGCACATGACAAATAAATATGAGAAGATTGGTGGTAACTAACATGGCTTCACCAAGGGCAAGTCACACCTGACAAACTTGGGAGCCTTTTATGATGGAGTTACAGTCCCAGTGGATAAAGGAAAAAAAACTAGCATCATCTACCTGACCTTGTGCAAAGCATTTGACACTGTGTTGCATGACATCCTGGTCACCAAATTGGAGAAAAAACGGATCTGATGGATGAACCACTTGCTGAATAAGGAATTGGCTGGATGGTCACACTCAGGGAGTTGTGGTCAGTGGCTCAGTGTCCAAGTGAAGACTGCTGGCAAGTAGATTCCTCCAAGATTGGTGCTGGGACTGGTGTCATTTAACATCTTTGTTGGCAACATGGAATTTAGTGCACCCTCAGCAAGTTTGCAGATGATGCCAAGATGAGTGGTGCAATTGACATGCTAGACGGAAGGTATGCCATCCAGAGTGACCTGGACAGACTTGAGAAGTGTGTCCATGTCAATCTCATGAAGTTCAATGAGGCCAAGTGCGAAGTCCTGCACCTGGGTCAGGGCAATCTCAAACACAAATACAGATTGGGCAGAGAATGGCTTGACAGCAGCCCTGGAGAGAAAGGTTTGAGGGTGTTGGTTGATGAAAGACTCAACATGAGCCTGCAATATGCTTGCACATAGAAGGACAACCATATCGCAGCATCATAGAATGGTCTGGGTTGAAAAGGACCACAATGATCATCTAGTTTCAACTCCCCTGCCACACCAACCATGATGCCCAGAGCCTCATCCAGCCTGTCCTTGAATGCCTCCATGGATGGGGCATCCACAACCTCCTTGGGCAACCTGTTCCAGTTTGTCACCACCCTCTGAGTGAAGAACTTCCTCCTAATATCTATCTTAAACCACCCCTGTCTTAGTTTAAAACTATTCTCCCTTGCCCTATCAATATCCACTCTTTCAAACAGCCGTTCTCCCTCCTGTTTATAAGTTCCCTTCAAGTACTGCAAGGCCACAATGAGGTCTCCCCATAGCCTTCTCTTCTCTAAGCTAAACAAGCCCAGTTCCTTCAACCTTTCTTCATAGGAGAGGTGCTCCAACCCTTCTGAGTTGCATCAAGAAAAGTGTGACCATAAGGTCAAAGGATGTCAATCTGCCCCTCTACTCTGCTTTCACAGGACCCCACCTGGATTATTGTGTCCAGTTCTAAGGCCCCCAACACAAGAAGAACATTGAGCTGTTGGAGTAGGTCCAGAGGAGGTCCATGAAGATGATAAGAGGGCTGGAGCACCTCTGCTACAAATACTGGCTGAGAGAGGTGGGGCTCTTCAACCTAGAGAAGAGAAGGTTCCAAGGAGACCATATAGAGGCCTTCCAGTACCTGAGGGGGTCTACAGGAAAGCTGGGGAGGGACTTTTCATAAGGGCATCTAGCAACAGGACAAGAGGAAGTGGTTTTAAACTGGAAGAAGTTATATTTAGACTAGGAAAAAATTCTTTGCTATGTAGATGGTGAGACACTAGAACAGGTTGCCCAGCAATATAGTGGATGCCCCTTCCCTGGATGCAGTCAAGGCCAGGCTGGATGGGGCTTTGAGGAACCCGGTCTAGTGGGAGGTGTACCTGCCTATAGCAGAGAGGTTGAAACTAGATTATCTTAAATGTCCCTTCTAATCCAAACCATTCTATGATTCCCATTTGGGTATCTGGTAATTAATTCTATATGCTTAAAATCTCATATATGTTTTCTTGGTATTTAATTGATTACAATAAATGTCCTTGGAAATATCTTAGTGGTCTTACATAGGTATTTTCCCCTTCTTATTTTCATTTATGGTGCTGTTTAATACAAAGTGACAAAATTTCAAATTTCCAAATGATAATGTTTCCTTGATAAGGCTGCATTGTCACTGAATGGATTTTATCTCTTTTTTTCTTTATATCAAGAAAACGAAATCTTTGTGAAACTTTTTTTGGTGTTTCACAGCCTTCTAGAAATCATGTTTTCCTTGTTCTTTCAGGACTCCAAACTACTCTCCATATCTTCACCATGTAAACACATGCACATTCATGCCAACATTAAGAGCTGGAGTCAGTGATCCTTGAGTCCTCTCCAGCTTGGGATATTCCAGTCTGTTCACAATATCTATACAAATACATGCTGCTACACTTTTATCTAAAACAAAAAGAAGAAAACTGGGAAGGGATGTTACTGCTTCCTATAAATGAATAAAAAGATTACACATGAATAAGGATTTTTGCAAGGTACCAGATTTTCACTATTAATTTTCAGATGGTGCTACATAAAATTGTGAAAGTCTTGCTAGCACTGGAGAGCAGTACCTTTGGGAGACTTTGAGAGAAGTCATAATGCTAATTATTAGGATTCAGATACAGAATTAATAATTTCTTGGTTACAATGTACTAGTGAGTTGCTAGGGAATAACATAGGTTACAAAAAACATCTTGTCTCCAGAGTTAAGAAAACAAAGACTTATTTACAGTAGCTGGGGAAAAAAAAATGCCCTAAAATAGTGTTCTTATTTCTTAAGATAACTTAAGTGCATGACTGAACTTATCTAATTTATTTATTTATTTATTTATTTATTTAATTATTATTTTTTTTTTTCCTCCAAATCTTCTATAGTAATGTTTGACAATGGGCTACAGCTAGTGGGAAACAATTTGACTCTTTAACAGTGAAATGTACTTCAAGCTTAACTCCCTTAGCTATGGTCTGGAATGGCAGTTGAAGATGTCAAAGCAATTGATTGAGGGACTAATATAGACTAAAAGCTGGATTTACACATGATAAATTATGGAACAGCAACCAGAAAGAATCTATAAAAATATTTTTCTGAAGAAGTGAAATAAAAGATGCCATCATGGACAACTTGGAGCTACAGCAAGCAACTAACAGAAAAAGCAAACAGTTTGGTGTAGATGAAATATAATCTACAGCGATTTCTATACTGCCATTTTGATTAAACAATGGTAAATCACATAGCAGGTGACTACTGGAAGAGAGATAACCTCTATGCTTTTGCCACAGAGGATGGCAACAAATGTTAACTTATTTGTGAATAAGATTCCAGTGCCTTTAAAACTTTCCCTGTTCTAGTTGTGCTAGATTGCATGTACTCAGTCAGGCCTGTTCTGGAAGCTAGCCATGGCTTTTATTGCACTTAAATGGGAGTCCACCAAGAAAATGTAAGTATCAGAGGACGACCCAAAGTGTCACGTCTGAATTTTAGATGACAAAAAGGAAATGAGATAGCGAGTTGCATTTGTCTTGGCTTATTGCTAGTGATGGAGAAAATCTAAGAATTACCCCACCGTACAAAGAGGATCACAATATCAGCAGAAGTGCTTGAGATGTCTGTTTTCTGTATGTCTCTTACCCAAATCCCAACTAACTGTCTTTATGACAAAAGTAGGAGAGGTGAGCTGCACCATACACACTTTGACAGCGCTGAACCCGCTGGGTTTCCAAATCACCAGTAAAATACAGCCTCCTATGTAAACGGCTGTGGGAAATTAGATGTGCTAGCTTTACCTACATAAAGCAGCCTCTCTATTCAAAATACATAATGAACATTTTTTGAGTAATAATCCATTTCTGTTATCACCTATAGCCTGGTAAAAGTGTAATTTTGACACATAAGTTTGAATAAGCAAAAGGACTGAATGTGAAAACAATTTAGATAATACTACTCCACTATTTATGTTAAAACATTTAAGTGATGTTCCTTGCAAAAAAAACAATTCATGAATATATATATTTACATATTATATATATTTATATATATACATATGTGCACTGTGGAATGCATTTTCCTATGATAATAGCCTTGCTACATTCATTTCTACAGGTTTCAAAATTGTATCATATTAAATGCCAGACTCCTAGTGTTCATGTTTTTGTAATTTGCTGTCCTAGGCCAATTCCTTCAACTTTTTTTTTGCTTTGTTTATAAATCCCCAAGGTAAACTGTTGACTTCAGGCATTGATTGGAGGTAGTTTGGGAGCCACTGTTAATATAGAAAACATTAGAAAGCCCAATTATGGTCAATTACTCATTTTTAGTGCATATATTTTCTGATTTTTGATCACAGATGGTTTGTAAAAGGAGAATAAGAGACTTTTGAATAGATTCCTTGGTGGTACATTGTAAACTTCAATTATTTGTTCCCAGAATTTTTTTTTTTTTTTTAATGGAGAAGTGAAATCTCTTTTAAATGGAGAATGATTCAGAAACCCCTACTAAAAATGTATTAAACATTCCTTCATTAATAACAGTAATCTGGAATCCCAGAGTGCACTGCCATTTTAAAATGCAGATCTAAAGATGTACTTTTTTTCCCCATATTCCATTATTATGCTGAATTATTTTATAGTTACAGTGTGGTAGCCACCACTTCTTCCTGAGGAGGAGGACAGCCATGCTGTTAATGCATACCTGTCACTCACAAAGGTGACTTGCAAAGCAATTGGACAAAATCATTAGTCTGTAATAGACAAAATTTTCTTCCCCTCTAATTTTCAGCAGATTTTTTAATTATTATTATTATTTTTTATATGGCTTTTCACCACAACCAATTCATGGTATAACCATACTACAAAGACAAAACCAGATGACTCAAAAAAAGCAATTTTTGTTTTCATCTCAACTTTACCTTTGTCACACAGAGAGATTGGTGGAGTCTCTCTCATGCGTATAGACTTTCAGCAGCCACAGATTTCAGAGGGAAGAGTTTGATTTTCCTGTTTCCAAAAATGCTGGTTTCATTAGCAAGGCGAAAGTTCAGAGGAGCTGTCAGGTTGCTTCTGCTTTGCGATCACATTTTGTTAAGTAAAATAATCAAATATACTTGAAAAACTTAACTTCTTCTCTAAGCATACAGTCTCAGTTCTGAGGATTTTTTGTCCTTTTTCAAAAGAGGATGTTTGTACATTTAACCAGTAGCAGAGAAGTGCAATGGAGAGCCAGATGACAGAAGGCCTGTCAGCTGATAAGTTGACATTTTCCTGTATGTGTCCCCACCAAAGGTACTCTGATTTGAAAGACATTCTAGATCATTGCTAAATTTCTTCCATAAAGAGCCTGGATTTGTTATAAATAACAGACTTCTGTTATCTCTCTCTTTCACACACACACACACAGAAATTAACTCTTGTAAATACTTTGTGCAAATCCTTATGCTTTATTCTATTTTCTTTTTACAGCATGTGCATCTCAATTTCTAGCTTCAGTGAAGATAGAGTGAGGGAAGAGGAAGAATGAGAATGGAAAGTGGGGGTGGGTGGGAGCTTTAGTTTAAAATGCAGACAAATCTGCCTTTTCTGCTTGATGGCCTGTAACATTTCCATGTAGTGTACTTTGCATGGCAGAATAGCTACTAGTAATAGAATTTCTCACAGTGGAGGTTAATTACTTTTCAGCTATAGCAAAATAAATTTCCTGTCAAGCCTAGTGACAGGAATATGCCACTGTCACTATTTTTACCTGCAGTTTTAATTCACTGTTAATATTTGACTCTAGCTTGCATTCGGGGGATGATTTCATGAACAGTAGGGTTTCCCTGTAGAGTAGGGCAGACTATCAGTAATGCAGTCACCTCTTCCTCAGTGCACTGCAAAGCAAATTAACAGACCTGTCTCTCTCTTTAATGAATGTAAGAGAACTTTACAATGATGAAACAAAAAGTGACAAGAAAAATAAAGTGCACCATAAAAACAGAGCAGAATAGCGAGGTGGCATACCAGCTTGTGTTAAGCAAAACTGAAAAACGTAACACACCTGGGCTTTAAGGGGCTTTCTTTC
>NW_024884735.1:0-66365 GCF_019232065.1 Centrocercus urophasianus | reverse complement strand
CAGGTGCAGACCTTGCACTTGGCTTTTTGAACCTCCTGAGGTTCTCCAGGGCCCAGAGCTCAGCCTGTCTGGGTCTCTCTGGATGGAATCACATCCCTTAGGCGTGTCAACCAGACCACACAGCTTGGGGTCACCTGCAAACTGCTGAGGGTGCACTCTTGCACTGGTGATGTCTTTGATGAAAATATTAAAGAACACCATTCCTAGCACTGTTTGCATGTTCTGCTGAGGGTGAGATATTTCATCCCCAAGCAGCAGAGCAGCAGTTGCAGGTGCAGAGTGGTTGGAGGATGGCTCAGGGTCACAGGACCAGCAGGACTCCTTGCTATGATGACAGACTGTTGCTCTGGGGACTGGCCCTCCTTGGGGTCTTTAAGTGCTGCTGCTGTCATCTTCTTCACAAGGCTTCCCATGAAGGTAAAGTAGATGATCAGTCACTCCTACGTTGCAGCTACTTTGCTGCCCTGATGCCTGTCTGAGATTACCATTGTCCCTTATTTATTAAACGTGAGTACTGCCTGTTTACATGCCTGTTACCTGTGCCACGGTGCTGTATAAAATCACACACAGCCAGCTGGGGGGAATTCAGCCTTTTCCCTCAGTTTTTTCATAGCAAAAACTGCTGTTTTTGCTCTGGCTGGAGATTACCTCCTACTCTTACTGCTGCAGGCGCTGCTGTTTCAGTCCCACCATCACCAGCTCTGGATTTAAGGGGCTGTCAGGTTTCCTTTTGTTATCTCCCGCTGCAGCCAGAATAACTTATCCATAAACATTCCCCCCAACCTGAAGCAGCGTCCAGCAGGAAACAGAAAATTCCCTCTGGTTGCCCATAAGCATGTGAGCACTGCTTCAGTATTAAGCTGAAGATGCTGAGCTGCAGAACAGCTGCTTTGCGTTGGTCAGAGCCCTGTGTGCACACCAGCTGCACCGAGCCCCCACTGCTGTGTGCCGTCACAACCATTTCTCTCTCCCTGGTGCCATGTCAGCTCGGTGGTTCCCTGCTCCTGTGTGGGCTGTGTAGCATTGGTCAGGGTACCCAGGAGGGTAGAAAAAGGGGTGAGGGGACAGAAGGGGTGGATCAGATCAAGATTTTGTTTTTCTCTCTCCCACTATCTTCCTGTTAGAGCTGGGAATTCAGACTGCTAACTCACCAAGCAGTGCCTTGGGCCATGTTCCTTTTTCACTTCTCTGTAGTATCTAATGGAGCTCTTGCAGAAGTGAAGAAAGAGGCTGAGGCAGGAGCTGGAGGAGGTGGAACTGCAGCACTCAGCCGAACTGCTCCCAGCTCCCCTGGCCATAGGTGCTGCCATATATTTGGTTGTCCTCTGCACTGATTTGTTAGGCCTTGGGTGTCCAATCTTTTTGATTGCCTGAGCCTCACTGAGCGAAGGGGAATTGTTTTGTGCTGCATATAATATAAGTAAGCTGCTCAGAAAATTGTGCCTCCTATTGATGTCCATGGAAGCTACAGCTGCTACAAAGAGCACAATAACACTATTTGATAGGGCACATTCTCAGCTACAAAACACTGCTTTTTCAACATAGTCACCACCATTAGCAGTGCATTTTCCCCAGCAATGAACAGAAGCCCACATGCCACGTTCGTCAAAACCTGAACCACCAGAGGTGATCCACTGCCAGTGTTGCCACTGTTGAAATGCACCACCCACCTCTCACTGTGCTCACACTATTGGGTCTCCAGAAACCTTCGGCAAATGTGGATTTATGACAGTGGGTGCCATTTTATCTGCATGGAGGAATTCAATTCCACACCTTAGCTTCATCTGCCCTTCCATGTCAGACACCATTGTGTCAGACTGCCCCTCTGCTGCCATCTGTCACACGGCAGCAACATGCAATGGATCTTGGTGGGGAGGTTCCACCTCTACTGCTGCACCACCAGCATCCACCTCTGATGTGGTGGGCTGACATCACAAAAAGGAGGCATTACTTTTGGAGCAGCCCTCATTAACTATACAAGATAGTTAATATATGTAATGAAAAAAAGTATTTTAATCATTAATATTTCTTATTAAAACAAAAAAGATCAACAAAGCCATCAAACCATTGGGATGTGTGGCCTTGTTGTGAAGCTACACATCAGTGTGCTTGGTGGCGGTGGCTGCAGCTCTCAGTGAGGTCTCACGGTTCTCATGGTTGGCCGGAGATGTTTGATTAAATCTTACTCTTCCTGTGCTTCATCCCTTGAAATGTTTTTTTACAAGTGTATATACTGCCAACAAGTGATGATGTGAATAAGGTGTGATTGTGAAGCAAGTGTTATCTATCTCTGGCAAGAGAGGCCTTATCTTAAGAGAGGTCTGGTAGAGAGACACGATCAGACCTTTGAGTTGAGTTTCTGATTGCAGCTCTATACATTCCATTTGAAAGTTCTCAGACAATGTGCTTATGTAAACTGAAAAGGAAGTTGCAAATATACCAAAAAGTGCCCATCAGACACTGCATTGTGGGTGCTGTGAGGGATGGGTTCTTGCTTGTGGCTGTGCTGGGCCATTTGTTGGGGCAGAGCTGACAACATGAAGGCACTGAGCAGGGAAGGTGCTGCACTACAAGCCATGCCAGGCTCCACGCGGCCCATGGGCTGGAGTTGGACATGCTTGCTTTAGACAGAGGCACCAGCCAGGACTTGCTTTCTCTCTCCTGTTCTGATATTCCAGTTTTGCACTGGTATTTGAATTCACTGGGGAAGTGAAGCTGACTGTATTCCCAGCATTGACACAGCCTGTGGTGAAGTGCTGTGGGGGGGTAGGGGGCAGCAGAGATTGGGGGCCTCTCTGGTGATGGAGGGGACCTGAGCCCTGGGCTCTGCCCTGTGGATTGGTGGAGCACTGCAGTGAAGACACCATAAATGTGCAATTTGGAGCTGAAATATCCTTTATCAGAAATTTATAACCCATTTTAAATGAATCCATTCCAGGCCCAGTGAGGGTCCTAGTAGAGGGAGGAGGTAATTCCCTGGGTTTATTAATGCAGTTTGATAGCTTTTATACTGGGCTAGTATAAAAGAGTCTGTGTTGATAAAATACTTTGTAAAACCAGAAAGTTTTATCTGCAGTGCTGGAACTGTGCTGCCCCAGTACTATGCATGGTACCAGCTCCATTTGGCTCCTTTCTGCTTTCTAACAGAAAGAAGTGGAATAGGTGGGTAGGAAAGAAGCCAAAGTTCCAGTCCCCAGAGGGCAGTTTTAGTCCCAGTTCTTTGTGCTAAGCTCTCACCAGACTGAGTTTACTGCTGGTGTAATGAGCGCAGCTCTATCATGGTAGTGATCGTGGGATAATAACAGCTCTAACAACAGCAGCTCTATTGTAATACAATTTCTGCAGCAAAAATATTGTTATTACGGAAATTGGTGTGACTGGATTGTAGCTGGGGAAAGGCTGAGGAATCCCAAGCAAAGAGAGGAGTGGGATGAGGGGCTGGAATGGGACAGCAGTGGGAGGGTGAGAGGGGGAGGGGGTCCTGATGTCAGTGTGGGGGTTATGTGTGAGTGTAAGTGTGAGTGAGGGGGCAATGAGGAGGGTCTGTGTGTGCCTAGGGAGGGAAATGAGTCTGTTTATTTCCGTGGTGCCATTCTGGAGCCATTTGGGGGCTGTTTTTGGGGGGGGATTATTTGTGTTCCATTTGGGGGCTGCTTTGGAGCTGTGCTGGGGTCGTTCTGGGACTCTTAAATTATATTCCAGACAAAACCTTTGTGCAGTGGGTGAGCAGTGTTGGGCTGATGGGTTGGGCCCAGGGGGTACAGTCAGTGGGGTTCCATCTGGAACCATCCCAGATGATGGCACTGCTGTGGGAAAGCTCTCCAAAGCTCAGCATCAACTTCAGAGTGAGGAGATAAGGCAGTAAGTGTGTTAACACCAAGGAGAATGGGTTGCAGGGAAATTTGTAATTGGACATGCTGTCATGTAAGGAGGTTTGTTCACGCTGCACCCAGATACACCACTGCAAACAGATGGATTAATGGAGGAATTTATCAGTTCTACAGAGAAAAATAATATGATCAAATCAGAATGAATTTTCCCTTCCTTAGAGATAGGAGAGCAATTACAACACAATGCTGTCTATGGAGAACAGAGAGGGGCCATTGTATGCACACAATAGAGAGCAGAGAGAAAACTGCAAGGAGAAAAAAAAACACGGAGAAGGAGATGGTGACTGAGAAAGAAACAGAATAAATGGCATTATCTGTGATAAGGACATGATGTAAACATGCAGCATCACAGCAAAAGCTTGGGGGAGTGGAGCTGGGATAGGTGTGGGCAGGGGCTGCGCTTGTAGTTTCCTGACCTTCATATGCTGCTCTTACACCCCAATTAATTTGCAGCTGCTGAAATCTGATGTAACCAAAGGTGAAGTGGTGGTGGCTCTTTGGCTGCTGCTTTGGGGCAGTTCTGGGGATATGTTGTCTGCTCAGGTGTGAGGAATTTCTGAGTTCTCCCTTTTCCCAGGCAGCCAGTTTTCTTCTGTAGCCCAGAAATGGATCCTAGATGCTGAAACAAAAGAAGCTCACAGCAAACGCATGGGGAGCAGAAGCTGAAGCATATTGTGCTCCTACACTGTTTTTTGTTCTCTAAGTCATTTCCTGCCATCCATACACCCCGTGAAAGAATCCAGGAAAGCACAATTAATGTAATGAGCTCCAATTTCACACCATGGAAAGCCATCAAAACCAAAACAGAATGCAGTGAAGCTCTGTGTTACTGCTATTGTGGCCAACACTCCAACCCTTGAGCTTTGTGCGCAGCAGCCGTGCTCCAGGCAAGCAGCTGGATGCAAATACCCCAGCCATTTTGCTTCCACTGCTTCCTAATTGTATTTAAAGCTGTTTTACAGACTTTCAGATACTTAGAGAGAACAATTCAGGGTTTGCTATGTGATGGAATGCACCTACTGTGCTGGGTTATCTGCATGGCGCTGCTCATGTGGTTTAACAAGATGGGTTTGGCATTACTTTTCTGGGGGGGAGAAGGAGGAGGGGGGTTGGGGTTAATTAGAAACTCTTTTCAGCACCCCAAATACAGATCTGTGTAATGAAAGCATGAAGGTAGCGTGATCATTCTGCTGACTTAAGAAGTGGTCTCGAAAGGGCAGCAAGGCTAAGGTGGTGATGCTGATGACCATAAGGGCTTGGCAGCAGTGACCAGCAGACGTGTCCCCATGGGGCTGTGCACGGCCCTTCCAGAGGAGCAGAGGGAAGTCTGTGCCATCAGGCCTGCCAGGCAGCAGGCAGCTTGCTGTAAAGTTCTTCTGAGCTAAACATTGATGTGGATATTGAGGAATGACTGACGTGACAGAGCAAAATGAGTCTGGGGCTCTCTGCAATCCCTGGACAATGGATTCCAGGATGGCAACATTGCAGACACTGATATTAAAAAGGGAGAAATACAGAATACAGATAGAGCAGTCATCTCCCGGAAGGTATTTAGAGAAGCAGTGACATTTAAAAGAGTCGGTAGCGCCAGCAGAGCCATTACAAGTTGTTTATCATGCGAGCTCATCCAGCATTCGGGAGATTTGGGGTCAGCCATTTCATTTCCATGAGAATTTGATTTCAAGGTGGCAAATTCACCCTACAGTCAGATTTGCGCTGGTTGTATGTTTTGTAATGGCTCGGGGAAAAGCAACTTGAAAAACTCTCACTGAACATCATCCTGAGCTCAGCGGGACACCCAGACCTTACTGGTGATGAAAGAAAGGGAGTGGTGCAGCCCTTGGGAAGGATGTAGAACCCCTAAATTCTGCAGACACCCATGGAACTGCTGTGAGTGCAGCAGAGATATATTGAATTGACTCCTTTTCGTCCCAGTCTGCAGATCTGCTTTGTAGGTATCATCCGGGACCCCAGAGTGCCCAGCTCCCTTCTGCTTACAGCCTCACCCTGATGTGATGGGATTCAGATGAGTCGTCCTCATCTGATTAATCTGATTTCCTTGGGAAAAAGAATAAAAATCCATTACAATCCCAAGGCAATACTCAGTAATGAACAATTCAAATACATTACCAAACAGCTTGTGTTTTATAATAAGCTTCCTAGAAAACATGATATTGTTTTTCTAATAATCTCCTTTTGAAGCGTTATTGATTTGCAGAAAGGAATACTCACATATTCTTCTCAGGCCTCAGGAAGTGGATGGATTGTGTCAGCCAGCTTCTCATAAGCAGGTTAGCAGTGCTTTGGCTTGCTGTTCAGAGAACTTCTATGTCTCATTCTGGTGTTAGTGGCCTCTGCATCTGCACATGAATAGCAAGCGCACTTCCTCAGCTATTTTGTGACCTGTGATTCTGTTATTTGTAGGCAGAGATAACAGTGTAGGGTGATGTAGGACCTATCTGTAGAGAAGCCCTCCATGCAGCCTGCAGTGACCAGGAGGGCCATGGTGGGAGCACACAGAGCCTTTCTCCCAGTGACCTCTAATTACAGCCTCATTATTAATGGATGTTACAATCAGCCTCTTCCCATTACACTGCTCCTCAATTACAGAAGCTCGTCTTAGCTTCTGTGTTCCTTGCATCTGCTTACTGCCATTCACTGAGTGTTTCCACGTGTGAAAAATGCACAGAGCCCCAGAAGAGCAGATATTCAGTTTCCTTATTGAAGCCACATGCGGTTCCATTGTTTTTCAGACTCAAATTGCAGGCTGGTCTTGAGAACAATGACTGCAGGGAAGGTGGACCAAGAGTTCATTAAGAAACACAGAGGACTATTTTGCTAATAGCATGTTGAGACAGAAACCCTGCTGTAGATAAGGAGCAGGAGGTTGTGCATGGGCTATAATGATGTGAGTGCCCCATCCCTGCAGGCACTCAAGGCCAGATTGTATGGGATCCTGAGCAGCCTGAGCTGGTGGGGGCTTTAAGGTCCCCTCCAACCTGAGCCATTGCATGGCTTTCTGATAGAATTTCAGAGACTTTCAGAGTAAATTAGGATAAAAAAAGGTGGAATACATAGGCCTTACCTATCCGTATACTTGTATTGTAAGTCAGTTACTCCTGAAATCTGTGCCAAATAAACGTTGTCATTGTATTCCTGAGCTCTGAAAGAGACATCCCCATCCTCTGTGGGCTAAAAGCAGAGACAGTCTCAGCTCTGATAGCTTTAGCACATATAGACAAGATAGAGGAAAAATACCCGTATTGTACAGAAGCAGAATTGAGACACAAAGAGACAAAGCCGTGAGCTGGTGGGAAATTGTGGTCAAATTTCTCCTTGGCTGATGGCTGGTGCTTGGATTTATTGAAGCATTTTGGAAACGCATGTAAATTTTGTCTATTTTAGTTCATAACGCAGCATAAAAATAAAAGCACTTTGGCTTTTTAAAAATGAATCACTGCTTTTTAAATTTCAAAATGATGTTTCATTTCAAAGTTAATTTCAGTTGTATTAAAAAAAAAAAAAAAGGCTTTGAAAAAGGAAGCATTTATTTCCAGATGGAACACGTTTTATCTGACCCAGTTTTCTGTCAGGTTTCCTTTGCTGCTGCTGCACAGAAGAGCCAGGTTTCTGCAGAGCTGTGCGAAGGATCTGCCGTCGCTGGGCTGGGCTGTGGAAGCACAGAGAGGGGAGAACACAGACAGACTTCAGGAGTTCAGGGAGTGCTGCTGCGCAGTGCAGCTCTTGGGGCCAAATGGTTCTAAATGGCTTTCAGTGAAAGCATGTGGAAAGTCAGCATGGATCTCACACGCACTATGTGTTATAAAATTCGTTTTTGTAACTATTAAAGTAATAACTATAATCAATCTACTCATTGCCAAAGAACAAGGGTCCCTGTAAAACCAATTCTCAGCAAGTAGGTGCAAAATAACTGATGTCAATAGGATAAACATTGCTTTAAATTGCGCATAATGGCGCTGGCTAATGGCACATCGTGCTCCTGCTAAATGGCTGCTTGTATTTATGTTTGCCATGGCAGTGATGCATGCAGCCCTCCTCCATGCCCACCTCCCATGGTCAGGTCCTGGTTCTCTCAGAAGTTTGCATCCTATCTCCAAACAGATGGCAGTTAGAAGACAAATTTTTTTTCTGGTGCTGCCACCCATGTTAGCTTCAGTGAGCAAGTAATTGGACAGTAAGATGCTAATTGGACTTTGCAATGAGCATTTACCGATTATGGTTTGCCTGATTCTCTCCACTGCTCTCTAGTTGTGAGCACAATGCTCATCATCTTGCATGCGTTTAATTGCTTTGTGTTCCTTCCATTGATAGCTGCTCTTGATCTGAATACTCTTGTCCCAGGCATTATTTACCGATAGGAATGAATCATCTCCTCTGTGTATTTAAAGCCACTGGAAAACTGGAAACTTTTTTTATGGAAACAGTTCATTATTGGACACGTTATAGCAGTGCTGAACAGGGGCTCCTAAGACACCGCTCTGTGCAGAGCAGGGCAGCAGGGCTGGTGGGTGTTCTTGGGAGGCAGTCTGTCTTAGAGGTCAGCACATTAAATGAGGAATTTAAAAGATGGACTTCAGTCCTAATTCTGCTGCTGATCTGGAATACGAGTTTGTCCCTAGCAAAGCCTTCTGTGCTTCTCTTCCCACTCCAAACTGCTGTGTGATGCAGCTATTTCAGTTGCGTGCTCTTCAGGGGAGAATTTCCCATTGTGTTGCAGTTGGCAGCCTGCAAGAGATGCATCAATTGCTGCTCTTCCTCGCCAGGCTTTTACCTCTGATATTTGTTAATCCCCTAAGAGATAAGGCTTGTCACTGCCATATGCTCGTCACTCAACCATCTCATTAATCACAACCAAGGCACCTCACTACAGATTCTTTAGCATAGATAACAGCTGTAGACCCCTGTTTTACTCCTGCTCTATTTTGTGGAACTGGGCAAGCCATTTGACCTCTTTGTCTCACCTCTTGAGAGATGACATCGCAATTTCATTGCAAAATTGGATGCAATCTATCTGCTTCATGAAGAATTCATTAGCTAATGTTTGCAAAGTGCACCAAACAAATAACTTCTAAACTCCATTTGCACTACTTCATCACATTGGCTTCTTTCATCAACATAATTAGTTCCTGCATGGATAATGTCACCTTCCCCAAATTAACTTTCGGATTTAACCAATCATGACCTTACACTTAGAGAAGCCCATGAGCTTTTCTTGGCTCATTTTGTGCCAGCTTTGCTTTGATTTCTGGGCTTGTGCAGCTGGGAGTGCTGTACTGATGGATGCATCATTCAGTTCAGGACAGCTTCTGTCTGCAGAGGTGAAAGACGTGAGATGTAGAGAGCAGATGCACCGACCCACTGCAAATAGAAACTCAGAGTTTACTTATTCCTGGGAGTGTGCTGGCCCTTCATTTTCCTCAAGCAGCTGTAACCCCTGCTGGGGCCGTGATTTGCTGTTGAGGCACATTCCTTGTCTGAACTAATAGAAGCAGAAGATAGGCAATCGATACTTTGGAAATAGCCTATTTCTTCATGTGCTGTTTGAGAAGCAGAGCCATTTCTGCACTCTCCTTCCCAGCCCAGATGCGGCGGCTGCAGCGCAGCGCTGTGCAGTGTGACGGTGAATGTGAGAGGCCCCTTGCAGACGTGGGCACAGGGTGCTGTGTGACTCTGAGCCAAGCACTTGGCTCCGGCGAGGCTCACGTGGTCAGTGGCACGATGCCTCTCATTGGGAATGGGGTCAGGGCTGTATTTCAGGATAAATGCTGTAATTACAATTGGCATTTCTGAGGCTCCTGCTGGCAGCAGCCAGCCGCCGCGCTGACAAAGCGCTGTTATTTGTGACACCGGTTGGGTGGGGGATCCATGGAAGAGATGCTCCACCAGATGCACCTGTTTACACAACATCGAGCCATCTGTTAGCAAGAATTCCTGCTCTCATTCCTGTGCCCTCTACCATGATGAGGAAGGGAAGGAGAGAGCACTAACCTTGCCCATCCATTCTCCTTTAAATCTGTAGTGTGGACCGTAGCCTCAGCAGTTGGTGTTGGGATGCTGCTGAAGCCCAGCTCCAGATTTTATGTGGAGCAGCCTAGTGTGGGACCCAGACGCAGCCTGGGCTTTCTAGCGCTGAGAATTAGGTCAAGCTGCATCCTTACCCGAGGCTCAGCTTCACGGTGCTCTGTTGGCCAGGAGCCCTGGGAGCCCTGAGCCCTGCTCAGTTGGCATAGGGATACACCTTCCTCTTGGAGGCTCTTGGAGGGACACAAGGTGGGGTGGGAATGTGGAGTTGGTTTCTGACACATCAGCCCCCATGGCCAGCTCCTTTCCTTGCTTTATCACACAGCTGAGGGCAGCAGAATTCCTGAAGCCAAACACCCCCATCCCCCTCCAGCAGAGGCAGGGACTGACAGCAGTGCTCAGAGCCAGGGCAGCAGAGGAAACTCTCCAGCTGGTGATATTTGCAGTCTCTCTGCATCTCTCTGCTCTGCTCTGCTTGGCTGCTGTCTGGATGATGCATGCAGCACACTCGCCTTTGGCTTTCTGTAGGCACCTTTCTGAGAGTCCTGCATAGGACATCCCTCCCTAGGGCCAGGTGTGGGCACTGGGGCAAGCTTGGCTCAATGATGTGTTTACACCCAAAATTAGAAAGGAAATGAGAGCGTTATGTGTGCAAACTTCAGATGATTACAATTAAATAAAGCCCCTTGCTGTGGTGCTGAGCAAGCGGGACATCCTTGTCATGCTGTGGAAGAAGGCAGTGCATGGCCATGAGCTGGCTCTGGGGATTAATGGCCCTATGTAGTCTGAAAGCCAGGCTGGGAGGAGGAAGAAAAAGCATTGCTTTTTTTCCTCCTTTCTACTATTAGACTCTAAATAATTAACAGGCGAATCCTGCGCAGAGGTTTGACGCTGTGCTGCAGCCCGGGCGGCCAAGGCACACGAAACCCATGACTTGCTGTTCTCAGTTCCCTAGCAACCATCCAAGGCAGGGAAATGTGCTTGGCCTTACCACAACAAGATGTTAAAGCAATTAATATTCATCACCAGCGGCTCCCTGAGCTGAAGTGCCCAGAGTGCAGACAGGAGCAGCCCTGGTGCATTTTGAGACAAATTTGGGTTGGGCTGAAAATGTGGCCATGACACACGTCCATATAAAGGGGAATGTCCAAAATTGAGGGTAGCCACACCCTTACCTACCTGCACCCCTGGAGGTCAGGGCTTTCCTAGCACAAGCGGTGCTTTTGCCTACGAGAACATTGCTTACTTTGCTCTGGGATACGTAGGCAGCTCCTCAGGGAGATGGATAACCCGACAGAAATACATTTTGCTTTCCTAAGAAAGCATGAAGCAAATAACGGTGTCTTCTTTTACTTTTTTTTTTTCATTGGAATTCCAGTAGAAAACTGGGGCATGACAATATTAATAAAGAGGAAAAAATACCTGCCAGCATCACCACAAGCCGCCTGCTCCATTTTCTTTTTCTCTCTTGTTGCTCTAGATCTAAGTTTGTCTATATGTCACAGCTGCAGTGAGAGGCATTTTTAATAATCAGCACTCAGCAGCAGAGGTGCATGAGCCCCAGCCCGCTCCCAGCACTGATCTGGTGGTGTTTCCTCTTGGATAACCATTGAAGAACAGAGTGGGAGAGTGTGAGAAGGAGGGACAGGTTCCTCTCCTCCATACTCTGTTTGACAGTGTGGATTTCCAGCTCCCTTTCCAAGTGAGACAGCAGAAAGACCCTGAGGCACACTTACACGTCCTGAGCTTTTCCACATCCCTGCTGTGAGAATGAGTTCTGTCATTGGGCTGAAGCTGAGCAGAGTCTTTGTGGCACAGCACAGAGCTGCAGATCCCTGCATGGCCAGCTTCAGCCCCAGGCGTCCTCATGGCTGTATCCTTTCAGTATCTAAAGGGGGCCTATGAGGAAGAAGGGAGGGGACGGACTCTATAGTGGGTCTGTGTGATGGGAGAAGGGGAGATGGCTTCAGACTACAAGAGGGGAGATTGAGGTGGAGCTGAGGAAGAAGGCTTGGCAGTGAGGGCGGTGAGGCGCTGGCACAGGTTGCCCAGAGAGGCGGTGGTGCCCCGTCCCTGCAGACAGCCAAGGTCAGGCTGGACGGGGCTGTGAGCACTGCTGAGCTGTGGGTGTCCCTGTGCGCTGCAGGGAGCGGCACCAGGCGGCCTTCAGCTCCCTTCCACCCAAACCATTCTGTGATTGTATGACACACCAGGCCGTCCAGGAGAACTATTGCTTACTTGCTTAATTACTACAAATGCAGAGTTTGTGGTCTTGTGCACTGCAGGCTCTGAGTTAGGGGAAAGGCAACCAGCTGCTCCTGGTCAGAAATGGGCTCATGGTGCTTTGGTTTTCGTTTCTTTGGATGTAATAAAGCTGTTCTGCATTGCCATACCAGCAGACGGGGACACAGGTTAACACACACTGAATTGACCCTGGCTCGTTACTTTCTTACATGGGGAAACAGCAACAGGTTTGGAATATGTAATCAGTCCAATAGAAGGCACTTTGCAACCATCAGAAATTCTCAGGTACCGACACTACGGGTTTTTAAGAGCAATCAGTCTAGCTGGGTGCTGGGTGTGTCTGGAAGGTGTCATCTGATGACTGAATTAGCAAAGGCTGTGCAGATGTACCTTACAAAGGGATATGTTTGCCAAAGGACTTGAGAAAAATGTCATCTTCTTGATCCATGTTTGGAAGGCTTTCAAGGCCTTTTCAAAACCTTTCAAGGTTTTAGAAATGCATCAACCTTTTATTTGATTTCAATGGGAACAAATATTCCAGAGAAGCTTCATTCTATGAAAAATTTGCCATTTCTCAGCCATGTGCCGTTGCTCAGTTTTCTCTTGGTTTGGAAATATAACAGTGATTTCACGTTTTAAATTCCTCGATACTTTGCTTGCTTCTAAGCCCTCAAGTCAGTGGTTCGTCCAGTGCAGAAAGAGCAGAAAGACTTGGTGTATAGGGACAGAGAAGAAACCACTGCTCCAGTGCTTTTAGCTCGCAAGAGCATGAGTACCCCAGGCTGGGTGTACCAGTGATGCTCCAAAACTGTGCCTAAATCTACTTGAGCTCTTGAAAAGCACAACAGGAAAGAAAATAACACAGCACAAGGTTTTAATGTGTTATTAAGGGCTGTTATAAATTACAGCGTATCACTGAGACAAAACATTAAATAATAGATATAATACAGTGGCAGCTCTAGGAAGACAAATTCTCACCGAAGCTATAAATAAAAGGAGTTTGTGGAGTGCTGGCAGTGGCCCAGGGAACGGCTGGCTGCTCAGCCATGGAGCAGCAGTATTTATGTCCCCTGGTCTGTGGGTTGGGAGCACCTCTGCTGGAGGAAGTTTGCTCACTGCCAGGCAGGGGAGCCAGGGGGAGGAAGGGGCACGCAGCATGCTCAGCCTGCTGTGTGCCTGTGCCCTGGGGTTGGTCACAGTGCTCCTGTGATAACGATGTTTTTCTACATTGGAGTCATAGCTTTGTAAATCCTTTGCCTTTTTTTCCTAAAAGTGTCTCATGTGAGCAGTACAGAACACTTGGAGTAGCCTGGCTCCCAGGCTGACCTTGGAGCATTGTCCTCTGGGCCCAATGGAGTGCACCACGCTGTGGCTGCCCACTTGATTTTTCTCTTGTGAAATGACAGCCCATCAGCAACCTATGGTTGTTTTTGTATCATAATGAAGCCTGGACTTTGCCAGCACAAAACAATGAAGTGCAATAATTCCGGCTGTAAAATCCATCTGTTTGAGTACACCGAGTCTTTCCATGGCGTGGAATTGCTTGTGCTTTCCATTTATATTTAAATTCATGCCTGTGGAGAACCTTCCTTTGCCAAAGCAGCAGAGCCTCCAGTTGTGGGAAATGAGGAAATAGCTGTGTGCAAGCACTTCTCAGAGCTGAGATCAGTGGTGCTGATGATGGATGCATCAAGCTTGTTCTGCACCTGGAGGAATGCAGATAGCTCAGTCAGTGCTGTCACTTTCAAGGCCTGAAATGAACCTTACAAAAGTCTCAGAGGACTGCAGTAAACTCTGGGGCAAAATGCTCACTGGTCTAAGTGGTCATCACATAATGAGAGCTGATCTGGAAGTGACATGTGGAGTGATGGGTGCTTCTTCTGTCCCTGTTATGTTAATGTCTGAGATGTTCCCGTAAGGCAATAAAGGCAGTTTGTATGAGTGATAACTGAGGAGTTGTTAAAGGCACAGGAATATTCCTCTTTCTCTGATGCGGCTCCTCATGGAGGTCTGCCAAACAGCTGTAGGTTTGTGCCACCCCAGCCAAACGTATCCACAGCCTCTGTGCAGTGGATGTGTGTGTGACCAGCCTTGGCCTGAGACCTTCAGTTTGTCATTGGTGTCTATAAGAGGCACAGGGCACCAAGCCACGCCAGCTGTAGCACTACAGGACCTGGTGATGCATTCAGTGAAACACAGGGTAAGCAGGGTGGGCTTGCTGCAAGCCATGGGGTATGCAGAGTATGGCTCATGGGAAGGTTTATGCTTTAGGCTGTTCTTTGGAGATAGCTTCTTTCTGCTGTTCCTTTGAGCAATGCTTTGTTGGCTGTTTATCTCTGAGGCAAACCCACTTATCCTTGTAGGTTGGATATTAGGAAGAATTTTGTCTCATGAAGAGTGGTCAGGCACTGGCACAGCTGCCCAGGGGGTTGGGGAGTCACTGTCACTGGAGGTGTTTGGGGGAAGGGTAGATGGAGGACTGAGGGACATGGTCAGTGGGCAACACTGGTGGTAGGCAGATGGTTGGACTGGATGATCTTATAGGTCTTTTCAACTTTCTTGGTTCTGTGATTCTATTCTATGGTTCTATGGTTCTTATTCTGAAGACTTCTGCGTGAAGCACTGCAGTGAAACCCATCCCAGCTTGCAATGGTGCAGGCTGCTGCTGTTTGGCTCACTGCAGGTGGCTGCTTACATTCAGATCTCTTTTTTTTTAACCCAAGAAACCACGAAAGCCTTTCTGTTATGCGGCAAAGACAGATCCATCAACAGGTAGACAAGGAGGAAAGGAAAATGTGTGGATGTTTTCACATGTGCAGGAGCAATCGGCAAGAAGATAATTCTAAGAGCTGGAATGTACTTACAGGAGCAAACTCAGAAGGATCAGAAACCAAAAATTCCTGTGTGACCATCAGATAGGCCTGACAGTGTGAAAAACAAAACCAAACCACATCACATTTTTCAGCAGTGTATTATGTGCTTGAGAGGCCATAAGGGAATGCAGGAAAATGCTGGTGCTGGTCCAATCTGCTTTCATATTGGTGCAATTATGCTGTTCACTGCAGAATTACTTGTGGTTTTTGCATGGGTGTAGGAACAAAGATGCACAAATGTGGCCTGGAATTGAAACCTTCCATTGGTTTGGAACAAACCTGGGTTCTGGGGATGGAAAATACATTTATCCTCGTTAATGCACCAGAGCAGAGGTAGCTCTTGGTACAGCAGGAAGGTGGTATCATGTGGAGCCTTCTCTCCTTAGCAATTACTTGGTTTTGAAGATCTGTTAGGGATACAAAGCAAAGCCCTGAGCACATCGCAGCAGTCTGCACTCCTTGCCTGTAATTATCTCTTTCGCAAGCACTTAAAGTGGAGCAGGAGCACTTGGCACAGAACAAGGGGAACGGCTTCCAGTTGCTCTTCTGAACATGAGGAGCCCCTCAGCCACTGCCTGGGCAGGGTGTTCCCCCCAGGCTGGGAAGGGCTTCTTGGGCAGCAGCTCCTCAGGCTCTGCCCAGCAGGAAATTGGCTCCTCAGCTCCTCAATGTGAAGTAACCACAGAGAAAGAATTAAATAAAACCAGAAGAAAAGCTTTTCTAAACCCTTCATTTTGTGCCAACAGCACAAGATAGATGTGTCTGGATGCGTTCTGGTTGCTGTTACTATTTTTCATTCTCAGTGGTCTGCAGTGAGAATATTTTAGGGAAACCTATCCACACAACACATTCTTGCTCCTAACAAATTTCCCACAGCCACAGCCATAGTGCAGTGTCCAGTTCTGCATGAGAGATTTCTCCCCATACTAACAGCCAGCTGAGATGCAGTTTACATGGTTTTAGAGACATTGTGAGCCACAGTAGATGCTATGTGATAGCTCACTTTAAAGCTAGGTGGACAGCAGATTCCTTGATATTCTTGTCTAACGTGTATTGTGTGCACAGTTTCCCTTCTGTTGTCTTACCTTGGTTGTGTTGGTAAAGGCATCTGTGCCTTGGACTGTAAGGCTGAGATTGTCATGTGCAGATGGGCTGGCAGGGACTTCCTCTGCAGTGAAAGCGTCGTTCAGAGCCACAGAATGTCTATGGAAGGGGACATTTCCATATGGCCTGAGCTGCATATTTCAACAGCAAAATATGTAACCCAGGGATGAATCTGCAGTTTAAAACCAACACAGAAAGTGTGAGCTCATGCCTCAGAGCATTTAGATCTGTGCTCTATGAGATGCTTTCAGTGGGAGGTCTAGTTTGCCCCGTGAGATCACACGGCAGTAACTCATTTTTGAGAAGAAACTGTCACTGTGCAGCACCCAACATAGACTCACAGAACAGCTCAGGTTGGAGGGGAGCTCAAAGCCCACCCAGTGCCACCCCCGGCCGTGGGCAGGGCTGCCCCCCACCAGCTCAGGCTGCCCAGGGCCCCATCCCACCTGGCCTGGAGTGCCTGCAGGGATGGGGCACCCACAGCTCTCTGGGCAGCAGCGCCAGAGCCTCACCGCCCCCTGGGTCAAAAATTCCTTCCTAACATCTAACCTACATCTCTCCTCTTCTAGTTTAAAGCCATTCCCCCTTGTACTATCACTGCAGACAGTCTGAAATTGAAATTTTGCAGAGAAATAATATCACTGATAAGGGATAGTTTACTCATGCTGCTTAAATTCAGTCCTTGTTACTTCAGTGAGTTTGACCTCACATTGAATAACCTTCCTTTTGTGAGCAACACCCTATAGGAAAGAAGAGATTTGCTCTGCTTTGGGAGCCAGAGTTCCAAATGACTCACGGTACCTGATGAGTGCAGAAATTATGCAACTGGCTTATGAGACTAATCAGGTGCTTCACAAGAGCTGCTGGCAAAAGTTGATGTAGGTTTGGATACTTGTTCATAAGTCAGCACTGATAACTGTCACGAAACAGATGCAATCAGTAAAGAAGGAGCTTAATTGCTGCTTAATTTAGTGTTCAAGGCTTAAAGTAGCATTTGCGGAAGTGTGGAGGAGAATATTGCCCTGTGGTTTGCAACAGCAGCACCAAATTGGTGCCAGAGTCAGCAGTCAGACGTAAAATAGCAGTGTGGGTATCTGATAGGCTCAATGAGTGTGCTTGGTAGTTGGGTGTGAGCAGAGATGCAGTTGAAATAAATCTTTCCATCTCCAAAAGGCTCTCACAAAAACTTGGCCATTATCTGTCATGTGGCAGCAGAGCTCTGCTGTGGAGTTCTTGGTGTAAAATATACAGCCAAGGGTCTCGGCAAAGTAATGCAACATGGGAGCTTTGGGTATGCTGCATCCATCCCAAATCGACTGACAATTTTTATTTCAGGGCTCGATGCTGAAGATCCTCAGATCAGACAAAGCAGGGGATTTGCAAAGAGCATTCTCAGGGGAGGTCTGTGTTACCAGTCCCATGCTCTCTTCTCGTTGTGCCTTTCAGTCATCAGCAGTGAATCAGCTTTCTGCAGGAGCTGAGAACTGATCAAAGAGCTCTGAGGGAGGAACTTCACTCTGGGTGGCAGATCAGGCAGTTGTGCCACCTGGCAACTGCACCCTTTGCATCTCATCTGCTTCTTACTTTAGAGACAAGGCTGAGAACTCAAGAGGAGGGCAACTGCCCTCACCAATTACGAGGTGAGCTCTCCTGTTTGGATTGTTTCCCCTTTGGTGCTCAGTTCTGGCCCCCTTGTTGCCTTTAGCAGTGTCCTGGTAGGGCTGCTCAAGCTGAAGCCACTTGTTGGATTCAGAGCTTGTGCTGATGCACATGGGTTTATTTTTAAAGCCATGGATGTTTGTAATTATCTTGAGTGCGAACACATGCTTTCTCCTTGTGAAAGGAAAGCACCAGCCCTTAATGAGATTTATTCTTCTAAGCCTGAAATAAATTAAATATGGCAGCATGAGGTTTTTCTGCAGCAATGCAGTGAAGCTGTAAATATTTCTGTAATGAGTCAGTACTCTTAGACTTTTCTTCAGGCAGTAGTAGCACCTCCAAACATTTCCCTTTAAAGGCTCCTTCTCCACCCAAATCCCTTTCCCTTGTGGTCACTCATTCTGGTCCTCTGTTGGCAGGAACCAGAGCTGTTCCCCCAGAGAAGTCTGAGAGAACTTGAGACCAGAGCCAAGAGAGGAGCTGCGTCATGTCTTATGAAGTGGCTTAGGTTGGAGGGGACATTAAAGACCATCTAGTTCCAATCCCCTGCTGTGGGGAGTGAGTTAGGGCTCAGGAGATGTCAGCTGATTTCAGCCTGAAACTGCTCTTGTATACACCAGGTCCTTGGGATGGCAATCTGGAGAATGGGGAGTGCTGCTGTTTGTTCTCGTTGTGTGCCTCTTTCGTTCAGGTTTTCAGGCTGTAGGGGGTCTTCTGCTCTCACATAGTGCTCTCTCACCAACTGCTGCTTCAGGTAGCACATCCTCATGCAGCATGAGGAGAAGCTGGGGCAGGAGGCTGAGCGCTGGGCATGGCCTTGGCCATACAGTGTGTCCCATCACTGCCCCAGTCCTGTGCCAGCCTGGGGCAAACTGAGCATCAATCTGTGCCTCTTTCTGGTCTCATCCCTGTTTGAGTGCTTCAGCTGAAAACTCCCCAGGAAAGGGATTCGTACCACAAACCAGTGACATGCTGGGAAGGCGACAGGGAAGATTAATGTGAGCCTGCAAGGCTTGGGTTTCCCCTCCAAGTCAGGAAGGCTCCCAGCTGTTCGCACGTTTGGGGTCTGTGTATGTGGTTAGAAGTGATGCTTGCTCTTCTGTACAAAATAGCTGGAAAATAACTGTTTCTGCTCTACTCTCCTGTTGAAAGATCCTATGTGCCATAGCTGCTCCAGGACTTGTCAGGCTCTGAGAACCTGATTGAGCTGCTTGTCCAACTCTCCAGCAAAGAATAGGGACTAGATGATCTGTAAGGGTCCCTTCCAACTCAAAAGGTTCTATGATTCTATGACTTAACTTTTTAAAATGAAAGATGAGATTCTCTGAATGCAGCCCTACCCCAAGGCCTGAGTGCCCTCTGTATCTGTGGGGGGCAGAGATGTTCCTCATGAGCAGCAGAAGCAGCAGAGGTCCGCAGCAGTGCAAAACAGTGCTTATTTCAAAAGAATTTGAGGAAAAGTTCTGGGTCAATATTGTCTTTAGTTGAGCTGTTTGCTGTAACAAGGGAAGAATGAGATCCCCTGGTGCTGACGGGCTGCAGTCAGACCTTGCAGCTGGGTTAATTTCTGAGCTGAATTAGACAGATGAATCCACCAGAGCGAACAGCCAGCTTTTCATCTGCCTTTTGGTGTAAGAACCTCCCTCTTTATTTTTTATTTTTTATTTTTATTTTATTTTTATTTTTATTTTTTGTATTTTTTATTCATCCCCCCCCCCAAAAAAAAAAAAACTCTTTCTTCTAGGCAGCCCTAAACTCTGAGAGCCTTTCCAATGTGGCTGTTGTTCCTCTTGGCCGACCATCTCCAAGTTGGCTTTTTCCTGCAGGTACAAGCCCTGGGATGCTCCTAGTGCAGCTCTTTGGAAGCAGTGCTGCTGATGGTCAGTGCTGACCCGGATCCTAGAGCATGGCTGAGCTGTGCTAATGGGAACGTTAGCTGAGAACTATGCTGTGCTTGCTTGCTGATAAGGATTCTTTATAATTTTTTGGGCTTTTTTTTTTTTTTTTTTTTTTTTTTTTTTTGCAAACAGTTGCTAATAATCTGGCACTCAATTTCCATTTAAATGGAGGCATTAACCTCAGGATCCCCACAGAGGCAGGATGCAGTCTGGAGTTAAACACAGTCCTCACCATCCACTGTTTTAACCTGCTATGTAGCTGGAGGTAAATAAATCCTGATTTATAATAAAACCTCTTAATGAGTCATTTTCTTCTGTGATGCCTTTGTCCCTCTCCTCACTATGACAGGAGGAAATAAACTCATTGTGCACTCGCTGCCCATTCCCTTGAACTTTGTTCCCTGCCCTGGGCCCCAGCACTCTGCAAATCTCTCCTCAGAAATCTGGATCTATCTCTCAGTTGCAAAGAAGCTACTCGTGTCCAGGGTGGAAGCCAGTGCTGGTAACCATTACACACCATTTTCCAGCTGGATGCCCTGCATCACCTGTGCGTGACATCCCAGGGCAGGGCAGCTGCTGTGCCAGGAAGAACTGTGAACCTCCCAGGACATCCAGTGTGCGATCCCAGTGGAACCAAGGCAAGTAGAGACGTAGAGCAAATGGTATAGAATGATTTGAGCTGGAAGGGACCAGCAAAGGCCATTTGGTGCCAAATGAGTCTGCAGGGATGGGGCAACCTGTGCCAGCGCCTCACCGCCCTCAGTGCCAAACCTTCTTCCTCAGCTCCAGCCTCCATCTCCTGCCTTGTAGTCTGAAGCCATTTCCCCTTCTCCTATCACACAGACCCCATTAAAGAGTCTCCCCTTCCTTCTTACAGCCACTGTAGATGCTGAACAAAGGAAGGGCACCACAGGAGCTGCCTAAATCTTGATTGTGTGTTTATTTTTTGAATCCATTCCTGCCCCAGATGCTCTTCCTCTGTAGGTTTGGGATGTGCTGGTGGTCTGGCTCGCCTCCATAATTCCACCCAGCCTATTCTCACAGGGCTCTGAGGCTCTTCAGCCCAGCACCCCCTGCCAGGAGAGGTTTGTCCCACAGGATCTGATGTGGCTCTGCAGCATCTGTGGGGCAGGCTGTGCTGACAGCTCCCTCATGGCAAATCCCATGGCTCCAAATTATGCAGACCAGTGTCTCCACTTGGGCTCATCTGTGCTCAAGGGAGCTTGCCAGTCTCCTTTGAATCCCTTGACAGATGTTTTCTAAAAATAAGGCTCTAAATGGAGCCAGCTGCTTGCCCTTCCCATTGGTTTTCTCATTCCAATCAAATTTGTTTTGCTCTGGCACAAGTTTGCATCCCATAACCACTGGCTTCTCTGCCACAGAGGCCATGTAAGGAACTTACAGACCACTGAGAAGATGACTCCAAGCTCCATGCTTGCTTCAAACTGCAAAGTTAGCCTGGTGGCACAGTCCTGAGGCTGCAGGGGAGGAGGCAGTGCAGGGACCTGCCTTGGGCTTTGTAGAGGGGCTCTGAGAAAATGCAGGGGCTTCTTGCTGTGTGGAGCTGGGCTGCCCATTGTTTGCTTTGATAGGAAGAGAGAAGTGACTAAGTTAAATGGAGCCAGGGGAGCCATTGCTCTAATTGCCACATTTCTTGAGTCGGTAAGATGCAATGATCTGCTTACCTGGAAAATTGATGGCTATTATTTTTACTACAGAGCACTCAGAGGCCCTGGTGCATGAAGAGTTGTGCTGAGCCAAACGACAGCCAGGCTCAAGGAACCTGTGATTGCTCCTCACAAGCACTGTTGCGTCCCTCTGCTTGCTGCAGGAGGATTCTCGTGCTCCTGTTGTGGAGCTGGGACCTGCTGCTGGCCATGTGCTAACAGTTGGCTGCTTCTGCTTGCAGGGTTCAAGGTACAGGCTGGTGAATCACAGGATGATTAAGGTTGGAAAAGATCTCTAAGATCACCAAGTCCAAACGTTGGCCCATCCTTACTATGCCCACTGAACCATATCCCCAAGTTCCACATCTTCACAGTTCTACAGTACCTCTGCTGCTGTAGAGAGAAAACCAACCTCATGATTAAATTTAAATTCCCTGGCTGTAATAAGCAACGGGACAGGGTAGAACTCCAGGAGGCTTCAGTTCATGCTTTTCCCACTGTCACCTGGCCAGCAGTTCCTGTGTGTGTCTCCATCTCATCTGCTCGTTGCTCTCATGGTCCATCCCTGCCTGTATCACACCCCGCAAAGGATGAGATGGAGAATTCCTCCCTTTCACTTCGGAAGTGTTCACCCAAGGCATCCTTTTAAAATTTTCTGTTTATGAAATGAAAATTTTCACCAAACATATCTACTCTCCATGTTAAAAAAAAAATAATCAAAATCAATTTTCTTTCAAAATTCTGAACACCAAAAAGGGAAACATCTGTACTTGTCCATCTCACCACCACATATTGGTCCTCATTTTGCTGACACTGCAAATGCTGAGGAATCCTCTAGGCTGTTTTCCTACCTAGGCTGACACTTCAGGCCAAGGACAGCCTTTGCCTCACTGGCTGCCACACAGCACTGCTTTCAGGCTTCCAACAGCACGTGGGCAGCAGAGATCTTTGTCTATGAGGCAATCTCAGCATTTTGGAGAAAGTCTTCAGAGTAGGAGCAGGAGGCAATGGATCCCCATGGCGATAACCCAGTGATCTCCCAGGGAAAACACTTGCTGAGCCTCCTATGCTCGGGCTGGTGAGCCATACTCTTCCATTTCCCATTCTGGAAAGGGCTACGAATTTAGAAGTGCTGGCTGAATTTCCTTGCTGTGCCCTGTATGCTGAGCTTGTGAAGGCTGCAGAATGGAAACATGTACAGGGAACTCCAAGTGTCTTAGGTTAGTTTCCATCTGCTCTCAAGGCAACTCCTCCAGTTGTATCCTCTGGCTGAACTGGTCTGCATGTGGCAAAGCTTTCACAGAATCACAGAATTGTAGGGGTTGGAACGGACGTCCAGAGATCATTGAGTCCAACCCCCCTGGGTTTACTGATCGTTAATTAGTCACTCATATTGTTATGAGGAGGAAAACTTTCCCTTCAGCACCAGTCCTTGTTGACTCAGCTTCTCTTTGAATCGTGCATCAGCTCAGCAGATGGATTGCTTTGTGGCGTGAATCGAACAACCTTATCACCCATTTTGCAGACTTGATCAGCAGCAGATGCTCTGCGTGGGCACGCTTGTAGACACTGGTAGGACTAGATGATCTTAGAGGTCTTCTGCAATCTTTATGATACTATGATTGCTTCCCCATGGTGGTGTTACACAGCACAGGGAGATAAAGAGCAGTGGAAGTGGGATTACAGAATCACAGAATCACTGAATGGCCAGGGTTGGAATGGACCTCAAGGATCACAAAGCTCCAACCCCCTGCCACATGCAGGGCCACCAACCCCCACATTAAATGCTAAACCAGGCTGCCCAGGGCCCCATCCAACCTGGCCTTGAACACGTCCAAGGACGGGGCATCCACAACCTCTCTGGGCAGCCTGTTCCAGTACCTCACCACTCTCTGGGTAAAGAATTTCCCCCTGATGTCCGACCTAAATTTCCCCTCCCTCAACTTAAAACCATTTCCCCTCGTCCTACACATATCTACCCTTTCAAAGAGTTGATTCCCCTCCCCTCTGTAGGCTCCCTTTAGGTATTGAAAGGCTGCACTGAGGTCACCCCTCAGCCTTCTTTTCTCCAGGCTGAACAAGCCCAGCTCCCTCAGCTTGTCCTCATAGGGGAGGTGCTCCAGTCCCCTGATCATCATAGTGGCCCTCCTCCGGACCCTCTCCAACAGCTCCCTGTCTTTTTTGTACTGCGGGCTCCATACTTGGACTCCAGATGGGGCCTCACAAGAGCAGAGTAGAGGGGGCAATCACCTCCCTGTCCCTGCTGGCCACCCCTCTGCTGATGGAGCCCAGGACACCATTTGCCCTCCAAGCCGCAAGAGCACACTGCTGGCTCATGTTAAGTTTTTCATCTATCAAGACCCCCCAGGTCCTTCTCCGCAGGGCTGCTCTCAAGCACTGCTCCTTCCAGCCTGTACAGATGCCTGGGATTCCTCTGGCCCAAGTGCCAAACTTTGCACTTTGCCGTGTTGAACCTCATTAGGTTCACCTGGGCCCACCTTTCCAGCCTCTCGAGGTCCCTCTGAATGGCATCCCTTCCTTCTACCGTTTGTCGACTGCACTGCTCAGCTTGGTGTCATCAGCGAACTTGCTGAGGGTGCACTCGATTCCTACATTGCTGTCATTGATGAAGATGTTGAAGAGCACCGCTCCCAAGACAGAGCCCTGGGGGACGCCGCTCGTTACCGGCCTCCACCTGGGCGTAGAGCCATTGATGACCACCCTCCGTCTGCAGCCTTTCAACCAGTTTCTTATCCATCGAGTGGTCCATCCATCAAATCCACATCCCTCCAATTTGGAGATGAGGATGTGGTGGGGGACTGTGTCAAGGGCCTTGCTCAAGTCCAGGTAAATGACAATCGGTCGCGATTTTGATCTTTTTTGAGGAAAATTTCTCAAATTGTTGAGCCTTCAAGATCAGCTGCTTTCAGCACGTGGGAAATGGTCTTGGATTAGACTGTTTAAGAGGCAAGTTGCAAAGGGGGACAGTACAGAAACTTTCTTACCTCTGAGTAATGTTAGTAAGAGGCGTTTTGCTAAGGCTGGGGATGAAAACAGACTTTGGGACAAAAAACATTATTTAATACAAAATATTTTTTTCTCAAGTGATCGGAGAATGTCAATCTCGGGAATTCTGTTACAGCTGTATCTCAGCCTTTCGTTCCAGCTCTTGAAAATGAAAATGTTTCAGCCCCTTCTCAACCTGTGCTCACCACGTAGGCTGGGCAGTGCCAGCATGGAGCTTCAGAAAGACTCACTTCACATCATTTGTCCTCAGTAGAAATGACTTCATCCTATCTCCTGTCATCTGTGGTCACTTCTGTTCAGCCCCACAAGTCAGCCATCGAACAGATAGCCAACAGAAGTCTCCCCATACATCTGGAAAGTGCTGTCATCTAAATAGCAAAGGGCCTTCTGAGGCACAGAGAACTGTGGAGGAAGGCAAGCAGAGGGAAGGCTCTTCCTGGAGGGCAGCAACATCGACCTTATAGATCTTTATAAGTGGGGCACTGTAATGTCTTCATTTTTAAACAAATATTCAGCAATTCACAGATAAAGCCTTGAGAGCTCAGCAGGCAGTGTTGTCTGTGGCACTGTAAAATCTATCAGGTAGAAAGATTTTGGCATGAAACCTCTTGGAAAAGAAACAAAAGCCCTGCATTTAAATTCTCAGAGGTTGGGTTTTTAACTCTCTTCCACAGAACAAAAGGCAGCTTTGATGCAGAGGACAAAACAAACAGGGATGTGTGACAAATGAAACTTCTTGACTGTGCTCCTGTCCTTCCCGGCTGCAGACTCGTCAGTCTTTAAGCATTTGCTGTTGCTCTGAGTGGGGGCAAATCCACTTCAATGGCCAGCAGTGACAGGAGCTGTGTTGTACTCCAGGCTTATGTTGGGAGATTCCTTCCTGATGATTCTCATGCTCTTGTTCTGCTTGTTCTGGAGAAAATCAAGGCAGTGTACGCCCGGGGGGAGGGATGTGATGCTGGGATGGCTCCTAGGGAGGGAGCCCAGGGCTGCAGCCAAGGACTTCTGCAGGACTCGGTGCCAAGAATGGCTTTAACTACTTATATCCATTACCATGGTGTGTGGAAACATGGGTCAAAGCAGGTTGTGTCTGCAAATAATTGAGCTCACCCTGGTTTCAGAATAAATCCACCCATCCCAGGGACCCTCCTTTGATGCACTCTTTCCAATTCACTCATTATGAATGCCTGCTCAGTGGCTGGTTTAAAAACAATGTTGTATGAGCAAATGGATGTTTTCTATTAGGAATCCTTGAGACAAACTGCTTGCTGCTATCAGCCCCAGGCCTATGTGGTGCAATTAAATGGGACCATGGCAGTCTATATCTTGTATACAACTCATTCTTCCTTTGGGAACTGGAAGATCTAATTTTATTAGGTTCATTATCCTTTTCTCAAGAATTAATAGCTCCTGAGACTGCTGGCCTAATGTGGCTGATTTTACATTGTAATTGAATGGAATCAGGAAAATTGCTATCTTGATCAAAAGTATCTACCAGCCCTTCTTGCCTGTTAGTAAGGATGCTGTGTGTGCACCAGGAGTTGCCTTCCAGCTGCTTTGCTTGTCACAGTGCTGTTACATGTGCTTGGGAAGAGATTAAAATAAGAGGAAAGAACTGGAGATGGTAGTGAGGGGAAAAGGCAACCAAGCTTTCCCCTGAAACCTGGGGTCTCACACCAGGAACATCTGCATCATCCTCAGGCAGAGAAGTTTATCAGATCTGATGCAAGCCAAGAATCTGCCATGAAGTTTCACAAGGCAAAATTCCACAATTAGATATCTGAAGTTAGATTAGGGTGAATCCAGGCTCTGTGTATCCTTTGGATGGAATCCTCTGAAATGGTGGTTACAGCACATTTGGGGAGAATTGTGTGGGAGTTTAGAGCTGCTCTGTGTAGATTACATGGGGCTGAGATAAGCTGCTCTTGCTGATTTTACTCTGAAGGAGCTGCTTGTGGCTCTGAGCCTTTGGGTCAAATCCTAACAGCACAAAAAACTGAGTTTGAAAAGCCACAGTGAGTACAGGGACAGCATCTCAATAGTTTCTGCATTGTAATGAATCTTTTCCTGAATATTTGGGTGGAAAAAAAGAGGAATACTTAACGGAGAGCAGGAAGGGGAAAGCTTTGCTAACACTTAGCAGAGAGCTGTGCCTGTAAGTCACAACCAAGGGGAGCAAAGTTTTACAGAAGAGAAATGGAGAAAAAATTATTTTAAAAAATGAAGCAGAAATAACTGTGAGCTAAGATTAACCAATTTTAGTCTTGGAAAGGACCATACCAGCACCTGAGCTGCTCTGTCTCATGCAGGCTGTGGCGTTCAGTCTGCTGAGCCCTGCCCTGAGCATGGTGCAGCTGTTCCACAGGGGCTCCTGGGTCCTTCAGCCAGGATCTATGGAGGAGAACCCAGTGCTATGAGGAGCCTGCTCGTGGGTTGGCTGCCATTGTGAGAACTTTGTGAGAACATTGTGTTTCTTGACATCCTTTTTCTTGATGGCACCGAGCTGAGTGGTGCAGCGGACACAACAGCAGGAAGGGACGCCACCCAGATGGACCTGGATGGGCTCAGAAAGTGGGCACGAGAGAACATGATGAGGTTCAGCAAGGCCAGGTGCTGCTCCTGGGTCGGGGCAGCGCCAGACATGAGCCCAGAGTGGAGAAGAACTCGTTGAGAGCAGCCCTGCGGAGAAGGACTTGGGGTCCTGATGGGCAGAAGCGGGACGTGAGGCAGCAGTGTGCGCCTGCAGCCCGGAAGGCCGACAGCCCCCTGGGCTGCAGCAACAGAGGGGGGGCAGCAGGGAGAGGAGCGGGGAGGGGAGGAATGGGAAGGGGAGGGGAGAGGAAGTTGTGCCCCTCTGCTCTGCCCCTGCAAGGCCCCACCTGCAGTGCTGTGCCCAGGCCTGGGGCCCCCAGGACAGGAGGGATGCGGAGCTGCTGGAGCGGGTCCAGAGGAGGGCACGAGGATGCTCAGAGGGCTGGAGCACCTCTGCTGTGAAGGCAGGCTGAGGGAGCTGGGCTTGTTCAGCTTGGAGAAGCTTGGGGACCGACTGTTTACATGGTCTGATAGTGACAGAGGAAGGAGGAACGGCTTTAAACTAAAACAGAGGAGATATGGGTGAGCTGTGAGGAAGCAATCCTTTGGTCAGGGCGGTGAGGCGCTGGCGCTGCTGCCCAGAGAGCTGTGGGTGCCCCATCCCTGCAGGCATTCCAGGCCAGGTGGGATGGGGCCCTGGGCAGCCTGAGCTGCCAGTCTATGGTTCTGTGGTACTGAAGACAACAAACACAGTGGTGCTGGAGAATGCATTATCTGAATAACCTCTGTCAGCACCTGTGTTAACGCCCCATTTGTGCTCAGCTCTGCAGCAATGGGCAACTGTAGAATCAATTCCCGGGCCGGAGCAGCAGTGGGCAGCAATGCAATTAATTCCCGCGGTTGGAGCTCCAATGCAATTAATTCCCAGGCCGGAGCTGTTGCCCCGCGGTCCTCCCGGCGCTGGGTGGCGCTGCTGCTCTGCGCAACCGCATGCGGACCGCGCGTTGGGTGCAAGGTGAGCTGGGGGAAGGACGGGCATTGACGCCTCCTTGAGTTGCGCTTAGAGAGTTGGCAGGTTTCTGTTGCCTCGGTTGTCTCTCCTTCCCGGCACAAATGCAGCTGAGGGAACTGTGTCCCTGAGAGGCAGAACAATGCTGCCAAGAGGCCAGAGACAGTTCACGGGGAGGGAGAAATGGATAGAGAAACTGTGTGTGAGATCAGCGAGCAAAAAGTCAACTGCTTGACCTTCCCTGAACTTATTTCAAATCCATCAGGCGTGGAGAAAATTGAGACCATAACTCAGGTTGCTCCTGTTGGTCGCGTTACCATTTCCATTACACTGGGCTGTTTGTCTTAATTGAGATGGAGACTGTCCTATGACTAATTGCCAGGTCATGCTGCCCCTAAATTTAAAAAGTATTTTTTACTTTTTAACAACTTGAAAGTCCAGTTATTGTCATGCTTCCTCCAAAAGTCTGTCTTTTTCCGGGCAAGCTAACTGCAATGTCCAAGTTCAAACTAACCCTCATTTTTTATTGCAGGGATGATTATTTGTATTTCAGTGCCTCCACATGAAATGGCCTGGGAGACTGCAGTCTGAGCCCCAAGACTTCCCAATATGGATAGAAAAAGGCAAGAAAACATCTTTCTTCCTGCTCAAACAAATACACATAGGTTCATCAAGAGCAGACCATGCCAAGTCAGCCAGCATGCTTGCTAGGGGACAAACTGGAGGATGCTCTGGGGAAATATGCAGAGTGATTTGGCAGGGAAAAGAAGCAGATTCTGAGAGGTATGGGCTTATCCTTCTATGCTGGTCAGCATTTCTGGGGTCTTCCATACCCGTGGTGGACAGTGCAAAGCCCATTATGTGGAGCAGCAGTGCAGCCTCACTCCTCTGCCTTCTTTCACGACTGAAGCTGGGTGTATTTCAGACCTATCATTCTCAGTCCAACTGACAAATCTTGCACTCTGGGACTGGAGCACAAGTATGTTTCCTTAGAAACTTGGCTTTAAGTGTAGTTTGAGTTTAGCCTGTGTCACCATGGATGTTCATGCCTAGGACATTGCTGCAGGCCTGGAGTGCAGAGACTATGTCACTCCCAGTGACACTCTTTATTAGTGAGCTCATTAATCAAGCAGCTCTGCCATCCTAGGGCTGCAGGGAGTTCTCATCACAAGGGATGCTGTCAGAGGCTTTGTCATATCGAGGCACCTCACACAACTCCTGAGCCTCAGCCACCTCCTGCTCAGCACCAATGGATGTGTGGCCTCCGGCCATTGGAGATCATCATCATCATAGGATGGTTTGAGTTGGGAGGGACCCTTAAAGGCCATCTGGTGCCGCTCCCTGCAGCGCACAGGGACACCCACAGCTCAGCAGTGCTCACAGCGCCGTCCAGCCTGACCTTGGCTGTCTGCAGGGACGGGGCACCACCGCCTCTCTGGAGGAGCGAGGACCAGGACTCCATGTGTTCTGTGTTTCCCAGGGAGTTATTTCTTATCGGGTGTGATCCTGGGGTGGGAAACCCACTGGCAGAGAGTCCAAGGGCAACAACTGACTTCTTGGGGATGCAGCTGAAGGAAGGCACAGCGCAATGGTTACACATTACACACAGAATTCCATCTCCAACAGTGAGCTGGGCACCAAGGTGGGATGCAGCATTTATGCATGCAATGTGCAGCAGCACTAAGTGCGTCTGTAAATCTGCTAGCTGGGCTCTCACAGTAAGCACCTTTTAAAGGGCAAAAAACAAGCAATCAGAGCTGGCAGATTTTGTTCATAAATTAAGTCTGGGCTGCAGGATGTCGTTACCGATTGGTCTGCTTTTAACGTACAGTCAGACAAAGGGCAGCGGACAGGGAGAAGCTGTTAAAATGGAGAGGGACCGTTTAATCCAGCGATATGGATTATTCAGTTCAGTAAGCAAATATAAGGGCCCCTCAGTTGCTGTGGTGGCATCTTCATGCCCCCGTGGATTTGTGCTCCACAGCGGTTACTGTGATGTCAATGAGAAAGCAGAGCGGGGCTGAGCAGTGGGGGGCTGTTAGCATGGGGTGGGCTTGGAGCAAGCTGCAGGAGAAAAGAAAAGATGCTTCCTTCCTGTGTTTTATGATGTACATGTGCTGTGGGGCAGACTGCAATAAAGCAGTACTGCAGATCCCCTTCATCTGCAACTGAAAGCCTGCAGGCATTTGGTTAAGCAAAGTTGTTGCTTGGCAGTAGGTGGGGTGGGTGTGGGATACAAAGGCATGGTTATGGCACAGTGCTTTGCACCCTGAGAGCACAGGACCAAAGTAAGAGCTTGGGCATCCTGCTGGAAGCACAGGGGGATGCAGGAGGACAGTCACACCTCACCAAGACCTTGCAAAGGGATGTTGACAAAATTGTCTGTCTTCTGTTTGAGCAGCCAATTTGCAGGGGCAATCACTACTACAGCAGGAAGCAAATTAGGTGAGCAATTGTGCCCTTGTGTTCTTGACACATTATCCTTATGGTTCTCACCTCTCTTTGCTGACATCTGTTATCTGTACTGCCACCTCCACTTCCATACTCCAGCCAGCCTGGCTGATGTATAACGGAGCCATTACAGTCTCTCCCGAGCAGAAGTTGTGTGCAGGCTTTGACAGAGGCCTTGCTGGTGAATTTCGTGCCTCGGCAGTCAAATTAACAAATGGTGCTGTCAGAGGTGGGGTCTGAGCTTGATGAGGAAACTAATACTGCAGCACTGTCTCCACTAATAAAATAGCTTGTGCTGAGCTGTGTGCAATGGCAATGCTCCGATAAGTAGCTGCATGTGTTCAGCTTGATGCATCATTATTGATACTTATTAGCATGATGAAAGCTCAGACACCATCATTGCTCAACCGCTCTGCGTTGTGAAGGGGTGGCATCAAAGAGTATCTGCAGAAATGACTAATGTCAAGTCACCTGTGACTGATTGTGGTGAGTTATGAGCTGTAGTCAGAGGAGAAATAAGATAATGGTTACCCATATTAGCATATTAATTTGGAGTTTGACCATTGCAGCTGTTTGCATGCTGTTGGGCGCTGGGTGAAGGAAGGTGGGAGCTGTCTTCCCCCAGCTCTGCTCATGCAGCTCATGCCCCTGGGCTCTGACCTGGACTTCCAGCTCAGTTTGTCTCAGGTTTTGATAGCTGTCAGCTTTCCTCAGGGGACTTTGTCTGAAGCTTGCACAGTGCCTTTGTGAGGCAGTGGCGCAGGTTGCCCAGAGAGGCAGTGGTGCCCCGTCCCTGCAGACAGCCAAGGTCAGGCTGGACGGGGCTGTGAGCACTGCTGAGCTGTGGGTGTCCCTGTGTGCTGCAGGGAGCGGCACCAGGCGGCCTTCAGCTCCCTTCCAACTCAAATGGTTCTATGATCTGTGGCAAGGCATGAGTGGCTGTAGGAAATCCTCTCCCCAGTCCTGCCCAGTCTCAAGCCTGCATTGGCTGTAGCTGTAGATGAGTAGGAATCAGTTCTTACTGCACAGAGTTCCTGTTGCATGGGAGCTCCGACAGCACTCTGGTGTTGTTACAACCACTGAATTCTCTGATCCCTTCAGTTCCCAGATGACCCTGGGATGAGCTGCCCCCTGCTGCTGTGAGATTTCGCAGACCTGTTTATTATCTAGGAAAGCCTGGTGTTATGCTTGGACTCAGCCTTGCTCTCCACTGGGAGCAAAAGGGAAGAAACGTGCGGCTGAAGATAGAGAAAGACAAACTTCCTGGCAGATTGGATGCTGAACGTCTGCCTGAGCCTGGCGCATCCCCTGGGACTTGCAGTGCTCCAGCCTGGCCAAGCTGGGAGGCAGGCTATTAATAAGAAGTAGCTCCAAAATGGAAGATTAAGTCAGTAGTATTTAAAGCAAGCAGCTTGCCAGGATGAGCAGCACCCGACAGCTGTTGCATGAGACAGAGGTCCTTTGCTCCTTACTTCACCTGCTTCATTAGGTTCCATTAAGCAGTCTCTCTCTGAGATTGATGCAAGAGCTGCTGCTGTGCCTGGATAAGTCACTCTGGCCATGGTTAGAGGTTCCTGTCAGTACGCAGCAGAGGCAAGCAAAGGAAGGGAAACCGTGTAACCTGCATCTTGAACATGCTTGTAAAAGATGTTGGCAAGCTGTATGCTTCTGAACACTTGGTCTCTTTTTTTTGCATCCCATCTATGAATGAGATTTGGCCTCTGTTACTCCAGATGTGCCCCACTGTGTACCTGTGCAACCTGGGCTGTTCAGCTGATGAGATGCAAAGGCTGCACAGAGAGCTGTGGGTGCCCCATCCCTCAAGGCCAGGTGGGATGGGGCCCTGGGCAGCCTGAGCTGGCGGGCGTAGAGCCCCATGGCCAGGCTTGAATCTAGATCTCTAAGGTCTCCACCAATTTAAGCCATTCTATGTCTCTGTTATACGTGCTCAGCTCGTGACCCTGCAGGCTGAAATCCCCACTCTGCCATGGAGGCCAGGCTACAGGCTAATGCCAGCTGCTACTCAACCTGCTACACAGGGTGGAGGGCCTGCTTTTGTTGCAGTGCTCTGAGCTCAGTGCTGCTCTCTTGGAGCTGGCCTTGAGCTGCAGCCGTTTCCTGCCCTCTGTGCCCTGGTGGCTTTGCAGTCAGCCTTTGCCTTCGTTGCCTGAAAGCTTGTCATACTGGGACGAAAACACAGACTTCCCCAAGGCAGGGTTGAACCTGCAGGTGTTACCATTATCTGAGCACATTCATTATGGTTAAAGGGCCTTGTCTCATAATTATTCTCTCTATAAATTACACATTCATTTAAAATTATTATTACAGGATGGCTGGCTAATGATTCTTCCCCTTCGATTATTTATAGGGCATTTACTCTGCATTAGCTATGGCTGCTAGGATGGATTCCAGTGCTGGAGTGAGGGCTGCAGGGTCCTTGATCTCTTTCTATCCCTGGGAACTGAGGGATGGAGTGGTGCAAGGGAGCAAAGCTCAGCGTTGGTGCCTCTCGCATGCAGGCAGGGGTCGTGAAGCTCAGCAGCAACATCCTACTGCTATGGATCCCCAACACCCTTTGATCAGGGCAGAGTCCAGGCTTGCTGAAGGTCTAGCACCTTCATTTCTAGGCTGTGAAATGGGGATAAAACCCTACCCTACTTTGCAGAGGTGTTGCAGAGTAATTAATAAACATGAGAAGCAGTGCTTCTGAGCAGCAGGGAGGGCTGTGTTTGCCTCGGCTATGGAACATCTGTCATCTCCAGCACTGAAACGCAACAGTCAAATAAAAGCAAGCTTCTAATGCATACCAGGTACTTAAGGAGCTATCTACCTCTTCACACAAAACAAGTTAACACCTGCTGTGTGAAGCATAGGAACATTCTTTCCAACAAACAGATTTTTTCATAAAGGATATCGCTTAATAGATGCAAAAAGTCACTTCCACAATTAAGCAATTAACTGTGCCATTAAATGCGAGTTAGTTTATTGAGCTAAAATGGAGGGCACCAAAAAAGCTGAAGTTCGATGTCACAGCCCAAGGCTTCCTATCCCCAGTGGCCATCTCTCTGGTGCTTGAGCTCCCAACTCCTTCCCAACTCCTCTCCAAAATATGGGCCCTGACACCGCTGTGGATTCAGCTGCTGAGACATCTGCTGTTTTCTTGCACTTTGCACTCAATGACGATCACTTCGTGTAAGGAAAAAAAGCACAGCCACATACTGGAATGTGCCTGTTCAGGCATCTTTCAGCATCCTCCTCCTGTGTTATCTACTTCTCCAGGAGGTCCTGCTCCTTTCACATGTGGCTCTACCCATGCTTTCCAAGCTTGCTCTTCCTGCTCCTCTGTGGTGGTGTCTCCTTTTCAACCACTTCCCAAACTGGAGAAGAAAATATGCCAACAGTCCCCTGGGCTGCAGTGACAGAGGGGTGGCAGCAGGGAGAGGAGAAGGAGGGGGTTGTGCCCCTCTGCTCTGCCCCTGCAAGGCCCCACCTGCAGTGCTGTGCCCAGGCCTGGGGCCCCCAGGACAGGAGGGATGCGGAGCTGCTGGAGCGGGTCCAGAGGAGGGCACGAGGATGCTCAGAGGGCTGGAGCACCTCTGCTGTGAAGGCAGGCTGAGGGAGCTGGGCTTGTTCAGCTTGGAGGAGAGAAGGCTGCAGGGAGACCTCATTGTGGCCTGCCAGTACTTGGAGGGAGCTTACAAACAGGAGGGGAGTGACTGTGTACAGAGCCTGATGGGGACAAGGAGGAATGGCTTTAAGCTAAAAGAGGGCAGATGTGGGTGAGCTGTGAGGAAGCAATCCTTTGGTCAGGGCGGTGAGGCGCTGGCGCTGCTGCCCAGAGAGCTGTGGGTGCCCCATCCCTGCAGGCACTCCAGGCCAGGTGGGATGGGGCCCTGGGCAGCCTGAGCTGGTGGGGGGCAGCCCTGCCCACGGCCGGGGTGGCACTGGGTGGGCTTTGAGCTCCCCTCCAACCTGAGCCGTTCATTCTATCATTCTGGGAGCTCGATTGCATTCAAAATGAGACCAGATTTGGCCCGATGTGAATCTTCTCTAATTACAGCCATTAGAATGACGAACTTTCAGAACAGACTTTCTGCAGAGCTGTGCCAGTTTCCACAGGCTGAGAATCTTGCTCCATGAGGGTATCCTGAGTGCATATCAATTAACACAACCAGTCTGCAAGTTGTTGAGCACCAGCTTCTTTCATATTTTAATAATATTCACCTGAAGGAAGATGGGCCCTTTATAAAGCACAGAGCTCAGGAATGGCTTGCTGCAGACTTCTCTGAGAGCCACTTCACCCTTTGTTGTCCCCCAGTGGCGATCTCAGCCTCAAACAAAGCTCTCCTCTTGTTTGTTCCCATTGCTGAAACCATACCCGAGCCAAGTGCAATGCTCCAAAGCAAGAGCGCGGTCTGTTGAAAGTGAATGTGAGGGAACAAAATGCTCTGCAAGAAGAAAGGTCAAGAATTTATCAATAGAAAAGTCTGCCAAGGTAGCAGCTTCCTCAGGTTTGATTTCTATGAATATGTCTTATTTGATTAGCTTTACATCTTCCATCTATTATAGAAGTGTATTGTGTTGGAAACCATTCTCCAAACTGAGAAAATGCCTTATTACTTCTCAGGCCCTTTGTGAGAGCCAGGGAGTGGGAATGTTTTGTGTCTGGGATGAACCATGGCCCCTGCTCTCTTCCTGATGCCTGGCAGATTGTTCTCTGATTTGGGCACACTTCAATGGACACTTTTTAATCATTTTTTTTTGCTGTCCATAGGTCTCTCATGCATATTCTTTTTTCTTTTCAGTTTTGCTTTTCAAGCATTAAAGATAGTTAAGTGCCAGAGATGGTTTTGAAGATAACAAGTCCCTTTGTCTGCTGTTTTTTGAAGTGTATATAACAATTTTAAGTTTATTTCCCCTAGCCAGCCCAGTTTGCACCTGAAGTCAATGGAACAGATGAATAGGGTTGGAGAAGGAGACTGCCATATCACCAAGGAGAAAAGTGGGATGGAAAGCTGCTGGCACTCACAGAAGATGATTTCAGCTTTTCCATCTTCCTTAGGTGCTACCAGCAAGTATTGAGCAGATATGAGAAGCTGTGCTGGCTTCCCCCAGTGCAGTGATGCAGTGGTGTTCAGGGCAGGCAGGTGCTCTCCGTGCTGTCCATACTTCATATTGATTTTTTTCCCATCAAAGTTTTTTTGTTATGAAATTCAGCCCAAGTATATAAGTATATTCCTTTTGCATGTATATGTTGGGGGTATTTTGGAATAATGTGAGACTGTCTTTATACTTCATAAGTAGAGATGCAAAGAGAAATATAAATAAATCATAAGATGATAATCAGGAGATGCTAAGTGACACTATTTCTGTGTGTCTGGGAGGACTGTGTTCTTGCACAGGTGCAGTAAAATAACTTTTTTCATATCAGGTTTGCCAGGGTAACTGTCTGTGTAGAGCTCTGAGTGCAGCTCAGCTCATGCTTGGGCTGCTGGACAGGAGGAGGGGGTCAGGTGAGTTTTTATGTTGGGTGCCTTTGGCAATGCTTGTGTAATTATAGTGGAGCAAGACATCTTTCTGCTGTAAATCGTTTCACACATGGAGATGTTGCAACGGTGAAGTATCCATGTAGGTCAGCATATCTGCATGGCAGATCAGTGTGCTTATGCCATCTGATGGTTTGGTTTTTTTGTTTGGTGAGGACTTGGTTTTGAATGTTTGGGTCTCCATCTCATCATTTTGGTCCCTGGGAGAATTTTCCAAGGAAATACACTTTCCTCCTGAGAGATGGAGAAGACTGTCTGCACAACAGGTGAAAACATCTTTCTCTCACATAAATGTAATCCTGAGGTGAGAGGAGGTGAGCTATCATATGACACCTCTTCTGCTTTGGATATGACACTTTAACAAAGCCATTGCAGGCTCTGTGTATATGTTTTTGTAACAACATGTGATGAGCATGTTAATAAGATGCAAATGGTGTCTAAATATTTAAACTAAAACAAAACAAGCCACCTCCTCTGTTCTGTACCGAGCACCCAGCTTCGCCATGCAAACATCTCCAGAGGCTTGAGGTGGGGGGTGATGTGTCAGAAGGGATGTGAGAGGGTGCAGGGAACATTGCCTTCAGCATGACCTTTAAAGATTAAAAGCATTTGTTCTGCACATCATTTGAATGTACAAAGCAGGCTTGACAGCTCTATTATTGAATTTTTACAAACTGTTGCTCCATATTGAAGTCTTATCGTGGCTTCATTGTGTGGTGCCTTGTGCACACTTGTTTGCAGCTTGTTGCTTGGAGAGGGAAAGAAGGGAGAAGAGGTCAGAGGGAGCTGGAGCAAACTGCTAGACTCAGACTGCTGCCCCTTCTCATGGAATAGAATTATACAGTCATAGGATCATTAAGGTTGGAAAAAACCTCTAAGATCATCTAGTTCAACCGTTCACAATCAATATTGCCCGCTAGCCATGTCCCCCAGAGAAGGGCAGCAGAGCTGTGAGGGGTCTGGAGCACAATGGGGTGCGATGGGGGGCGGCTGAGGGAGCTGGGATTGTTCAATGTGGAGAAGAGGAGCTCAGGGGAAACCTCACTGCTCTCTGCAGCTCCCTGACTGGGGGCTGTGGTGGGCTGGGGGTCGGCCTGTTCTCTTGAGCAGCAGTGACAGGATGAGAAGGAATGGCCTCAAGTCGTGCCAGGGGAGTTTCAGGTTGGATATTAGGAAAAATTTCGTCTCCACAAGAGTGGTCAGGCAGTGGCACAGCTGCCCAGGAGATGCTGAAGTCACCGTCCCTGGAGGTGTTCGAGAATTGTGGAGATGTGGCACTGAGGGACACGGTCAGTGGGCAACACTGGGGTGGGTGGACGGTTGGACTGGGTGACCAGAGAGGTCTTTTCCAACCTGGGCTATTCTATGATTCTATGATCCACAGAGATGCAACAGCAGCTTTGGATTTTTTTTTCATCAGGATGACTCAAATTTAATTAATCTTGAACTCCAGCTCTTGTGCAAACTATCAATTTATCTGCAATTAACTTGTGACTCTTACAAACTAATGATTTTTTCCTTGGAAGGAAAAAAAAGGAGAAAAGGAGTAGTGAGTAGTTCATGGTGCCCTGCTTATGTAATTCTACAGCTCAGGAACTGCTAACTTACTCTCTTCCCATGCCTGCTAACAACAAGATCTCTTCCTTTGTTATTTTTATTGCTTATGCTGGATTGAACAACAACAAAGATGTCAGAGTTAAGGCTGCAGGTGCACAGATCGAGTTATTGCCACTTAATGAGTAACCATGTGTCAGAGGAGATGCAGTGATTGCATGGGTCGTAACCTCGGACAAGCAGGAGGAAATGTCTGAGTCTGTCTTTGGAGGAGAAAGGTTTTCGTGAAGCTCCATTAGCTTTCCTTCGCAGGATGCACACAGGCAGGTGCTGTGGTTTAGCTGTGGTTCAGCTAGTGGTGCCAATTTGGTACAGCTGGGTGCTCACCTCACTCATGGGCTTCCATACGACACATGGATGACTAAAGGTAGAGGATCTAGGCTCTGTGTGCCATCAACAGGGAGGAGAAAGCACTTACTTAGATTAACTTAAGGACTACATGAGGCACCAAGGTTCACAGTTTAGACACCTGAATTCAGCACTGCGGTGTGAAACAAAGTGCCTTCCAGGGAAATTTGGGGATTGACTTTTCTACTTTGGAAAAATTTCCAGCAGTGGCCTTTCACAGGTCTGAATATCACTGTTGGTCTGGGGCCTCACAAGAACTTAAAAGAAAAGAAAAGAAAAATCAAAGTAAAATCGAATGGTTGGGGTGCTTCACTTATCATCAGAATTCATCTGCCAATCACGGTCAGCCAGCTGGACACAATTCCTGCAGCTGGAATAAGGGAATGCTTCATGAATTAGGTCACTCCATTTTAATTAATTATTCGACATAAGAAAAAAAGAAAATAAAGGGCAGCTCTCACCCCAACCCAGCGAGTCCAGAAATGTACAAAGCCTCCCACTGTCCTGGCTGTGACATGAAAGGCATTTGGGAGTTTCTCCTGGGAAGGGAGAAGGAGATTCTCTACAGGATTTTCAAAGGCTGCATTAGGTGCATGTTATCCATGTGGCTCAACAGTGAGTAAGCAGCATTTCCATAAAAAAGCTGTCCCAATTCGTGGCAATAGGGCGCTTTGGAAAGATTCTATTTCAGTCTAAAAGAGCTTCCCCTTCTTTCAGAGCTATTCCTTTTGAAGCTAGCAACCTAAAATGATAACAAATGTTCTTTGTGCATGGCACCTTTTCAATATGTGGCTGCAAAGGAATAGCAGAGAAACCAGTCATAGCCTCACAGAACAAAAAGCCATTCCCCATAGGTTCTGCGGGATGAGCTAACAGCAGGCTGAACCCCACAATCCATCTTCCTTTCACGTGTCATCTTTCTTTCTTATTGCACTCTGTTCAGAAGGTCAGAAGATCGGGATTACACTGCAGTTTTGTGATTCTCAAGACCGACCATCTTTAATATTATTTATCCTTGTGATAAGTCGTTTTTGTATTTAGTTTCCTCATATTGGCTCGAGAAAAGGGCGTCTTATCACAGTGTGCAGATCTTGTTATGTGCATATCTTCTAATCCCTTAATCTTTGATTACATTTAAAACTAATTACCATTAAACTCAATCATAATCTCACTATTGCTGCTATGTTTTCTCTGATATGATGAAGACTCCCTTTGTCATTAACAAAGTTCATCTTCTCTGATCTTGACACCAAGTTACCTGAAGGCTGGGCTATTTGGAGGATAAGGAATTGGTTGGATGGTCGCAGCCAGAGGGCTGCTGTCAATGGCTCCATGTCCAGGTGGAGGCTGGTGATGAGTGGTGTCCCCCAGTGGTCCATCTTGGGACCGGAGCTCTTCAGCATCTCCATCAATGACACAGCAGTGGGATGCAGTGCACCCTCAAGCAGAGGGCGGTGAGGCACTGGCGCTGCTGCCCAGAGAGCTGTGGGTGCCCCATCCCTGCAGGCACTCCAGGCCAGGTGAGATGGGGCCCTGGGCAGCCTGAGCTGGTGGGGGGCAGCCCTGCCCACAGCCGGGGGTGGCACTGGGTGGGCTTTGAGCTCCCTCCAACCACGGCCATTTTATGGTTCTATGATATAGTTCTATGATGACCTTTCCTGTTCCCCTTCCAGTGGTGGAAGTGGCATCATGCTGGGTAGGAGAGTGTAGAAGTGCAGCTTTTGGTGACAGCTCCTCGTTCTGCAGCCATGTTCCCAGTGTTCCTCTTGGAAGGACACACACTTCTGCTCCTGGGTCGTGAAAGCTTGACTGCTGTTTTTGTACAGACCAGAGAGTCATTAAGGCATGAGCATATCCCCTCTGATTTTCAAACAAGGTCAGTGTGTTTCATACACTGTAACTGGCTGAAGAAGAGGACTGAGCCCTACAGGGCATTTTTTTCCTACTCTTAATTGCATGAGAAGTGATTGGTAACAAAGGAAGGAGGGAGTGAGACAGGGTGAGTATGAGACGGGCTGCGTGCAGGGACAACTGCGCTGAGACAGGGAGAAGTGCCAGGCTCCATTCATTTCCTTGGGCTGACAGTTTTCCTGCATTGCATACCATAGTGCTAGCTTATTATTCTTTCTCAGTACTAATGGAAATAACCTAGTCCTACAGATGATGATAACGAGCAGGAAGAAGCTTTTACCACTTGGCTGTAACACTGCAGTGCCTCTTCCCTGTGGCAAGAGTCTTTGCAAATCATAAGAAAGGTCCTTTTTATCCTTCATCCCCCTCCATGGGTGACTTACATGCCCTATTTATAAGAATAAGCAGCATTACGGGCAAGAAAAGGAAGCAGCAAACAAGTGAGCTCCCAAAGGAACTTCCCAGCTCCCAGAAGGAGGCAGTGATGGAGCAGAAGGTTTGTGCCTTATGCTGGTATCCTCTTCTGGCGGGGGCAACCTTCCGTGGTGTGCGTGTATATCTAAAAGTGAGGCTCAGCTGCAACCTGAGAAGATTGCCTCCTTTTGATTCATTCAATTAAACAGAACACGAGCAGCTGTGACGAGCAGCTCTGGAGATCCAGATTCAAATCAGAAGCTTCTTCCCTGTAATGTTCTCTTCCATGGCTGTATAGCTGAGTCTGACTTCTGCTGCTGCCACTCGCCCCACGGCTCCGGCTTCTTGCTACACACACCCTGGTCACAGTGGCTATCGGGATGCTGCAGCAATCAGAGCACTGCTTTGTGAGCAAACAGATACCAGCTGGAAAGCAGGCAAACTTTTTATCTGTGATTACCGTCTGCTCCCCCTGCCTCTGACTCCATGCTACCACCTCAGCTCTGCTCTTTTGAATTCTGTCACTATTCAGTGGCCAGGCATTGACTGCTTGTTTATTTTTGCCTTCACATTTAGTATTGATTAAATATTTATCAATGTTAAAAGAGATTCTGCACTGTAAAAAAGAAAAGAAAAGAAATCCTGTCTTTCCTGTGATGGTTGCAAAGCCCAGTGCGGGGTGATTCACACATAGTGCACGGTGGGCTTGGCTGTTGGGTGCTGGTGGTCAGGCTCTGGCTGTAGGGTCTTCCAGTTAAGCTGTTTGTATAAGAGGATGGGTCTGTGCCAAGGTGTCTGTAAGTAAGGATAGGATGCATATGGTGCTGGCCACACAAATGATACCCTGAGCTGCAGTGTTTACTGAAGAAAATGAAGCTTTTCAACACTGTTATTTATGCAATTATGGCCAGACAAGAAACTCAAACAAAGGCTCTGTTCCTACCAAAGTTGATTGTGGCCTCAGCCTCAATGCTTGCAAGTGTCAAACTGAAGACACAGTGTTTTGAGAGATGGCGCCTGATGCCATCTCTACAGCCACCAGTTCTGCTTTTGTGTGGGTTTTGGTATGAGGTGCTTTGTGCCTCAGCAGGAGCAAGTCACCCTATGGAACTTCATGGCTGAAAAACACAAAAGATTGCAAAGAGAAGGAGACATATCCCCAGGGGAGCAGAAAGTCTTTTCCTTCCTAAGCTTTGGGGAGAGGGAAGGGATGTTTAGCAGGCTGCTGCCCAGAAGCTGTGCAGGGCTCAGCCCAGTGGGGCAGCTTGCTCCCTCCCCAGCAGGAGGATTTCTATCTGCGCAAAGCAAACAGGAGCTGGGAGAGCTCCCTGCACAGCCAGGAGACTCTCAGCATCACAGCATCACCTGCTCTGCCACAGCAGCTGGAAGGAGCTGCCCTGAGCTGGTGACTGCAGTCTGGGTGCAGATCTCATGACCAGTATCTGCTTCAGGTAAAGGCTTGGGTCCCTCTTTCTGCTGCCTGGGGACTGTTTTCTTTTTTTTTTTTTTTTTTTTTGTCTCCTGCCTTTGCAGTTTGATTTTATTTGAAATGGAAACATCTGTGGCTGGTCTCTCTCCAGAGAGCTAAGCCTGTTTATTCTCGTTCTGGACTGGATTGAGCAATCACTGTTTGTGCCAGGGCATCGAGTCCGTATAGCTCTTTGGGTGAAGTCCCAACTCCACAGACACTGGATTTCTCAGTGACTTCAATGGTACAAATATTCTCTGAGAGGTTTGGTATGTTGCCTAATTTTTTCACTCACTTAGAGGAGAAAATAAGGCTAGAATCAGAATCATCAAGGTTGGAAAAGACCTCTCTGGTCACCCAGTCCAACCGTCCACCCACCCCAGTGTTGCCCACTGACCGTGTCCCTCAGTGCCACATCTCCACAATTCTTGAACACCTCCAGGGACGGTGACTTCAGCATCTCCTGGGCAGCTGTGCCACTGCCTGACCACTCTTGTGGAGACGAAATTTTTCCTAATATCCAACCTGAAACTCCCCTGGCACAACTTGAGGCTATTCCTTCTCATCCTGTCACTGCTGCTCAAGAGAACAGGCTGACCCCCAGCCCACCACAGCCCCAGTCAGGGAGCTGCAGAGAGCAGTGAGGTTTCCCCTGAGCTCCTCTTCTCCACATTGAACAATCCCAGCTCCCTCAGCTGCCCCCCCATCGCACCCCATTGTGCTCCAGACCCCTCACAGCTCTGCTGCCCAAGTGATGCAGGAAAATGACAAACCTTGCTAAGGCTTCACAAGGAGCATCAGCACTGGGTTCCTGCTCTGCTTTCTGCATAACTCTTAGTATGGAGTTGTTTCTAGCTGTTGGGCTGTAAAAGGATCTATCCAATGGGCAGGGAGTACAAAATCCACCTAACTCTATTAGTGTCCTAATTTTGCAGAATTGTATCTTGTTGCTTGTCATTAGTTTATTTTGGCTTTAAGAAAGGAAAGAAAGAAAAGAAACAGAAATGGGCTGAGTACTTTTTCTTCTCAGGGTTCATTGTTCTCCTGGCTTGGTAGGAAAAGTTTGTGCCTAGAAGGAGATTGCGGTGCTCTTTCCTTGACAGCTCTCCCCTCCCTCCCTCCACATCTCCATCCTTCCCCCCTGCTTCATATCAGAACTGCCCGGGGAGCTCAAGCCAAGCAAATATTGTTTCCAGAGGATTAGATTAGTTATGTCATTCCTGCTTGTCATGGGTCGATTCTTTCTGAAAGGTCAGCCCAGGAGTTGTTTGTGGAAGCCAGAGATAACGGGAAGCATCATGCTGTGAGTTTGCACAGGCTTCTGCGTGGTGGTGATGGGGCCAAACAGCCCCACATTACTGGGAGCCCTGGAAAAATCAAAGCAGACATGTCCCTAAAATCAGCGTGCGGAGGATGCTGTGCCAATGGGTGGTGAATGCCTGCTCTGAAGTGTGACACACAACAAGAACATTTTAGCACAGTCTTTAAGTGTTGTCTCTGCCTTGATAATAGTGGGAATTACATAAATTTTGTTTGACCACTCATGCTAATTGAAACAAACTTAAATGTTCCCATCCAGTGATTTATATAAAATATATAATGTTCCTGTAAACACTTTTATGACAGTGAAGCTGGTGTCCTTTGCTTCTGGACACCGTGGTCCTGTCCAGGATGCTGCTGCCAATGAACATTCATAAATCAGGAAAGCCAATAAACCAACATTTAACCGTCAAGAGAAGATTTGTTGCACACTTTCAAGGATGTTAGGATTCTCTTCATGACCCCATGGACAAAGAACAGCACAACCAATAGCAAAAAAATCTGGTGTCCATCTTGGGTCACTTTGACTCTGAAATCTCTGGATGACCCTTTTGTGAAAGGGGGAGAATCAAGACAAAAACTCAGCTCTGTAGCAGATTTAGTGCTTGTACCATCACCAGTCTCAAGATTTCGATAAGTAATGTTCAGGAAAATTATGGTTCATTCTGGAATAAAAATCCTTTCGTTCCAAAATGAGCTCTCTTTCAATTGGGGCTGCTACCCTCTTGCTGGATCAGAGCAGTCAGCCCTGTCCATTTCCTGAGCTGCTCAAGTGGGCATCTGGGCCTCTGGTGGACTCAGCAGGAGCTTTTGGAGGGAGACAATGGGTATTCAAACCCTGTAAAGCATTTCTAGCCTTCTTTAAATCCTGAGAAGAGAAACTCTACGTGGTGTGACAAGAGGATTGCAATTCTTCCTACATGGTAATTCGGAGCACTAGGCAATTAGGGTGTAAATAAGGGGTCTCGTGCTGGCACTCACTGATCTTACTTAAAGCGCGGTGTTTAGCAATATCTGCTCCCTGCATTGTTAACATCTTTTGCATGCAAATGCACCCAACCGCACTTTAATTGAGCATCCCTTCGCACTGGCTCAAAGTCAAAGAATTTCATTTCAATATCCAAGGATGTAACGGCTTTGCCGACAGGCTAATGGGAAATCAGAGGGAAAAATGAGATGCAAAACGCGTCTTTGGAAGAAACACAGCATGCAAGGAAGGAAGCGTTTGTCATGCTTCCATTTGGGAGAGGTGCATTGGTGAGAGTGCTGCAGTGATTCGCCCACCCAGGCTGCTGCTCCTTGACCCAGCCGTCACCTTAGCGATGCTCCGTGGAAGCCCCGTGTTGGCTCTGGGCCGCTCGGACACTGCAGGGGAAGGGCAGCACCGCCGCTGGGGGCAGGTCGTGCAGATTCACTGACTTTGCACGAGTTAATAAGGAAACTGGAGCGGGGCTATGGGTCTACAGCATGCTGGCAACAGTTTGGCTTGCATGGGCTGCTCTGAGTGAAGAGGAATTGTCCTTGGGCTGCATGTATGTAGGCAACACCAAAAGTAATGCCTCCTATTTAATTATACGGAAATGACAATGGCACAATAGCACTGTTTGATAGAGTAAATTCTCAGCTACAAAAATGCTCAAGAAACCTTTAGATGTTGTACAAAGGGACGTGGTTTAGAGGGAAATATTGGTGGTAGGTGGATGGTTAGACTTGGAGGTCCTTTTCCAAACTTGGTGATTCTATGATTCCATGATTCTACAACACTATTTTACAACATAGCCACCACCATTAGCTGTGCATCCTCACCAGTGATGAACAAGAGCCTGCATAGCACACACATCAGAACCTGCACCGGTGGAGGTGACCTGCAGTCACTGTGACCACTGCTGAAACACAGCATCCACTGCTCACTGTGCTCACACTGTTGGGACTTCAGAAACCTTCAGTAAGTGTGGATTTATGACACTGGGTGCCATTTTTTTCTGCGTGGAGGAATTCAATTCCACACCTTTGCTTCATCTGCCCTTCCATGTCAGACACTATTGTGTCAGACTGCCCCTCTGCTGCCATCTGTCACACGGCAGCAACATGCAATGGATCTTGGTGGGAAGGTTCCACCTCTACTGCTGCACCACCAGCATCCGCCTCTGATGTGGTGGGCTGACATCATAAAAAGGAGGCATTACTTTCAGAGCAGCCCTCATTAAATATGTACTACAGTTAATGTAGATAAGTAACAATTTATTTTAATCATTAATATTTCTTATTAAAACAAAAGAAGAGAGATAACAAAACCATCAAACCATTGGGATGTGTGACCTTGCTGTGAAGCTACACATCAGTGTGGTTTGGTGGCGGTGGCTGCAGCTCTCAGTGAGGTCTCATGGTGTTGGTCAGAGATGCTGGATGAAATGTTTCTCCTCCTGTGCTTCATCCATGAAAGTGGTTGCTCACAAATGTTTGTGCTGCCAAAAAGTGATGATGTGAATCAGGTGTGATTGTGAGATGAAGGATGTTTCTCTCTGTTAAGAGAGGGCTCATAGATAAAGAGACATGATCAGATTTTGAGTTGAATATCTGATTGTAACTCTATACGTTTCATTTGAAAATTCACAGCTAATGTTTTTATGTTGACTGAAAAGGGAGTCACAAATATGCAAAAAAAAATTGATTTTGAAACTTCTTGAAACCTCTTCTCCCATCCCTGGGAGAAACAGAAACCAAAACAGAGAACACAGTGCGTATTTTTTGCTGCTCACAGCACTTTGTTCAGCCAATGCATCGCAGAGCCGTTGGCCATCACTGGGCTCAGCACTGCCCCGTGCCCTGGGCTCAGTGCACACAGTGCCCATCACACAGCGCTGCTGGGAGCGATGGGTGCCCACCAGGGCTGGGCTGCTTGAAGGGGCAGAGCTGACACTGGATGCTGTGGGGCAGGGGGTGGCTAATGGGCCGGGGGTTGGACAGGACAGATATGTAGCATCAACTTTTAGCTGCTAGTTAGGCTTTGATATCTTTTTTTTTTTTTTGGCTGCAAGAATCTCCAGTTATCACATTCCTGTTTTATACTGATTGTAATGGCTCATTCCTCCTTGTGAGCCATTTAGGTTGAAGTTTGAAGCGTCATAAGGTGAGGTGTGAGTTATCTTTGAGGAGAACCATGGAAATGCATCAGATCTGGGGAGCAGAGGCCGTGTGTTGGACTCCATAGCAGGGGGAGAAGCAGATGCTCAGCCCTTTAGCTACGTGTGTATCTTCAGAATGGGGATTTCAAAAGGAAGATAAACTAACATTCTCTAGTGATCAAAGCTTTGAATAATTTTTTTCTGAATAATCTTGGATCTTCCTCCTGCGTTTTTAATCGATTGATTTTCTCAGTGCTGCTGCCCTAAAGGCCGGTGAGGCAGCAGGGAGATTTATAGCTGATATTTTCCAAGCTCAGATGGAACTTTTAAAAACGCTTAATTAACTTTGTATCAAGGCATTCAAATCTTCCTGAAGTCTGAGCTGTTGAAAATACAGTTCTTTTCAGTTTATACTCAGGACCTGTAAAATATGAGGCTTTGCTTTGCACACTTCTGCTCTCCTGGGTGCCCTGTTGGAGCTGGGGAGCCGACCAGTGTCACTGCTCTTCGTACTCTGCCTTTTCTATGCAAAGATTTGGGGCTTCCCATATGCTGTGTCGTCCTGTGACAGAACACTGAGGAAAGTGTAAAAAATTTGTTGTGTGGCTGAGATGGATAAGAAGTGTGTGTCTCCTTGGTGGGGAATGTATCTTGTCTGCTTTTAGATAGTGGGGGGGAAGGCTGAGCCAAACATAAACAGCTTTGGGAAGCCGGAAGCACTTTCGAGCCCTCAAAAGAACAATATTTGTGGAAAAGCTGGATAGTTTATACACAGAATGAGGGTTTGTGCCTGAGCATCTCCTCCAGAGGAACAATGCAAACATCGCATCTCCAAAACGTTTGTTTTTATACAAAAGCCACCCAGAGATGTGAATGATGGTTTGTGGCTTTGGCTTTTCTGATGGATTGTGACTGTTTTCAAAGCACGATGGTTTCAAAGCATTCTCAGGAGATAAAGGCCTTTGGGCTTTGAAGCTGATACTGCAATTAGAACCGTATTTATATAGAAGTAAACACTGGGAATGAGAACTCAGAACTTCTTCCTTTCCTACTGTTGATGTACGAGGCAGAGGCACAACAAGTATTTTACTGTTTAGTTCTGAACTTGGCAATGGATGGAGTTCTCTTTAGAGGCCAGTGCTCATGGTCAGTATAGATCATAAGTGCTCGCAAGAAATGTGACTGACAAAGTGGTTGCTGATGTGGTTTGAGGCATCACTCCTGCTGAATTCCACAACCCTCCCAGGATGCTTGGGAGGAGAATCCAAGAGTTCAGACTCAGGGCATTTCTTCTAAACATCATTTAGAAGCTATGTTTCAGTAGCAGACACGATCTCTGTCATGTAGAACAGTGGAGCAGCAGAGTAAGGGGCAGGATCTTCCCAAAGCATTTGCACTGTGTACCGCAGTGCAAGGAGGGAGTGAGATGAGTGAGGCCCTCAAGAAGGGCAGGATGGAGTTCTGAGGTTCTGATTTCATGAACCTTAATCCCATGTTCTAGTCACTGCTGTTCTACAATGTTCCTCTGGCTCTATTTTAGCTTCAGGTTGGATATTATGTAGAATTTATTCTCTGAAAGAGTGGTCATAGGCACAGGCTGCCCAGGGAGGTGGTGGAGTCACCATCCCAGGAGTGTTTATGGAAAGGGTAGATGGGATATTTAGGGCATGGTTTAGTGGACAGTATTGGTGGGAAGAGGGCAGTTGGACTGGATGATTGTGGATGTCTTTTCCAAATGGAATGATTCTGTGACTAACGGGAGGACGAGCTGACCCTCAGTTTCTGAAAGGCAGGCAGTCTGCAGTTGCCCACACACCCTGAGTACACCCAGCTGGAGTTCTGTTTGAACACCTTCACGGAACGTTTTGTGTTTCTCTTGAAGTGCTTAAAATGTATTGCCTCTTGTGACTATTAGAAAGTGGTGCACCGTGCTAATAAGCTCTTTCTGCGAGCACCATTTATTTGCCTTCACTTCAAGTAGTTATATATTTTCCAGGTCGCAGCTCAGCTCTGTCATATTAGAAAGTGAGAGGTAAGCACTTACAAAAGTAGCTTGATTCTTGCCAGGGAAAGAGAAGGAAAGTAGTTCCCAAATCTTCCTAGCAAATCATTTACTTGCAAGAGGCACTCCAGTGCTGGGGGCACTGCACCACACAAACCTGTTGCAAAGCATCAGAGCATTGCGGTCCAGCTCAAACTTGGCGCATTTTTCTTCTCCTTGCCATCCTGAAGGTGTTGTCATCATATTCCATTGCTCTTTGCTTGCATCTTCCTTCTACGCTGAAGAGGGGAGCTAAAAACACTGAGGAGGAACAAGCTGTTTATTCTCTTGCAAACAGGAAAGTGAAGCAGAGCATCAGGCAGGAGGTGTGAGAACCTGCAGTGGGGTGCAGCTGGGCCGTATGGATAGAGCTCGGTGTGAGTGGGCTGAGGGGAAAGGCTGTTGCCTGTTGATGCAACCTTCAAAAAGAAGGGAGCTGAAGACTGGAGCATAGGCTGGAATGACAGCTTCCTTTCATGTCGTCTCTCATGAAAGAAACACAGGAAAAGTTGAATTAAGTGATGTATAATTCCCTAAGGGAGTGGAATTTATTAGAGGAAATGACTGCCAAAAAAATCTTAAGATAATTAATACCAGCACTTCCAGTTTTTAAGTGCTGTGAAAGATAGAAAAGGAGGAGAATTTATAATCCAGAGCACAAGAGCCGAATTCAGGGGGCTGTGTGTTTTGAACAAGCTGATTCTGAGAAGCACATATTTTACTGTTTCAATTAGCACAGATTACTTTTTTGCTTTCTAGGCCACCAGGCAGTAATTATTTCTGTGATGGGAAAGCTTTGCAGGTTTTCTAATTTGCACTGTACATACTGAATGAAATACAATAATAAACTGTAATGAAATGGAGTTGGATCTTTAAGAGCTCAGTCTCTCAGAATGGATGGATGGTTCAAGAACACATTGGTGAAAATTAACAGCATACTAATGTTGTAAACGTATAATCAGGCAAATTAATAAGGTGTTTATAAGCAAATAGGAAGAGAGCATTTCTAAATTCCTTTCATTAGGGGGTGTGGTTGGGGAGTCAGTGAGCAGTGTGTGATGCAGCCGTTGTTAGAATGCGTTTTGGAAAGGAACCAGCACGGGTTGGAGGATTAATGAGTCTGCGTCTTGGGCTTCTGTGCCTGCACTCAGCCTGCCTAATTGCAGATACTTAAATCAGACATCAATTCTGGTGGTGTAGGGGCTTCAGGGACCCTTAGTGGGCTCATACTGACCTTTTGGTACAGATGGGAAGGCCCTGGGTTTGTCTGTAGTCTGTGATCCAATCTGCAGTTCACCGGCATGGCTAGTGGAAGGTGATGAGCATGGTGGGTAAGGGATGCTGCTACCTCAAAGCCTACCAGGAGACAAGAAGCTGGCTGCCTTGCACTTGGCAGGCAGTGTTTATGTCTGCAGTTTCAGAGGATGAGGGATGCATGCAGCAGGACAGCCCTCAGTTGCTCACTCTGCTTTGCCCAGTGCTGGGAAGGGGATGAGATTCTGGAGTGGGGATTTTGCTTGGATGAGCTGTGTGAATGGACACCCACACCCCATCCTGACGGCGTGCTGGGATCCAGCCTGCTTTCACACTGGCTGACAAGTGTGGGTATGCCAACAGGGCTGGCAATGAAAAAATAGATTCAACCAGTGACACTTTCCTAGAAGAGCAATTAGAATAAAAAAGCTCTTTCGTATTGTTCTCCACCCATCTCAGTTGCCTTTGAAAAGAGGCTGGAGGTATAAAGCTTCTACACTTTGGTACAGAGAAAGCAAGCCAATTTAAAGGAAGATGATGAAAGGGAAGGCAATTCTGTTTTAATTTTTTTTTTTTTTGCATCCCCTTGTAAGCTTTTTTCTTTGGAGCAACCTCTGTTCCACTTTCCAATTGCATAATCAGGATCCAGTTGGGTTTAACAAGCTCACGCTGTGACATTGTTACTGAATTCATAATGCTATCTATTGCAGGGTGCTATCCTCAAGACTAATTGATAATAATAACAGCTTCATACACATAAAGGATGCCAGACACCAGCCCTCATCAAACAGCAGCAGATTTTCCACTTCAGCCTCCTTTGGTTGCCATCAACTGGAAGAGCTCATATCTGCTGCCAAAGTGGGAAGGGGAGTGCTGCCTCTCACATTCATCTCTGCAAAGGACCTTGAGACCTTCAGAAGGAAGGAAATATGAGCATATAAGGGTTTATTATTTATTTTGATGATATCACAGTCAACGCTGGTGGTAAATGATTTAAACAAAGCTGCCAGAGGAAAGTCATCTCTTCAAGTCGTCGCTCCAGGACCAGATGCCTTGTGGAAAGATCCGCTTTTGTCCAACACAATTTGTCAGGCTCAGTAAAGAAGTAACTAAAAGGAATTATTTGCCCTGTGTTAGATGGAGGTCAGCTTGAATGATCTGAGAGTCCCTTTTGGCATCAAAATCGCTGACTTGTGTTCATAAAGCCTGGAGCAGCAGCAGACACATGCACAAAGACAGCTGCAATTTCAAGGCGGCATTTGGGGCTGTTTTCAGCAGTTCCTCTTGGTTTCCCCCATCTATATGACCTTACAGTTTCTGGCTGGAGTCTGATGATAACTGCAACTGAGTGGAGACTCAGACACCCCAATGGGCCATTGGAAATAGCCCACACTGAAGGGAAAGGAAAACAAATATGTAGATATGCAGAAAATCTCTTGGCAATTTACCAAGTAAGCACAGGAGTGAGGGACCAGAGCACTGCCCGTGACGTCTTTATAGCCCTGAAAATGGCTTCATCTGCAGAGCACGTGAATGTGCAGCTCGTAGCACGACTGCGTCGTTATGAACGCCTTAATGCATTTTCACTTAAAGCCATGGGGGTGAAGGATGGGGTTCTCCTGGGGATATTTATTGTCCTTTTGATTCGGAAGCCTCAAGTTGTTGCTGTTTGTGCTGTGGTGGCAGAGCAGCGATAGATGCTCTAATGCTTGGTGGATTACACAGTGTGTTCCTTATCACAGCTGTCTCTCATTATCAGTGTTATTAATTTTCTGCAGTGCCCCTAATGTTCTCCAAACTTTCTGATTATAATCTGCTGCACTAGTTCAGGCCAGTTCTTTAGCATATGTATAAGCTTAACTAAGCAAGCAGTGCCAAGATACTGCTCCAAGTTGGAGGCTGAGAGTGTTAAGGACAGAGCCCCAAACAGCACTAGGGGAGAGGCTAAATGATCACAAGCTGGGGAGGAATGTTTCTATTTCAAGAACCCTTTATTTTCTTCTCGGAGAGATTTTGGTTGAGAAGAAAGTGGAGTTATGTAAAAAAAGAAAAACAACCCCTAACCATAAACCAAAACCAACCCAAAAAACCAACACAACAACAACAAAAGCCCCTCAAAAACAAAACCCACCAAGAAAAAAAAAAAAGGAAAAAAGAAAAAAAAGGGAAAAAAAAAAAAGAAAAACTCAATCCACAAACCAAAACCAAAAGCCAGACTTACAAATAGTCATAGGAATTATGGCCAGGAAGAAGCTGCTCTGCCCCTTCCCTGTTCTCTATGCTCAGGCAGAACAGAGGTTTTATTTTGCTCTAATACCAATCCGTAATGCTGTGATTAGGATGTCTGGCTTCAAAGCTGCCATTCAGCAGATGTGCCCATTGTAAAACTAGATCTCTTTTTGTTTTGTTTTGTTTTTTAGTCCCTGCCTGTTGTTTCCTCCCAAGCATATCCATCGCCCATGCCAGCACGCACGTGGCACAGCAGGCGTGCTATGAGCACCTGGGAAGGATGGATGAAGACAGAGCCAGAACAAGGCTATCTGCTTGTCCTGTGTCTTGTGCTGAGCCACCACTCTTCTCCAAGCAAACATAACTGAGTGGAGCATGAGTCATAAGTCTGGTTCTACACAGCCATTGTGCACATCCTTATCAGACTCTTTGCAGTGACTGTTTTCTTGGCTCCCAGCGAGGAAGGGAGCCCCTCTCCTGCCTGCCTAGCTCAGCCACGTGGCTGCACACTTCTGCACAGAGTAAGGAAGAAGCAGTTCAGGCACTCAATGTCCTGCTGCAGTATAATCCAATGGAATTCCACTTGCTTCATAAACTGCAGTGATCTACATTACCTGATGGCTCTGAGGTGGTTCTAACCCCTATGCAAAAAATTCCATCGTGTATGGGGATAGACTTGCAGGCAGTGATCTGGCTGATGCTGCTGCTCTTTGCCAAGTGTTATTTCATTTATTTATGAAACAGAGCTGGATTTGCCAATAGTTCTGATCCTCCTAAAACTCCCCTACCGAGCAGTAGCAGCATTTGTTATAGGAAGAGGTGTTCCCCAGTGACACATACCATGCACGCTTGGACCGTGGACCGGGCTGCAAAGAGCTGCTGCAGAAAACCTAAAAATCTCTTGTCAATACAAAGCCTTCCTGCCAAGGCTGAGCTTGTGAGCTGAGCTAATGAAGCTGTCCATGAAATGATAGCAGCAGGGAGCAGATAATTCATCCCCCTCATTGCTCTGCAGCTGGCAGTGTGTCAGAAAGGCTCTTCCACCCTTTGCCTGGGAGTGTGGCTGCTGGCAGGGCAGGGTCTGCCGGCCCCTGCGATGTGTGGGCAGCTCTGGGCTGTGAGATTTAGCCTAAAAGACAAAGCTTTGTCTTTCCCAACTTTGGCCGCAGGAGAAATGGGTCTGTTGGCAGATGACGGCTGTTGGTGTGGGCAGAGTGAGGCTCCAAGCGCTTCTTGTTTCCTTTCTCAGGTTGTTTCCAGGTGTGGGATGGCAGCAGGAGCTCTTTCTGGTGGCAGATCTGTCCCCTGGAAGTCAGCTGCCAGTAATTAAGGGTTGAGCTGTTCTTGCTTTGTCCTCCCACTTTGAGGCCCAGGGAAAAATAAATAAGAATCCTCCTAAGATCAACTCTAAAATTGTGTCCTCAGAAAATGTGAGGTTTGAAATGATTGTGGTCCTGCAGCCCTGCCAAGGCCCTGCCCTGATTTCAGTTAAGGGAAGCGCTATAAATAAATGAAAATTGCCATCAGTCTCTGAGTTGTGGTTCTATGATATTTTATGGCATCTGAAAAAGAACTGCAGCCCTGGGGCTGACCCTGTGATGGGATGGCAGAGAGGCTTCTGCACCTCACACCCATTCCTGCCTGGAGTTGGTCTCAATCAGTGCTTTCAATGCTGGTGCTCTGTCTGATCCATCACTGCACACAGAGGTGCAGGGAAATCCCAGGGCTGTGTAAATGCTCTGAGAGCTGCACCCTGTAGTCCTGTGCTGTCCTGCAGGGCCTGGGGCAGTGCGCAGGGCTCTGCTCTTGTGAGGCCCCACCTGGAATACTGTCCAAGTGTGGAGCCCACAGTACAAAAAAGACAGGGAGCTCTTGGAGAGGGTCCAGAGGAGCCACAAAGATGATCAGGGGGCTGCAGCACCTCCCCTATGAAGACAGGCTGAGGGAGCTGGGCTTGTTCAGCCTGGAGAAAAGAAGGCTGCAGGGTGACCTCATTGCAGCCTGCAGTACCTAAAGGGAGCCTGCAAACAGGAGGGGAATCAACTCTTTGAAAGGGTTGATAACTGCAGGAACAAGGGAAATGGTTTGAAGTTGAGGGAGGGAAGATTGAGGTTGGATGTCAGGGGGAAGTTCTTAACTATGAGAGTGGTGAGGTACTGGAACAGCTGCCCAGAGAGGCTGTGGATGCCCCGTGCATCCCTGGAGGTGTTCAAGGCCAGGTTGGATGGGGCCCTGGGCAGCCTGGGCTGCTGTGAAATGGGGAGGTTGGTGGTCCTGCGTGCGGCAGGGGGTTGGAGCTTTGTGATCCTTGAGGTCCCTTCCAACCCTGGCCATTCAGTGATTCTGTGGTTCTGTGATTTTGTGATCCTGTGATAGGCCATGGGGGTCCAAGCGTTGGGCTTGCTGAGGCCACACTGAGTGAAGAGGAATTGTCTTGGAACGTGTGGTCACTCCAAAATTAATGCCTCCTATTAATTCTGCAGAATCTACAGCAGATACAGAGAGCATAGTAACTCTGATTGACAATGCAAATACTCAGCTACAAACCCAGTTATATTTTAGAACATGGTCACCACCATTTGGTATACATTTTTGCCAGCAATGAACAAGAGTCTGCGTGTTCTTGGAACACAGAGCTCTTGGAATGGGTCCAGAGGAGGCCACTAAGATGATCAGAGGGCTGGAGCAGCTCTCCTGTGAAGAAAGGTTGAGGGAACTGGGCTTGTTCAGCTTGGAGGAGAGAAGGCTCCAGGGAGACTTCATTGTGGCCTTCCAATATTTGAAGGGAGTGTATAAACAGGAGGGGGAACAGCTGTTTATGACGGTGGATGGTGATGGGACAAGGGGGAATGGTTTTAAACTAAGACAGGGGTGATTTAGGTTGGATATTAGGATGAATTTTTCCACTCAAAGAGTAGTGAGGCACTGAAACAGGTTGCCCAAGAATGTTGTGGATGCCCCATCCCTGGGGCCAGGCTAGATGTGGCTCTGGGCAGCCTGGTCTGCTGGTTAGTGACCCTGCACACAGCAGGGGGTTGAAACTAGATGATCATTGTGGTCCTTTTCAACCCAAGCCATTCAATAATTCTATTACTCTATGATTCTATGCTTCTATGATTTTATGATTCTATCATATGTGATCTTGTTGTTGTGAAGCTACATATCAATGTGGTTTTGTGGCAGTGGCTGCAGTGAGGTCTCACAGTGTTGGTCAGAGATGTTGGATGAGATGTTACTCTTCCTGTTCTCCATTCTTGAACATGGTTGCTCACAAATGTACATGCTGCCAAAAAGTGATGAGACGGATAAAATGTGATTGTGAAGCGAGGGATATCTCTTTGGTAAGAGGAGCTTTTAGAAGTTTGATAGACAGACATGATCGTATTTTGAACTGAATATCTGACGCTGAGTTACTGATCTGACTGCAGCTCTATAAATTCCATGCTGTGAGTTGGACATGCCTGCTGTGGGATCTACAGGTAGGCATATCCTACAGCCTTGAGTTCATTCTACAGAAGCATACTCTGTGCCATGAGAATTAATTTATTGCTGTAAATTACCAAAATAGATGATTAATTGCCTTGCATTAGCACCGCTTTCTCCATTGAAATTAGCACTTCAGCCATCGAGTAAAAACATATTTCATCTCTTCTTCCAAAAATGAAAACAGTAGCACCTTCTTATCTGTTAATCAAGTCTTTCATTAATCAGTATAACACACCATAATTGTGATTACAGTTAGAAATCAATTAATGCTCACCTTAAAATAACATGTAGAGAGGGAAGCAATTAACATAATAGAGCCTGCGCACCTGAAAAAGACAAATATTACTGATGATACCCAAAGTGCATTTGCATTCCTATGGCTCCCTATCATGGCACAGAGGAGCTGAGTCCTGTGCTGTCCTGCAGGGCCTGGGGCAGTGCGCAGGGCTGTGCTGAACATCCCTCTGCTGTGGGGATGAGTATGAGGGGATTAGCATTGAAGCCAAATTCTGCAGCTCTGGCCCTCCCTGATGCTGCTCCTGCGCTAACTGAGCTCTCGCGGGGCAATGGCTGCAGCCTTTGGCAGACGGCCACTCATGCGCCTACGAGGCCCCCAGCATCTCCTCAATCCCTGTCTTGCTTTGTTATGGAATGGACTTATTTGTTGTCCTTTCATTCCCCCATTTGAAAACATTCTGGCATTGCTTCCAGAGCAAACATTTCCCCAACTCAGGGACATAAACATTTCTCAGCGGCACAGAGATTAGCTCTGCAGCCGGCGGAGTGAAATGTTAAATGTGTTTTTTTTTTCTCCCTTGATCCCTGGAACTAATTCTGGTTTTTGGCATCCTGCTTCCCCGTCACTGCTTTTGCCTGTCGATTTCTGCAGCCTGATTAATGCTCCGACTGCCCAGGCTCCAAATTCTCTTCAATCTTTCTCTGCAATGCAAATATTTACAGCGTGATGGAGTGGGTCTGGTACTGACCATCCATTGCACCAGTCCAGTGCCTCATGTCAGGTGTAAGGAGATGCTAATATAAGGAAGAAGGTTTGGCAGTGAGGGCGGTGAGGCGCTGGCACAGGTTGCCCAGAGAGGCAGTGGTGCCCCGTCCCTGCAGACAGCCAAGGTCAGGCTGGACGGGGCTGTGAGCACTGCTGAGCTGTGGGTGTCCCTGTGCGCTGCAGGGAGCGGCACCAGGCGGCCTTCAGCTCCCTTCCACCCAAACCATTCTGTGCTGCATGTCCCCAAACCTCTGTGAGGTCTGGTGATCCTGGTTATGTTGCACTTTCTCTAGCACCAGAGGAGACTCCGTCCTGTTCTCTTCTGGGCAAAGCATGGAATAGTAAGTGATTTTTTCTTTTTTTTTTCCAATTAAAACCCATCCAAAAGCAAAACAGATTTTGTTTATACATAAAAGAGCTTTTAGTGTGTAAAGCTGTGGGGGTGGTAAAAGCTATACTTTAAGAAGGCAATTAACATTTGACAAAATAGAATGGATGTGCAGTTTTCATGGCAACGATGGGAATTTGCAGGGCTTGTCTGAGAGCATCACCTTCTCTGGAGACTCGTCCTACTTGCACAGACAGGGGAAGCACAGTTTTCAAAGCTATTTTTGAACAAGAAAGCTGGGTAGGATGGGGAGAGAGTCCCAAAAAGCTCTGCCTCCAGGGCTCAGCAGTCTGCATGAATCCTGCACAGACTCCTTACTGACGTGTTTGCTTTGGGTTTAACACCGGTTGTGCAGACGTCCCTCAGGAAGGGTTTGTACAGAGCACATCACAGACTCGGGAGGTCCTTCCAAGTCCTCTGATTGTCATCTCTGAAGACAGTCTCACGTGATGACTTGACAAGGAGATCTGACAGTAGCAGTGGCTGTAACATCACCTAAAAAGGAAGGGGCTGGGGAGAGAAAACAAGGAAAATAGGAGGTGATGTCTGTAAGGATGAACTGAAGAGTTGCTGGAACAAACAGAAGAGAGAGAAAGGCCAAAAGGAGAAAAGACTGTGTAAAACATCAAGACTAAGAACAGAATCAGGGATGTTGAAGTGAATTATTCAATAACTGAAGGGGGAAAATTCCTATGATTCTGATGATCTGTTTTTATCCTGAGCAGAAATTTGAACCTGAGAACACTGATATAAGACAAAATATCCTTGGTAGCACATAGGTGATGGTGGGGAGGGGGGTCTCTTCAGAAGCCATTTCCAGGAGCTGCTGGTCTGCTCCTGGTTTTGGCTCATTATGTAGGGTTGGCAATCCCATGCTGTCGTGACAAATGCATTAGTTCTGACACAAATACACTAAATGGAGTGAAAACTTACTAAAATAGACTTACTAGGAGTGGTGAAGTGCTGTACTGTAAATGAGTTGAGGAAGCACCTTTCTCTTTTTGAGTGCTGAGAGAGAAGACATGATAAAGGAGAAGGGTATTGAACTAACCTTTCCCCTCTGGAATTTAAGTTTAGCTCACCCTCTAACCAAAAGGGCTGCAAATCAATTAGATCTGACAAGTCCAACTTCGTGTGCATCAGCAGGGCAGATAGTAATGTCTCAGCATTAAGAAAAATTCCTTGGCCAGAAAAAAATTTTGACCTTGGATGAAGTGAAATGCCCTCTGCTGAACTGCTTGTTTGTGCAATACTCACAGGTTACACAGCATAAGCAAAACAGGGAGAAAATGTGTATTGGTGTGCATCAGAATTGGAAAATACTCAGTCTTCCTAGAGGTTTTTGAATGAGCTGCTGGTATTACCTTGGCTGCGATGTGGCCACTTAGAAGCCATTTGGAGAAAGAAACTCATTTTACGCTATTGCTCATCTCTGCCCTTCCTACCAGAAAGTACACAGGTTTTCTCTGATATGCCCAAACTTGGAGGTCAATTCTCCTTGGAAAAATGATATTTGGTCAAGGTGTCAAATGTCAATGTGCCACGGAGTCCAAAGAATAAATATAAAACGTGGTGTGTCTCTCTCTGGAAAGCATTCGCTGTGGTGCCAGGGAAACTCAATTCCAGCGTTCTTTCTTCTGTAGCTTTTTAATACTGCAGCTATTATAGTGGAGGAGGAACAGGGCAGCAGGGGACTGAAACACAGAAATGAGAGCTGAAAGTGGTTAGGCCCATTTATTTATACCTCTGAGGATGGGTTTGCTGTAAACTTTTTTTTTCTGCATCTCAGACAATAACTGTTCTTCCTTTCATTTGAGGAAACAGATCAATTTTGTTTTCTGAATACTATTCTTCTACACAGACAGAGTTCCAGGCTGCATAATCCCCACTTTGACATCCACAGAAACCTTTCTGGAGTGCTTGTGTAAGCATGAGCGTGACTCAAAGCACAACCAGAGAGACCATAATTCAGCTTGGGATGCACTGTGTCAGAGCAGCTCATCAGCATGCTCAGGGGTCATTCACTCCAAATGTTTTCCCAGGCTTAATTCCATCCCATCATGCTTTATCTTGTTCCATGTCTGGCATAATCCATTTCTCTTTCTTTTGGTGTCTGGACTTTGCCCATTTATTAGGTTTGCTCCCTCTTCACTGCTATTTGTTGGTTGCATGGATAGGTTTACTTTGTTTAATAGTAAGCAGCCTCCCATGTCGCTGCTACATAGAACTTAGGATGGCTCAGGTTGGAGGGGAGCTCAAAGCCCACCCAGTGCCACCCCGGCCGTGGGCAGGGCTGCCCCCCACCAGCTCAGGCTGCCCAGGGCCCCATCCCACCTGGCCTGGAGTGCCTGCAGGGATGGGGCACCCACAGCTCTCTGGGCAGCAGCGCCAGCGCCTCACCGCCCTCACATCTAACTGATATCTCCCCTCTTGTAGGGGAGAAGTCCCTTCCTCAGTCTGCCATCACAGCAGACGTGTTCCAGCCCTCTGAGAATCCTTGTGCCCTCCTCTGGACCCGCTCCAGCAGCTCCCTCATCAGGTTCTCACGTGCCCACTTTCTGAGCCCGTCCAGGTCCCTCTGGATGGCGTCCCTTCCTGCTGTTGTGTCCGCTGCACCACTCAGCTCGGTGCCATCAGCAAACTGCTGAGGCTGCACTGCATCCTATCTCTATCACTATATATCACTCCATCCTATCGTCTGTCGCTGATGGAGATGCTGAAGAGCTCCGGTCCCAAGATGGACCCCTGGGGGACACCACTCATCACCGGCCTCCACCTGGACATGGAGCCATTGACAGCAGCCCTCTGGCTGCGACCATCCAACCAATTCCTTATCCTCCAAATAGCCCAGCCTTCCAATCCATCTCTCTCCACTTTGGAGATAAGGATGTGGTGCAGGACTGTGTCAAAGGCACAACTCCAGGCAGGTGACATCAGTTGCCCTTCCTTTGCCCACCGATGCCATCACTCCATCACAGAAAGCCACTGGATCAGGCATGCTCTGCCCTTGGTGAAGCTGTGCTGGCTGGCTCAGATCACCCCCTCGTCTCATTTGTGCCTCAGCACCACTTACGGGAGAGCATACTCCATGATCTTTCCAGGCACAGACTTTTTTTGTTGTGTTCTTTACTTACCATACTAAGAAGCCTTGGACAGCATGCAGACTTAGGGCTGGTCTCACCTCATCGCTGTGGCCCCGGCGAGTTAAAAGCAGCCTCTAGGGGTCGGGAGGCAGTGGAAAATGGCAAAAAGACCTTCAGTGCTGCAGGCAGCAGCTGGGAGCCACCTAACTGTGCTGTTGTTGGGCTGTGATTCTGACAAATCGCTGCTCGTTGGTATCGCTCTGATGAATCAGGGTAAGCCTTGGAGAGCCCAAAACTCCTATTTAATTCTACTTTTTAATATGAGTAACTTTAATAGAAAGGCTTAAATGTTTCTCTATATTGCAGTGCCTCAGCGTTTCTACAGTCATAAATTCTTCTCTCACCAGTCTGTTATTACTGACGTATCAATCCTTTCTACTTCTCTGAACAGTAAAATTGAAAGAAAACAAGGTTTAGGCTTTATGTATTTTTAATTTAATGGAATTCAACTTAAATTTTTTAAAAGCTGTTCTTGGCATTGAATGCTGCAGCCCATGGAAAGACCCCAGCAACCCAAAGCAGCAGGATGAGCAAATTGTGGACTCATGGAATCACAGAACAGCTCAGGTTGGAGGGGAGCTCAAAGCCCACCCAGTGCCACCCCCGGCCGTGGGCAAGGCTGCCCCCCACCAGCTCAGGCTGCCCAGGGCCCCATCCCACCTGGCCCTGAGTGCCTGCAGGGATGGGGCACCCACAGCTCTCTGGGCAGCAGCGCCAGCGCCTCACCGCCCTGACCAAAGGATTGCTTTGGAGTTCTTCTTCAGTCTGTGCTCTTGTCTGGGTCTGCCCTGACCCAGTGCAGCACCTTGCATCTGGCCTTGTTAAACTTCATTGGTTTCTCATGCGCCCACTTTCTGAGCCTTTATCCTCTCCTTCTTCCATATCAACTGCACCACTCAGCTCGGTGTCATCAGCAAAGTGCTGAGGCTGCACTCCGTCCCACTATCTGTATTGTTGATAAAGATATTACAGGGCATTGGTGCCGAGACAAACCCGTGGGGAACATCACTTATGAGATGCAGGACTGCTCACCCCCTGGAAATCCGCAGGGCTGTCCTTCCAATGTTGCCACCAGAGTTGTCTCTGAGCCTCTGTGGGCAGTTCTTATCACCAGTGCAAAATGAGCAAAGCACGTCGTTGTTCCACTGCCAGGGAACTTTACACTGAAAGACCTATAAATCAACATTGCCAAACAGAAGCAGACACCGAGCTCCCATTCATTTTAATTTTTGGAAATGGTACTTTAAAGCCTGTAAGTAGCTTTGAAAATCTAAATCTCAATCTCCAGGTGTATTAGTTGTATTGTAGTAAGGAAAGCTTAACAATAGCAGAGTCATGGCATAATTGCAGCCTGTGTGCTCTGTGGTTTTTAGCAGAAATCACAGTACTTAAAACAGTATGGAGTGTTGTCCTTTCTTCTCTTTAGTTAAGAATAATAAACTAAACATTCAGCTCCCAGTAAGGCATCCTGGCAGCTTGTTCAGCTGGTTTTTACAGTTGTAGCTTGTCTCAGTTATTCCAAAGACAAGGAGATAGAAACTTTTATTTTAACATGAATTCTTTTTTCTGGAGAGAAGTTATGTTCTCTCGCAACAGTCAAGCAAACAGTTGAGCTGAATTGCTGTGGAGGCAGAAAGTTCCTATTGCATTCCATGTCCTCCAGTGGGCCAGAGACGTGACACAAAGTGCTGAGGGCAAATAGTTGACCCCAGGCATGGGCAACAAGCTGGGGATGATGTCTGCAGAGTGGTGGTGGAGAAAACCTCACCTTTTTACAGGAACAAAGCAGTGAAAACAAAACATGTCTTCGCTTTTCTGAATGTCTTTAAGACTGTTTTGTTTTGTTTTGCAGTGTGAGCATCTGTGTTTGGATTTATAGGGTTAGGAGAAGGTATCTGGGATAATATGTGTGTGTTTTTTGGTGGCTGATCTCCCGAGCTCTTCTCCAGCCTTCCTGGTGCTTCTAAATCTGATTAGAAGTATCTTTATGCAGTTACCACTCATCCCCTTCATGTGTCCCTGTGTGAAAGTGCCAATAGATTCCAGGACTGCGGAGCAGCTGGAGGACTGAGAGAAGAAAAATTAAACAGGGAGAAATGTACACATCCAAACACAACATGCTAACAAGTAGTCCACAGGAAAGATCCTGCATCCCAATGACAAAACCAGCATGGAAGCAGCTCACTGATGAGAGCAATGTTCTTTCTAATGATGCTGAGATCCAAACTCAGAATTTGTGAGTAGCATTTACGAAGGACACCCAAATGTTAATTAGCACATGCAATGGCATCATTACCAGCTTAACCAAAGAGTCATGGACTTTTCTTGGCTGCCTGTTAGGAGCAGTAATCAAGCAAATTAAATTATTGGGAGGACAGTGTGCTGTCAGGTAATGGTGGCTGCAGAACAGAGTCATTAACAGTGGCCATGTGGGGATGGGAACTGGGGCAAGGAAACAGGGCAGGGAACCAGGGCAGTGCCTGTGGGAGGTGGGGGGATGTGGGGACCTGTGCAGGTCTCAGCCCTCAGCTGATGTGGGTTGGGAGGGGGAGTCAGCCATCTGCCATGGAAATCCCTGCAGAGTCGGGGCAGTGGCCCCAGTGATCCTAGAGCAGGGTGATAGGGGAGAAATTCTCTTCCCTTTTTGAGGCACTGGAGATTCAAAACCTCCCAGGGGGTTTATTCTCTTCATCCATCATTCTCCGCTCACCCAAAATGTTATAGCTCACCCAGGTCCTTCTGTCCATCTGCTCTCAAGATCCATAACACTTGTTGCCCCTGAAGGAAAAGCCAAACCTTCCCTGCATGCATTTGGAGTCATCTCTGCAACAAAGACACCCTTTAAACTAACAGTCAGCAGCTTAGCATCCCCAGCCCTGATGTGATGTAAATCTACCAGCTTTAACAATCAAATTATGAAGGCTCAGCATAAAAAATGACTGCCACTCTGCAGCCACCCTGACCCTTCATGCATCAAGCCTTGGCAGAGGGCCAGCCTACCACTTAGTGTGACACTTCTAAAAAAAAATGGGGGCTAAATAACATTTTTCGTATTACATCTAATCCTTCCCCTCGCCCCAGCGTGTTAAATTCAGCTTTGCTCCAGGCATGCCAGTCCAGGCCTCTCTCCAATTCCTCGCTGAGTTTTGGAATGGTATCAAAAGAAAAAAAAAAGAACCATGAATATATTAGTCCAGAAACAATTAAATAAAGTCCCACTGCTATCTGTTAATTATAGGGAAATGGGGAGTTATTTCAGTAAGCCTACCATTGTGCTCTGGTTTTGTAGATCCTTTCCAATGCGGCTGTGGTGCAGGAGATGCTCAGCAACATGTATCCATGTCTGTAGATGCTTTTCTCAGACAGGAGCAGGGAATTAAGAGCTGTGGAAGAAACCATGGCAGGTAGGAGCTTCCCAACCTGTGGGCTCCTTTTCCTTTAAGACTTAACCTAAAAATTCCATTTTAAAATTATGCTGGCTGTGCAGCGCCTTTTTTGAGCTCCTGTTTCATTTGGCAAATTCAGCAGCTCATTAGGGCCTCGTTTTGCTTTTATTTTGACTTGGGTGTTGAACACTGTAAGGGAGATGTGAGGCTATATTGGTGCTGATAAACACTACAGTGTGAAGGCTGGTGCAGATATTCCTGTGCTGGCAGCTTCCACCTCCACTCTGTGCTTTTTTGGGGTGAGGTAGGGATAGGGCAGACTGCCATCCCCAGTTCCTAGTGGGCTGCCCATGTCCATGCACAGCTACAGCGCTGAGCCTTCCTCTGCAGTCGCAAGCACAACTGAGCTTTCTGATGTCATCTTCTGTCCCTGCGCAGCATCTGAGCAAATAGAGTCCATCCTGATTAAGATCATTACTGATGATGTGGATGAGGGCACTGAGTGCAATGGGGAGCGGCTGAGGGAGCTGGGATTGTTCAGTGTGGAGAAGAGGAGCTCAGGGGAAACCTCACTGCTCTCTGCAGCTCCCTGACTGGGGGCTGTGGTGGGCTGGGGGTCGGCCTCTTCTCCTGGGGCAATAGGATGAGAGGTGTTGGCCTCAAGTTGCAGCAGGAGAGGTTCAGGTTGGATATGAGAAAAAAACTTCTCCAGGAGAATGATTGGGCACTGGCACAGTTGCCCAGGAGGTGGTGGAGTCACTGTCCCTGGAGGTGTTCAAGACCCGTGGAGATGTGGCGCTGAGGGTGGGCAACACTGGTGGTAGGTGGCCTCTGAGTTACCCCGGGAATGTCCCTACCCCAGTCAGCTCCACATGGGCTCTGTAGTGCTAACCACTGCAAGCCACCCCTCTTTCACCCACCACATGGTAAGAATGCACTTGGTTTATCCAAAGGAGAAATAAATAAAACACTGGGAAACGCCTGGCAGAGCTCCTGTAGGGGTGCACAACAAATGCTGTAACGTGTATTTATGTTTGAGCCTTCTGCTGACTTTGGCCAATGTTGCTCAGGCTTTGGTCTGCAGGTCCTATGGATCATGGCATCCCCTGTTCCCATGGTAACAGGATGCAGCACTCTGTCATCCTGGGAACCCAATTTATCTTCAACACAACCACATCACAGGTACCATTAAGGAGATTCAGCAACGAAAAAAGGGTGAGGAGGTATTGCTGCCATCTGAATCACATCTCATTAAGCAAATGAAGTGAAATCTGAGTGGGATGTTATGCTGTCACCATAAGTTTCCAAGTAGTTGATTGCTGGACCTAAAATCATACAACACTGCAGTTCAACAAAGTAACCGGAAAGTTAAAAACAAAACCAAACCCTTTTAGCCCTCCATTAGGTCTTGCATTGCATGGACTGACGTGACAGCATAGTGACAGCTCCTGTGCAAGGAGGGGGCTCACCATCAGGCACCCGAAGGGGGGCAGAAATCCCAAAGCAAGGAAGGAATCTGCTGAGGAGAAGTGGAGAAAGGTTCCGGCTCTCAGCCTGGTTCTTACAGTGAATTATGCATTCAGAACCTATTGGAATATCATGGCCCAAGCTCTGCTGGACTGACAGCCTCTAGAAAAAAATTACCATTATCTTCTGAGCTCGTAAAATAAATGGTTTTCCGAGGCTAGGAAGGATAATGCTGTGGCTCTAATGTCACTCCAGTGGAAGGGGTCTGAATGCAATTTGAATAAGAAAGGAGAAATCCAGTCTGTGCCAGTCATTGGAGTGATGGACAGGTTGTCCCCACCAGCGTGTGACTTTTTTTTCTTTTCTCTATCTAAGTGAAACTGAGGATGAGAAGCAAAGAATAATTTCAAGTGATGGGAGTTTTGCTTCGTTTTTAGCATGCAGTCTGCTTCTTAGAACTGAACATCTGAAAAATCTTTTTTTTTACCATCCAGGGGGGTTATCAGAATTTTCTGCATCTCACCTTGGCTTTGGGGTAGAAGATGAATTAATGGGAAAATAACCATAACTCTGTTCATTTTCTTAGCTCATTCTCATGGAGATACTGGGTGGAATAACTGTTGTGAATGAATGTGATTCTAAACCCTTTTGTAGATCTGGGTCACTCTACACCTCTTCAGGATCCGGCCAATGAAATTCCATTATATGACACTTTTTAATCTCCCCCAAATGTGCTGTGAAAGCAAACATCTGTTTAGAGCTGCTCTGTTCAAATGAGCCTGCATAACCCCCAACTTCATCGTCCTGGAGACCAAATGGATTTTATCTTGTGTTATATTTACATTCAATCATGTTTAAAGCATTAATACCCAGGGTATTTAACTGGTTATGATTCCTCTAAAAAGCATTAAACAAACCCGACTGTGTAAATGTGCTCGGCTCCCTCGTTGTGCTGGGTAAATGTGTTTGAGCTGCAGCATAACCGCAGAGAGGATTCCCGGCTGGTTAACTCCTTACCGCCTGCCTCCCATCCTTCCCACTCCCAATGGGGAGCTGCATCTGCTGGCGGGAGAGGGGGGATAACAGCAGAAGATGGTGGTGAGGCATGGAACAGAGTGCCCAGAGAGCTGTGGGTGCCCCATCCCTGTAGGCACTCCAGGCCAGGTGGGATGGGGCCCTGGGCAGCGTGAGCTGGTGGGGGGCAGCCCTGCCCACGGCCGGTTGTGGCACTGGGTGGGCTTTGAGCTGCTCTCCAACCTGAGCGTTTCTGTGATTCTATGGTAAGGTGTAGCAGACCCAGTTCCCAAGGGCACACTGCTGGCTCAAGGCTAACAGTGTCAGAGCATCCCCTGAGCCCTGCCCCAGTGCCCTGTGTGCCAGAAATGCTCGTGTTCCTTTGACAATCAGGCATAATTCCTGCAGTAAAGGCTGTTATTCCTAGAGTGTTCTCTTACATGGATGGCAGCAAGGCTGCAGAGAACTCCAATTTGCATTAACTCTTTGATTGCTGGCACTTAATGAGGAACACTTAGCTCTGAAGCTGCAGTGGTTGTGCTGGCTGCCAGCAAAGAGGCAGATAACATTTTTTTTGTGGGGAATTGGCCACTAATTTACAAATTAAATCTTAATTTCTGAAATCCAAGTACCAAATGCATGAGATCACCAACCAGGTGCATTATTTCAAACATTCCACACAGACACTTGCAACACCTAAAGAAATTTTTTTCTGGCTTGCAAGTGGGAAGGCAAATGGGGACTGTAAAGAAGAAAGGGACAGACAAGGGGAGATGGCTTCAGACTACAAGAGGGGAGATTGAGGTGGAGCT
>NW_024884734.1:0-19674 GCF_019232065.1 Centrocercus urophasianus | reverse complement strand
GAGGAGAGGAGAGGAGAGGAGTGTGCAGCAAGGAAGGGTCAGAGAGCTCTGTGGTATGGAGGCTTTTGGGGTCTGTGATTGTGTGGGAGGGGAAAAGCTGAGCAGGGAACTCAATGGATGGTGATGGTACCATGAGAAAGGAGCTCCTCTAAGGAGGAGAAAGAGGGCAGAGGGCTGGCTGGGAAAACACAGGACAAGGTGATCTCATGGCTCTCCCTACAGCTTCATCTGGGTAGAAGGGAGTGTCCAACAGCCTGACCTATGAGATGGCAAAGGTGGAATAAAAGAGGACAGCCTGGGCAAGTGGTGCCATTGGGGATGAGGGGGACACTGGCACTGAGCAGGGATACGGACTGGCTGCAGCAGGATCTGCTCCCTTCCAGCCCCACACTGACCCTGTGGGGCAGGGAACAGCAGTTCCCAGAGCAAGGAGAGGCACTGGAAGTGAATGAACATGAATCATTCCCACGCTCCTGTTTTCTCCTGCGTTATTATCCTTTTTAAAAATTAAAGATGGTAATAAGTTATACTGTAGTTGAAAGTGAGATAATGGGAGATGTTAGGGTGATAAAATTCTAATGGTACCCAGGGAGGGAGAGGGACAGGGAGAGAAAATTGAAAGGGATTCTTTATGCACATAGCCACACTTATAAATATTCCTTTAGGTTAGGACCTTACGGTGTTAATAATTAACCAGAGTCTTATGAAGGCTAAAATAACTGCAGCACGCACGAAGATCGTCGCTTCAGTATTCAGCATGTGCACAGCCTCTGCCCGCTGCCCGTCTCAGTTACTGTGGCAACAGTGCCTCTGCTTTCCACAGTACCCTTCATTAATCATTTACACGCAGGAAAAAGAATATATCTACGTGCCCCGGAGGAGCGATGCCCCACACGCTGCCTCTGCTCAGCTCCTGACTGAGCGTGGCACCAAATCTGGGACCTCATCTTCAGCCCAACCGCTGCCCCCATGCAGCTCTGCAGCGTCGTGCATCTGCAGCCCTGGTGGGTTTGGGTTGTTGGGTTGTTGCTTGGATGAGCCTCTCTCAGCTGCAGCCGTGGGGATGGGGACTGCAGTCACCTCGATGCTCATCTCACTGCTCCCACAGCTTCTCCTCAGACCAGAGCAGGCTGTACATCCACTGTGTGTGAAAGAACTCATTTGTCATCTCTCCTGGGCTATCAAACCAATGGAAACTGTCTATTCAGTGTGTAATTGATATTGGAGCTTCATATGTACTTCCTATGTAAGAACCCCGTGGCGTTTTACGGCTCTGCCCAGCAAACCTCTTGGATCTGGGTGAATTTCGTCTCCAAATTTACTGATGGAAAAAGTGAGGAGCAGACGGGCCAAGTAACGTTCCCTGAAGCAGGTCACACACCTGAAGGCCAAAAAGATCTCTGTTTTCTCCTGCTGAATGCCCAGTCCAATAATCGAGTCGTTCCCAGGCTCCTTTGAACAACAAAGCCAACTCAGCTCTTTCAGACACATTGCCCAGCCAGGGTCGTCTACAGGGGCTCTGAACACCCCCAGGTGCTGTGGGGGTCCCTGTTTGTTGCAGGGGAGTTGGATCTGATGGCTGTTAGGGTCTCTTCCAACTCCAACCCCTCTATAATGCCCTCGTTGTGGCAGCTTCAGGCTAGTTCAGTGCACTTAGATGCCAGTCACTGACTCTGCAGCCTTGAATCCCACTGAGCCCAACAGATATTCAAGCTGTCAGGAAGGCCAGCTGCTGAGAAATGGGCATGTGTCAGAAGCAGCCTGTTCCTACGGAGCTCCTCCAACACCCGCCTGTTGTCAGAGCACTTGGATTTTTACTGATTTTACTGAATGCCAACATGGCTGCAACTTATTTGGCCACAGATCAACCTGTTGTGGGTGAGCAGCTGCCAGTCAAAGGATCCTGCTCTGAAAATGCACCTCTCCAGCCATGGGCTTTGCCCAACAGACTCACCCCAGCTCGCCTGGCTCCCCTACAAGTGTCTCTGTTCCCTTCAGGCCAATAAATGCAGCTGTTGTTTCCCATCTGCATTTCTTTCCTGCTTCTTCATGGATCTCATCACAACAGAACGGGTGGGAGAGGACCTTTGCAGGTCTCCAGACGCCTCTCACTCAGAGCAAGACTTCTACAGTCCATTTCTGTCCTATACAGACCTGCCCAGCACTCCTAGGAGATGGGTGGGAGGAGGGCCTGGCAGGATAAGAAAATATTTTTGGCAATTGCAATACAGTGGGCCCACGAGAACTGTCTGCTATAAGCAGTGAAGCATTTGCCATTGACCAGAAGATGAAGTGCTGTATGCACTGAGCCATCCTTCTGAAAAGCCAGCCGCTGCACTGGGCAGAGCACTGCTCATCACAGCATCTCAGTCCCAGTCCCGGTAATGAAGATGGCAAATTAGACTTCTTTCAATCACCAGGATCCCTTCAGGAAAGAGTAAGGTCCTCAGACGGCCTGAGCTCCACTTAATCCCTGCAAACAGACACCTCTGATTAGGAGGACTGGTTTCCTCTGCTGGGGGGGGCAGGTGGAGGGCTTTGCCGGGCAGCAGTGGAGCTGACATCTGCTGCTGTGTTTCCTAAACCCTGAGCCCCTGACTTCTGTCCGCAGCCAAGTTCTCAACCTTCTCTCTTCCCCTCATCATCTCAGCACCAGCACTGGTGTTCCTCCATCCAACAGCTTCATCTGCTGACATAATTACAGAGCCACATCACTGATGTGGAGGTCTTGGTTAATAAGCAAGGGCACTAATGAATCTGTGCGTTATCTCAGCGCATCCTCTGCCTCTAGGACAGCCCTGGGGCACTTTGAGCAAACAGATGAAGGAAACATGGCTAATAGGGCTCCTCGTGCACAGGGGCCACCCCCCAGCACCAGAGCTGCCTCTGGATTGAGGACAACAGGAGCAATTTATTTGGGTTCACAGCAAACACTGCAGTGGCTGCTTTCTGCAAGATTCACCATTTTCTGTAGAAACCAAAAATGGGCCTTTTCTTCGGGTTGTTTTTCTTTTCCTCCTTCTTTTTCATTTTTTTCCCAGCCTCTTTTTCTCCATGAGATTCTGAAATTTCAACCCTCCCCTAAGATACAGTTTTCTGTGTCGATGAAAATCCGTTTTGTCTGGAAATTATTTTGATGGAGAATGTTCAGCTATCTCTCCAGCAGAGCAAAGCCCTGACAGAGCCCTGCTGTCCAAACATGACAGAGCACCTTTGCTTTACAAGGGAGCACAGAGAATACTCCCAGACGAGGAGGACAGGGTCTCTTTACCCTTCGAGAGGCAGGAGACCCACTGGTGTTCCCACCAGCAGGTTGAGGGGAGGAACACATCGTGGTTTTGGCCATTCTCTTCCATCCTAACCCAACAGTGGTTCTGCAGACTCCCTTCCAGACTGGGCAGCAGAGGAGAGAAATGGAGGCATGCTGACGGGACACGGGGCTGTGCTGGGTGCTGAGGTATTTGGCAGCTGGGCACTAGGAACTGCATGAGGAGAAGGAAGGGACACCTGGCTCTGTATTTTGCTAACACAAGTTTAGGGTAGCAGTTTTGCAATGGTTCATCCCCCAAGGTCTCCGCAGAGGCCTTGGACTGTGCAGAGACCGTGGACCCAATGTTGTGTGCCACCAGAGAATTTGCCATGAGTGGAACCAGTGGGGGTGATGTGATGAGCCCACTGGAGCTGCCACAGGACCCCACTGGAACAGACCTCCTAAAGGTGCTGAGTCTCACCGCCCCCAGCCCAGCGCTCACATCAACCAGAGGGACCAAGAGGTGAAAATTAGGGCTGTGGGAAACACCGGGGCCGTTGGCAGAGCAGCACACCTATAGGAACACATGGCGGAAGAATAGAAGAGTAAGAACAGCGTGACAATTGCGTTTCCAACCCTGGCAGCACTGCCAGGTTCTGTTTAAAGTGTCCCCCTCTGTAGGGGAAGGAAGGACTGAGGGTTTGGAATCCGGCATTTGTTCACCCCAAGCAGGAAGCAACAACTCATTTTCTGCCATTAAATGTTGTGAGGATGTTCTAAGAAGGAGTTATGCCCTAGAATATCCTTTCCGCATGGAGCAAGTAGATTAATTTATCACCCAGCTGAAGGCCTGGGTGATGGACAGAAAAACAGACCATCATCACCCAAGGTTGGATGGAGATCGATGAGACGTGCTGTTGTAGCTGTCTCATGTTTTCCTCCATGCCGTGGGGCTCTCATGTCCTTTTTTACAACCATTTACACAAAATTGCCCGTGTGCTGGCATCACATCCAATAGTGTCATCAACTGGTTGAAGTGATTTTGAACAGTTTCCATTAAAAATCTTCCTCATTGTCATAGGGCACCTCATCTCATAGCTGGATGAGGTCCAGCAAGATCTGCTCTGGGGAAGGACGAGGACAGCAGGCATGCTGCAATGGCAGGTTGGAAACACAGGGTGCAACCACCTCCCACCCCTCCACCACTGAGCAGCTGCCCAGGAGGGGATTTATGGGACACGGTGTTATTTCAGGCACTGGACTCAATGACCCAGGAGCCTCTGCCAGGTCTGTGCTCTTAATTAAATCCTTGTCAAGTCTAACACCTTCCAAGCAGAAAGAGACATCTGCTATGTCCGCTTGTGTCCAACACCCCAGATTATGATGTGGATGGATATCAGCACTCCGGAATCCCCAAATGTGGGATGCAAAGCATGGGGCTGGGCCTGGAGCAGTGCCTCATCCCCACACCCAGCATCCATGAGCTGTCTGTGTGTGTTACACCTTTTGGGGTGGAAAATAGCTCTAAGCGCTGAGGAGGGGAATTAAAGTGCAATTTGATGACACGTGTCTTATGTCTGAATGAGCATTTGGGATCATCAGGACACATGGGATGAAATCCAGGCAGCGAGAAATCTCCCATCACTGCTATGTACGTGAGCACATGCACCGATGTGTTGGAGTTTAAAGTTAACAGTCACGTTCTTTCACAAGTCATTAAAGCAGGCTTCACACGAGGAAACAGCCTCATGTGCTCTCTGCCCCTCAACCACACACGGATACGAAAGGAAGAGGCTGGAAACACATCTATTTGTGACAAAATACACACGTATCAATTAATTAAATGCGGTTTTCCTCCCCTGCAGCCTCGTTCAACCTTTACATCAAAAATGGCATGAAATGCATCTGGGTTCATTTGCTGAAGCAGATCCTCCAAACGCATTCCCACCGCCACTTGAATGAAAGAAGTGCAAAGCAGAACAAAAAGCCTTCTGTGCAGGAATACAATGAGTAATGAACTTCAAGTCGTATCTGCATGAAGGATTGTCGAGATGGGTATTGTTTTTCCATATGACCTGTTTTTTCCTAATGACTGTGTTTCTCCTGGCTCTGGTTCTATAAACAGCGGCACCTCTCCCCTTTGCTTGCTTAAGAAGAGGTTTGTTTAATCTTTGACATTTCCTATCTCACAGGGTTCTTCGCAAGCGTCGCACAATAGAGCCTTGTTGGTCTCAGTTTAATTAAACACAATTACTTCGCTTTAAGTAGCGGAGGAAGTGACACTTTAAAAAGTTCCAGCTCGGTCCCTTTTCTACTTGAAAAAGCAGCACAGCGTCAGTGAATAATTAAAACATACACGTCGTCAGAATTAATTAGCGTCTCAACCCTTTCAAGTGCTTAAAAGTCTTCAGGATGTTTCATTTGAAACACGTTTGGAGGCAGCTGGAATTTGCAGGCGGGTTTTGTGCTATTCCCCGGGTCGCGGATGGAGACCTCTGCCCTTCCCAGCAGCGTTAAACCCCTCCTGTGTGCCACGGGGTCACCATGCTATGGAATCCTCCATCCCTGTCCCTGTCATGTGCACAGCGGGTGTCTTGGCTGGAATTGGAGGAACCAGTGTTGGGAATCATTGGGCTCCACTGCCCGGCAGCGAGGTTCCATCCCGGCCACTCATTTCTATGCCATTCCCACCACTCTTGAAGAGCAGCCATCTGCCAACACACAGCGCCATTCCCACACAGCAGCCCATCAGTATTTATCACAATGATTCCCCCCCCATCTGAATCACAAGAAGTACAGATGAAAAAGGTGATCAGGCAGGGAGGAAACGGTGCACCATGATCTCAGCTGAGTGACTGCAGAAGGTTCTCTGCTTGAAACGCAGCTCTGCGCCTTCCATCCCATCGCACCTACCTGCTCCAAACCAGCTCCTCTTCCTCTTCCTGAGCACACTTCACAGATGATAATGGGCTGGAGCACGACCTTGCTGAAGCAGAGAGCCGTGCCAAAAATATTAACGCTTTTCATTTCTTCTTCCAAGTCCCAAATGGTTTCGCTGTTTTTCTTTGAACATTTCTAACATATTGATGTCATTATAGAAATGAACTTGCCCCCGTCTGGCTATAATATGATAATCCACAGCATATGCATGCAAATTTTGGTGTCGTAACAATTTGGGCGGCATGGAACCCGAGCAGCCCCTCTGAGCCTTCAGTCTGGTGCATCACAACGCAGACAATGATTTATGCAGGGCCAGGAACAGAGCCCTGGGTGCTCACGGCTCGCTGTGAGCACTCGCACTGAACACATGGATGCAGCAATTGCATCGCATCACCTGCTCCTGTCCCAGACAGGTCGTGCCCTGCTGCACTGGCTGGGCTGAATCCCCCACCTCCCACAGCATCTGGGAATCTGGTGGGGATGCAGAGCCTCAGGCATCCATCCGTATTCTTGATTCCCAATCATAAATTAAAGATTGCCAAGTCCCCCCATGCCCACTGACCACATCCCTCAGTGCCACATCTCCACAGCTCAGGAGCAGCTCCATGGATGTGACCCCAAACTGTGCCACTGCATCTCCGCTCACAGCAGCAGCACTCCCCCCGATCTCTGATCCTCGGTTCACTCTCACTGGCCGATAGATGGACGGGGCTCTGGCTCTAAGGCAGAATTCCCTGCACTGTTCCAACATCAGCCCTTCTTCAGAAAAGCTGTGTTTTCACGCAGCAGATCTGATTAGCTGCCATGTCAGTATTGGGCAATACTGGTGGTAGGTGGATGGCTGGGCTAGATAATCTTAGCAGTCTTTGCCAACCTGAATGATTCTATGATTTTAATCTACCACAGAACCATAGAATTGTAATGTTTGTGTTGGAAGGGACCTTTAAGATCATCTAGTTCCAACCCCCTGCTGTAGGCAGGGACACCTCCCACTGTGTCCAGTTGGTCTCCACTCTGCTTCAAGTGCACTCCCTACCCTTCACCATTGACTTCAATCTTCACACCCCATCTCATTTCCCAGACAGACTTTCTGTCACTCGTGATTCCCCAGAGCACCTGGAGCAGGGACACATCAGGAGATCAACACCAACCTCTAGAGCAAGTTAGGGAACAGACCCCAAAGGAGACAGTGCAAAAGTTGCTGATTTCAAGTGTGCAGCTTCAATGGAAGCTTCAGCATCAATCAGACTGAGAGGCTCATGGAGGATTCATGGGGTAGAGATGCCAAGCACCTGCAGTGTGGGCTGTAGGTGAGCAGTTCTCTGCTTCCTGTGATGGCAGAAAGCTTCCTGTGATGACAAAACTTTGCAGACCTCCCCTGAGATCTCTTCTGCTCTGAGCATGGAAAGGACCAGTTTTGCCAGAACTTTGTTTGCAGTGGTGGCAGTGCAGGGGCCCTGCTATCAGAGGCAATCACAGCACTGCAAGGACCCTTCTTGTGCTCTCTGGAGGAAAAATCTCAGCTTTTCAGGTAGCAAAGGTGGACACGAGTGTCTCAGTCACCCGGGATGAAGTGGGAGATACAGAACAAACAATGAAGTCCTTGTCTGCCACGGACACAGGCAAAGAGCTTTGAAAAGGGTGCAGTGTTCTCCTTAGCTGACTGATAACACTCTGCATAACGTGCTGCCAATCCAATGCATAGCAGCTCTGTGTCAGCAGGTGTTTGTTTAAGAGAAATTTCACAGTGCAGAGAGAGGTAAACAGCAGATCTCTTCCTCAAATGGGCCTCAGGCTCATCAGATGACATTTCCCTTTCTGGCATTTAACATTTTTCTTCACTCAATGGGATTCTCTCTGTTTTCAAGGGCGCAATCTTCTCTTTGGATGATTCTGCTGATGCACTGGGAGCTGCACACCTGGGCAGGGCACAAGCAGTGCCACATCTCCGCTCCCATCCTGGCTGTATGGAATTCGCCTTCAAAAATCTGCATAAAAATCTCTGAATTCTCTTTCATTTGCTTCCCACATTGATCATTTCTCGCAGTATCTGTGCCTGAGTTCAGCCAGGAGCAGGGCTCAATGAACGGGGACAGCATCCACGAGGCAGAGCCACCCACTGAGGAAACCATGAAGCAGCAGAGAATAAATGGAGAGGGCAGTTTGTGCTCTCAGACACGTCACTGAGGTTCTTGATCCCATAAACCAATGTTTTCTTCACTGCTCTTTGCCACACTTGGTCAACTGGAAGCCAGCCCAGAGCCCAAGGGTCTATCCCCCAAATAGGATTATTTACATGTGTGCCTTCAGCATAGAGGTCAATGGAGGACAGTGGTCAAACCTCGCTGCTGGTGTATGGACTCTCCATGTTGCTCCATACTGAGCAGCAGCATGAACACGAGAGCAAAACATTCTGCTCAGAAGATGCGTTTGACAGAAGTCCTAAGATTTACACCATAGTGTAAATCTCAGCTCACCTGCATCATAGAATCATGGAATCATAGAATGGCTCAGAAAATTTAATGGAAAGTTTAGGTAGCATTTCTTTTGTGTCCTTTATGAGAGCATTTCTGATCAGTTTGCTGTCTTACCGTCGTGGCAGCGTCAGGTTGGTGGGATGTATATAAATCTTGGCAGAAACAAATTGTGATTGTCTCCATTTTGCTAGGATGTTCGTTCCCATTGAATGCCAGTGTTTCCTCAGCTCAGCTTTCCTGAATTGAAGAGTCTTGCTGCTCTTCAGTCATAGGAAAAAACATGATAAAAAATTGCCCCATTCGTTCTTCCTGAAGAAGGAAAGAATGGGGAAAAAAAGCCTTGTAAGGGTGAAATAATAATCAAAAAAGATAAATGATGGCCCCACTCAAAAGAGAATTCTTTTCCTAAGTTTTGTAGCTCGGTCAACCAAGTTAATTTGGAAATCTCTAATTTTCCCACTTTGCCCCTGCTGTGCCAGGAAAGAACCACGAGGCTTCAGCTGCATCGAGGAAAAGCCCGCACCCAGCGCTCGGTGTCGCAGCCCTGGCAGCAGGAAGACATTGCTCCACTTGGGAGTGCATCTAACCTCGGGAGGATGTTACCTCATAGCTTCTCTGCACTCACCCACGTTTAGACCTCGGCATTTATAGGCTGAAATACTCAAGTAACCAGGAACCCAATCATTCAGAACTCGCAACCTTGAATAGACACAAAACGTTAGAAGTGATGAAATCACAGTGAGATACATAGGAGCACTGCGCTCCCCACCCTGACCCTGAGTCAGATCGCCCAGGGGACCGACGTGACCTCGTCAGTCCTGCAGCGCTCAGAGCATCCACAGGAGCTTCTGCAGCCGTACCCACAGCATCACTGCTTCTGCCTTTCTGATGGAGCTACTGCTGGTGATGCAGGGAAGGCTGCATCGAGGCACTGGATCTCTGCCTCCTGGACGTCCCCTTCTGGATCTCCAGTGGCCTGGGAGATATTTGCAGGATGATCACAGTGGAGTTCCCGATGCAGTCATCGTTTGCAAGGCTGGAGGGACCGTGCAGCCCAGATGGCCTGACCCCTGCTGGCACCCACAGCACTGTCTCAACTTATTTTTAGTAATCCAGAGAACTTCTGACACGTGACTTACAGCTAAAGACCAGAGATTCAGGGACCATCTATTCTGAGTAACAACTTAGAGGTGAACCAGATGCAAACCCTACTGTGCTCCATAGCAGGCACACAAACTGATAAAACAGAGTGAGCTATTTGCAGCTCTGAGATTCAGTACAACTGCTGGCCTCGTCTTGGGGAGAAGAAGGAAGCATTCGGGTGCAAACTGCATCTTCATGCCTGCATGATATCATCAGCTTCCTACCAGGGGCAACCTTGGGAAAGCTTTACACACTTTGCCATACAGACAACAGCAGAGAAATGGAACTGTAAAGTATATTTGAAGCCTGTTTGAAGCAGACATACGCTCTGAAGTCTCACAAGTCCTTTTTTAGGTGGAAATCACCGGGCAGATGCCAGCAGAAGGAATTCAGTGACGTTTTGTTACAGCATCTGCATGATGGGAGCTGCTTTCCCACCAAGCTGAGACAACACAGACGTGTCTGCTCCGCCACTCAGGGACGGAGGGTGTGAACCAAGGGGATGCTGACATAGAATAATGATGCTTTTAATACATCTAGAGATGTCATGAAGGATTTACAAGATGGGGGGAAAAAAAACACAACTGCTATGGCAGTGTTCCTGTAAGATCAGTAGGGAGCGGTGGCCACATACTGGGTTGTGAGATGGACACAAACCATCAGGAACAAGGCCCAGCAAACAGGCTGCTCAAAAGAAGCTCTCGAAACCGTGATGGGAAAGGTGAGCTGCTCAGTGTGTCTGCCTGTGAACAGGCTAAAAGGGGAATGGAGGGAATTGCAACGTGAGCTGTGGGCATTGTGAGTGCAAATAACCATGGGAGGGCCGATCTCGTCCTGCAGTGTGCTCGTCAGTGGCTACAGTTGTATTTAAGGATTGAAGGGCTGTAGGAGGAGGCATGCTTGACTGGTTGAGTTCAAGGAAAGAACTGAGAGGATACAGGCTGATTCCAGGCTGTCAGCAGGAGCCTTCTCTTCTGGTCTTGGCATCCATGGGGATCTTCCAGAGCTGTCCTCCCCTGGAGGGTTCAGCAGATCTCCAACAGATTTATTTCAGAATATGAGAAGTGTTGGTACTCCGTATCTCAACACAGCACTGTCTTTAAGAAAGCCCGACTCAGTCATCCCCAAAAACTACATTCATTGCAGTGACTTACCTTCAATCCACACAGAACCCACAGAAAATTCAGTGATCATTACAAGCTGATTACACAATTTATTTCTTAGAGAAAAAAAGGGCACCACAAAGTTTGAACTGTTGAAAAATTAGAGAGGCAGTCTTGGTTTCCAGTTGCTCCCAACTTACAGTCCCTTAGCAATGAAACTGCTGCTGGTTCTGCATTGGCTGGAAAATACCAACTCACAGAGCCCCACTTTTTTCTTGGAAATATCTCAGACTGGGAAAGTTGAGCTCTAAGATCCTCCAGTCCAATGGTCCACCCGTCACAGCACTGCCCTCTGAGCCATGACTGCGAGCACCGCATCCCCACGGCTCTGGAACACCCCCAGGGACGGTGACTCCACCATTCCCTGGGCAGTGTGTGCCTCTGCATCACTACTCTTGGAGGAGAAATATTTCCTAATGTCCAATTGGTGCAGTGTGAGGCCATCACCACTCAATGGGATTTCCAGGGCTGAGGAGCTGGTGGGCAGCTTTTGGCCACCTGGAAACATCTGGAGAGTTCTCCATTCAAAGAAAATGCAGAAAGTTTCATTTTCAGCCTGCTTCAGACTGAAACCCAAATTTCAGCTGCCCCAAATACTCGTTTTCTTGAAAATTACACTTCCTTATCACGTGCTGAGTTCTTTTTCAGCTTGTCTCCCCAGCAGTCAGCAAACACAGCTCTCCCAAAGAGGAGCTGCCCAGCAAGGAGGTCCATCTGGCTTTCTGAGCAGGTGAAATGTGAAGATATATTTGGATTCCTACAAGCAAGAAACGAAAGATTTGCATAAAATCCTCTTCCTCTACACCTGTGCTATTTCTGCCCTGAATGATGAAGCATTGCCCCATTATTGTCACAACCAAAATGCTTAAATAAATGGTCCAGCACTGCTCAGGATGCAGAGCAGTTGTGACAGCGCCGATAGAATCAGCAGGATGCACGAACCCTTGGGGCTCGGAGAGGACAAGCAAGGAGTTTTTCTGTGTGTGCATTTCTTTGTGTCTTCCACTGCATTTCTGCACCATGTGAAATGCCACCTTCCTTCTCCAGTGCGACATCAGGATCAGAGTGCCAAATCAGCACAGAATCACATCACTGCTAGAATGGGGAACTGTGTTCAACTTCAAGAAGAGGAAATAAAAAGAACAAAACCAACAGTAACAGTGACACTGTCAGGGTGCAGAAACTCTGTTTCAGTTCAGCTGTCCGTGCACAACACCGAGTTCCACCTCCCAGGTAGATGGGGAATGTCCTGCGCCCAACAGAGACATCAGAACGACCCTTTGCTTCCTGGAGACCCTGCTTTGCCAACCTCGAGTTGCCCCTTCTCAGAAATGAAATAAATGAATGCAAGAGGGACAGCAGGAAAGGAAACAACACTTTGCTTTAGCTGCTCCCAGCCTTGTGGATGGACGACAAAATAAGAGTTAAGTATGTTTATTGATACTGATATTCCTGTGGCTGAGCAGAGGAGCTGGCAAGCAGGTCCATCTGCTGCAGTGCTCCTGTGCCCATGCCAATACCTGCAGACTTCTCAGAAATGAGGCACAGCAGGGACACAGTGGTTGAGAAGAGGAATTATCAGTATGTGGGTCACCACTGCATCACCTGCAATGGAGAGGCACAGCCAGCCAGCCTGGACAGATTGAGGGAGCTGCAGAGCACATTGCATGCATGGAGCACACCAGCATGGGGCACAGCAGTGTGGGACATCAGCACGAGACTCAGCACTGGGGACACACCAGTCTGGGACACATCAACATGAGACACAGCAGTATAGGAAACACCACCGTGGGACGGATCAGCACGGGACACACAGACGTGAGGTAGACCAGCATGGGACACACCAACATGGCTCACACCAACATGGGACGTGCCAGCATGGCTCACACCAGTGTGGCTGAACCAGCATGGTGTACAATCATTGCACGCAAGTGACATGCAGGCATTGAAGATGAGGAAGAAATGTTTTCTGGAACAGGAGATGTCCAAATAACCAGCGGGGAAAGGACAAGTCGTGCCCAGATGTCAGGGCTGAATGACACCTGATGCTGACTCCGGACAGTGTTGATTTGTTCCCCTGATGCTCTGATCTTGAATAGCAGGGCAGCAGATGGAGAAGACATGGATCAAAAGACCACAGGAGCAGGAAGCAAAGTCACTTGCTGTGTGATCAGGACACAGAAGAGCTGGCATGGCAGCTAAGAGCAGGAGGTTGGGTGCTGCAGGTGCCAGCTCCAATGCTGCATGGCTGCAGCTGCAACGTTCTGTGCAATTGGGGCATGCAAGCTGTACTGCAACATGGAGGCACAAGAGGGCACAGCTACGGCTGTGTGTGCTGTGAGCACTGGGGCTGCAGCCCACACATGCTTTGCTCCCAATCTCACTGTAGCAGACAGACGACACAGCATTTATCCTGATAAAAACCTTTGCATTTTTCTCTCCAATGTCCCAGCTGAACACTCGTGCTTTAACAACTGCTAACACAGTCCTTCTGAATACCTCCCAATGGCTAATGACATTTATTACTAAAGTTTGCACCTTGCTTTGTATCTCAGTGTGTTTGATTCCCCACCCCCCCCACCCCCTTTCTGTTGTTGAACCTTGCTGATTTATCTGGACTATCAACCTATTATTGATAACTGGTACCTCCTGGGTCTGCTGGTCCTCACCTGTGCAGTCAGCCCCATGAGGTCAGGTGTGACCCCAAATCATAGTTAATACTGCTGGTCACGTTCCCAGTTTTGCAGCCCAGGTCACATTTTTGGCATTTCCTGACATCAGAGTTGAGCATGGCCAAGGCTTGAACTCTTTGGAGCCATGGGGACATGGATCATGGGACAGCTGATGTTGTACGGGAGCTCCGGAGGCTTTCAGATGAAGGCAGAATTGCTGTAGGCAGAGCTTGTGGGCACTTCTGTCTTTCTAAAGATTGGGAGTTGAGATGCAGGGCTGCCAGAGCAAGGTAAATGGGTAAAAGTGTGGGACAGGAGGTGAAGCTTTTGGAAATAGGTTACCTCTAACCCAGTTAGGATTTTTAGCAGCATATCCAAGCCTGAAACGCTGTTGATGGAAAAACAGTTTACGTCCCATATCATGTTTAACTGTTAGCATAAGGCTTCTGCCTCCCACAGAGCCTTGTGTTAAATGGAGGGGACAGCCAGGCTTGGTGCTTGTAAATTAACTGGGGGGGAGAGAGGGGGAATACATTTACTTCCAAAAGCATCTGCAAGGGACAATGGGGTCTGATGGACATAGCTCCAGGCTGTACCTCCAACTTCTGGGTCATTCCTCTAGCAAGAAAATACACCACTGGGATTGTCATGGCTGGAAAGAACTGTGGGCTGTGCTGCCTTCCTTGGGAGCAAAGCACTGAGCTGGATCACAAGGCACCTGGCATCGACAGCACGTTCCCCACAACCCAAACAGGACATGCTGATCTGCATTTTCTTGAGGGAAAACAAACTGTGTTTTGGTAAAACTTGTCGAAACTTGGGACAAATGCATTTTTTGCATACAGCATTGTGGGTTCATGAACCAAGCCCCACTACAGAGCATTTCAGTTGAAGATTCCTGAATAAATACACGAGGAAAAATGTTCATTTCGCTGTGACAACCCTTCTGTGAGATGGGCATATCCCACCTGATGCTGGGATGGACCCTCTTGGTCTCTGGAGCTGTAGGTTCAAGTCAAGGCCACCGGACAGCCCTGAGTCCATAGGTATCCTCAAAACAGCTCAACCTCATCGCCTCCCTTTCCTTCCTTCCTTCCAACTAATCAATTTGGGAAAATTACAGTATTTAGAGCTTGGCTCTGCCCTGTTGTTTGTAAGGATGCAAATAGAACGCTGTTGAAGCTTGCCTGGTGCTGGAATACACCAAGCCTTTGTGATACGCCGATTTCTCACGCCAGGCTCACCCTCCTGCCACATTGCTCTGTTCCCAGGCACAGTGAGGGTGTGGTGCCACCAACACCTTTTTAGTGGCAAAGCCAGTCTTAGAAATTCTTGCCTCCACCCCTTCAGTTGTGTCAATACAGCTGCTGGGGAGCTGCGTGGCAATGGGGATGGACAACGTGGTCACACAAGAAGACCAGTTTGGGGGGAACAACTTTTATACCTGTCTGATAGCACTGCTTTCCTCAGACCCCCCCATCCACAGACGTGGGGGTACCAAGCAGCAGCAGGAATGGGGAGCTGAGATGGGGGAAATCCTTAATCCAACTTTGCCAGCAGAGAAAACACCATCAGCTCATGCATCGATGGCCTCCCAACCTTTCATGGCCCCATCAGCTCATGCATCGATGGCCTCCCAAGCCTTCATGGCTTCCCGGTAACCTATAGCTTATATATTAGTTGAGCATAACCTATTACAGGTCCAGGGTCCTCTCCAGAGAGCTGACCTCCTCTGGGGGCACAGTGGGGACTTGATCAGGTGAGAAGTGGGTGCTTCCACCCACAGCAGTCACCCACCCTCAGCCCTGAGCATCTGGTTCATTCTTATCTCAAAGACACCAAGATTTCCCCGTGTGACCCCAAAGAGGGACTCAGCTCAGTGTGTGGTTTGCAAGTATGACTCACCAGTGAATTTTGGGAAATGTGAACTAGCTTTGCACCACTCTGAGCAAGAGGCTCGACTAGAGATCTCTGGGGGTCCCTCCCAGCCATCGCTACCGCAGCTCCAAGTCACAGATTTCAGAGAAGTCAGAAAATTCCTGTGTTTGCTGAGATGTGGCATCTTCTGAGCCTGCCCTGTGGTCTCTGTCAAAAGAAGGTAAATATGTTGCTTCATTCAAGAAGTGACACCACCACAAATAATGGAACAAAGACAGAAAAACAAACCTCTGATTCTGCCATAGGTCATTGAACCTCAGGCCAAACCTGTGCCAGACTAAACTGATACCTAAGCAGCAGCGTTGGGACTGATATCAAAACTCGTGTTGTTGTTGGAATGGATTTGTTATGTTCCAATGGAAAACAGGGAAAGGAGCTTGAAACCACAATGCAGCCAAGTAGTTTGGTGTCAAATGCATGTGTTCAAAGGAGAATCAGCCACAACCTTCACAAAGCAATAGGTCAAACAACTCATTGGTTTCTCCGGGGACAAAGGGAATGGTGCCAGGAGTTTTGAAATTAGCACGGAAGATAAAATGGCCAAGATGAGTGAAGATGAGAGAATACAGCAGGCACAAAAGAAGTCTCTTCAAATGGGTCAACTTAAGCAGCTGCTTAAAGTGCAGCTGAGATGTTTGTCAATGAGCTTGGGGCTTCTGCTGCTTGCTTAGAGAGTGGCTGATGAAAGTGTGGCTGTGGCTGTATTTCCAGCACGCAGAGCAGCAACCTCTCATTCTTAGCTTCAGCAGAGAGTGCAAGAATCATCCCAGCTGCCCTTGTTCAGCTCTGGGGACAGCAGCACCCCTAAGTTTGCTCATTGCAAACTCACCCCACGTGACATTGCAATACACTTCAGCTTCTAGCAACCAAGTCTGAACTGAAACAAGTTGTTCTCAGTCTCACTGCTGCCAGATGGGTGCTTCCAAATACTCTGGTCATTAACACGACAAACCTTCCTGATTCTTCATGCTGATAGTTTTACTACCTATCTCCTCACACTACAGGTCATGTTTGTGCTCCTGGAAATCAGTTTGAAGGCACACTTTGTTGCAGCCCCAGAGGAGAACCAAACATTTTGCAAATCCTATTTTTGAGACTCAAAGATGATGATGACTTTCTGCATAGCCCTTCATTGGGCCATGGGCCAGAGGGGGACAGCAGAATTATCTCCAGCAAGGAAACAGAATTAAAAGAGGTTTAGTACGAGACGTCAGCAAACCTGCTGAATTCCAGGGAACTCCAGCGCTGGAGGGCTGTGACTGCAGTGATGGGGATGAAACCCTTTCCTTAGAACAGGGCTGACCTGTCTGGCCTGGTGAAAAGATAACTGCAAGGGACTGCAGATTTCTGGAGAGCATTACGTAGTCTGGAAGGGAAGAATTCAGATCACACATCAGCTGCTGAGCAGAAGAGGTTCTCAGCTGGGCTCCCAGCACCACAGCCTTGCCAATGGATTTGCTGTGCCATCTGCCTGGGCTGAGCTGGCAGCTGATACCGTAATTCACTGTCCTTGGGGGATTTCTGTCTTTCTCCACTGATTGTGGAGGGATGTGGGATAGTTATCCTGGACCCACCGCCAGATGCCTTCACAGCTGCAGTCAGGTGAGCTGTGCTTGCAGCGCAGGTTGGTTTAACCCGTTTAACAGAACCACCCAGCGTGTCAGCATTGGAACACGCAGGTGCATCCAGGCTGATAATCACAGCGGGCAGGCAGAGGAAGCCAGGCAATGAGCCTTAATGGGACCACAGCGCAGCACATCCCAGCCAGGCTGTGGAATCTGGCACGGGCAGTGCAGCAGCTCTCCAGGCTGCTTCCCGGCACACCCACAAGGGCACTCACAGCAAGCAGTGTTCTGAGCAGTGAACATTTGAACATGCTGGTGTGTGAGCGTGAACGAGAAAGCCAAAACCTATCGAGAGCGTGGAGCTGCACTGACTGTTCAAGAAAGCCAAACCACGGGACGATCGCTGCTTTGGGTTGTGTTTCCAATGTCTTGCAAGGCTTGAGTGCAAGTAAGCCTCCAGTTGTGTGTTGCAGCCACTAGATGTGCTCCGCTGCCCCAGCCTCTGTGTCAGTATCTCTCAGCATCAGGCTGAGGCATGCCTGCTCTTGTTTGACCACGAATCCTTCTGGGGCTTTGGCTGAGCTGAGATTTTACAATGAATGGATCCTTGCCAGCGTTCAGCCCATGAAAGAGCTTTGCCCACCTTCAGCAACACGCTGGTGTTTGCGATGGGAACCACTGACAGGCGTGAGTTACATCTCCTGCCCCGAAGGGAGTGAGAAGAGATGAGGCAGGGAACAACCATCCAAACAAGTTTGTACACACGGAGGGTTTTGTAACACGCTGCCTTGAAGAGATGTGAAGACACAGAGAAGAATATGGAGGCTATTGTAAGGATCACAGCCCTGCCCCTGCAGGAGGATGGGAAAAGCATGCACAACGCTTTGCCTAGGGATGGGAGCTGAGAGGTCATCCCTAAAAGAAAATTCTACCACTGAAATTCCTGTCAATTTTATTTTTTACCCTAACAATTAATCCCAGGCTAAGGGTAGGGTGACCTCAGAAAGAAACCTGGAGCATCCATTCTGTTTGATTGATAAGGAGAGCCAGAGTGAGAGATGGAGCTGCTGCTGCACTCCTAATCCCAGGGTGTGCAGGACTGAGAGCACTGTGGAACAGGAGAGCTTCTGCAGATAGTGTGTGTTCAGAGCAGGGAGTGATCCACGATCCCACACATGCTGCACAGACCCCTCCTGGTGCAGTCCCCAGATGGGCCGCCCTCTGCAGCAGCAAGCAGCTGCAGCACTAGCCCGGTTTGGACTGAATCTCCCCAGGAGCACAGGTTTGCACAGGGTTTCTGTGTGGTCCTGGTCCCCTGCTTGACCCCCATTCTCCACAGGATCCTGCCCTGGGGCAGTGAGGTGAGGACTGCCCAGTCTCGCGATGTTCCTTCTGCTGTTGAACCGAGTCTGAGGCTGCTGTGCCTGAAAGCAAATCTGCAGAAGAGCCTTCCATGTTGGATGCATTCCCTGAGCTCTCTTCCCACTTCCTTCCCCAACAGAATCCCTCCTGCTCCCGAGTACTGCACGTCTCAGCACAGGGACCTGCGTCTGGCCGCAATCTCTGGCTCATAACAGCAAAGGGAAAAAGGATACAAATCCCCACCTAAACAGGATGTGGATGCTGGCACGGGGCTGAGCACTGCCAGCTTTCTGCACAGCCGGACTCCCAGAAGGAATGGGTGCAAGGGGAAGCTCCCACTCTGGGACTGGCAGCAGCACAATGGCAGCCCCCTGGCTGTGATCTGCCCTGCGCAGGGCTGCGGGAAGGATCCGTTCTGCTGACAGAGACACATTCCTGAGCAGCTTCTGGCACCCAGCGGTGCTCCCACTCTTTTCCACTCCTACTGGTGTAGAGCGGAGTAAATCAATGCCAAATCAGGTGTAAAACAGGAGAATCCGGCCCGGGCCATTTCATACTCCTAGATTTAAGCAGGCTCCTAATCTTCATCAGTGTTGCTTCCTGCTTGAAATGCTTTTCATTAGCTGCTCATTCAGTGAACACAACCACTTGTGCTTCCTCAGCAAAACGCGCCGCGCTTCTCACTCGGCAGCAGAAGGAAAACATTTTATTGCATTTTAATCACCGGTGGTTTCAGCAGTTGCTTCCTGGTCTGTGTGTTTCTTCTGCCCATCCCACTGAGCAGCCCTTAGAACCTCTGACTGCAGAGATGTGCATGACTCAAAGCTCTGCGGTGCCTCCTCGGGCTCCAGGTAGCTGCAAGGCTGCAGGGTTTGTGCAGCACTGGGGGGAGAAACTGGGAGAAATTGGGGGCTGAGTGCCTGCTTGGTGCAGCGGCCTCTGGTCCACTTGTGGAAGAAGAGGGATAACAGCACAGCTGCTTGGTTACACCAAGGCCTTTGCCATGTCAGCACTGTAGCAGGCTGAGCTGAGGAGTTTCATACAGCGATGTTCTCCTGACACTGATGATTTCTGGAAGATGAGATAGTTGGGAATAACAGATCATTTCAACAGGGAAAGGGAAAAGGGGAAGGGGAAGGGGAAGGGGAAGGGAAAGGGGAAGGG
>NW_024884733.1:29271021-29275497 GCF_019232065.1 Centrocercus urophasianus | reverse complement strand
TTAAATATAATGATACTAGGGATAATCATCTGGAGCTAGAGCATTATGAAAAAATTCCCTTTAGTTCAACCATAAGTCTGCCCCATGGACTCCAGAAAAGCTCTAAGAATACGCAGGGTGGACATGGATGGCACCTACCATAACAGTAAGCAATGAAAAATGAGGTGGTGAGCCATGCTGTGTCATTGCATCTGCGGGCAGGGATTCTCCTTGGACTGAGCAGAGTGCAGATGTCGCCTGAGAAAAGAACTTAGGATCATTCAGGAAAAGCAAATGAGTTGAGTAATTAATTGAAGAAACTCACGTTCTAAAGGTACTTAGAAGGAGAGAGTATTTCCCAACAGAATGGGTTTAACTGTCTATTCCCTGTTTTGCTAGACAGGTCTACTCTACGTATGCTTAGACTGACCTGAGAGGGCATGCTTCAGCACACCCCACAATTTCCAGTTTCCACTTCGTCCAGGCAGCGCAAGTGCGGTGTACGTCTCCCTTGGCACAGACATCAAGCTTTTCTTCCTATGCAATCAAACACGTAGCGAGTCAGAAAGGACAAGTGAACGGTAAACTCATTTTGCACGCAGCGTTAGAATATAGCTAAGGCACCTGCACTGAGATGAGCAAGCTGCGGTTTGGGTTTGGGTTTAAAGGCTGCCAGCTTAGATAGAAACACTGCCATTCGGAAGGCTAAGAAACCTTTGCACTGAAAATTCCTGGAGACTTGGAAAGTTCTCAAAGAAACCTTGAAAAGCTGCCTTGAAGTATTCCTGTTGAAAATTGCTGGGATGCCTTACCATATCATTCACCACGACTATTCATATCATACACCATAGATTAAATCACTTTTAAAACCACGGATTGTAATTATCGGCAATACTTCCTCCCGGTGGATCTCAAGCCCTCGTAAGTGACTGCAATGGGGGACGGCAAGGGGATTCTGGTGCCAAGCTGAACATCTATCCAGAAATCTGTTCTCCTGAACTAAAAATACGGGCTAAAGGAAACAAGGCGTGCATTCATCATTACACTGACTGCATCGGAGTGTGCTTTTGTGCACACGTGGATCTAGAGACATCGCTAAGAACTTAATTGGTCCACCCAATCCTTAAGCAACTCAGTAATTCAAGACACCTAACAGGGATGGAGGCTCAGTGGGCCATGGGCAAAGCAGGGAGGACAGAGGCAGGAAGGAGTTCAACTCCAGCTCTCCCACACAAAAGACTGGGAGAGCTGAGTCAGCACCACGGGAGGAGTTACGACACAGCTTGGGAGCTTACAGAGAGACCTGAAATTGCCAAAGGACGGCACCAGGTAACTCTCACCAGTCCTCTGCAGGGGTTTCATGGATGCTTGGGATGCTGACTTCCACTGCCTGTGTCACTGGTAGGAAGTCCAGGTGACAAAGGCTCCTTCTGTCTGGGTAACGCTTCTGTGGTTCCATGGTTATGACTGGAGGGGAAAAAAATTAAAAATTAAAATTAAAAAAAAAAAAAAAATAATAGCATGCAACCCTATAAAATTTACCTCTCTGCTCTTCTTGTCAGCACGACATCTAAGATGAGCATTACACGTCCCTGCATCTGATGGAAAAGTCATCCAAGCCTGTGTTCCACACAGCTTCATCTCAGTGCCAAGAAGAAACACACACACAGACGTTTACAAGATTCTTTGCACAGATGAAAAGCGCGGGGTGCACGTGTATTCAGTAATAAATGGTAATTTAGAATCCAAAGGTAACTTTTCAAGAACTAGATGAAAGAAAGGTCAATGAAAAGGAAATATGGAATTAACTATTTTTATCTAAAAAATCCTTGCTAAACCTCTCCCCATCAAAAAGGAAGCATGCTGGGCACTGTTAGCAGCAGCTCAGAGAACACCTTACACTGCAAAACGTGGCACATTCTTTTTGTCCACAGGGCCCTCATTTCTCTAACTGGTGTCAGATTCACTCAAAATACATGCACCAGAACGGCCATTCAGTCCTGCTGAGGCAGGAACCCACTGCTGCGATGTCCCCCAGTCCCGTTCCCTGCTATTTCCAGCATCGGGGGGGGAAAGGAAGAGCAACTGACTTCACCTACCCAGGCTTCTGCATGGCCTCCAATACGGTCTCACATCACAGGGAGGAGCATGGGGGAGAGCTCAGGTGGCTACAGAAATCAAGGTTGCCCCTACGATGGTGCTTTATAACAACATGCCTTACTGCACATGAGACATGAAAGACAAGGTTAAGGTTAAAAAGCCTCCACTCCCCATGGATGTGGCTGTCTGCACAGACAACAGCTGCCTGCTGTCTAGCAGCCTGATGCTCACCCACCAAAGCACTCGCTCAGCAGATGCCTTTCATGGAAACATAAAATTAGCAAGGTTGGAAAAGATCTCCAAGATCATCCAGTCCAACCGTCCACCTGCAACCACCATTTCCTACTAAGCCCCTTATGTCCCTCAGGACATCTAACGTATCTTGAACACCTGCAGGGACGGTAACTCTGTCACCAACCTGGGCAGCCTGTTCCAGCGTCGGACCACTCCTGTGGAGAAGTGTTTCTTAACATCCAGCCTCAATCTCCCCCCGTGCAACTTGAGGCCGTTCCCTCCAGTCCTATCGCTACTTACATGGGAAAAGAGGACGACCCCTACCTCGACATGACCTCTCTTCAACTCATTGTAGAGAGGGATAAGGTCTGCCCTGAGCCTCCTCTTCCCCAGACTAAATAATCCCCATTCCCTCAGCCGCCCCCCCCATAACACTTGTGCTCTACACCCTTCACAGCTTCACTGCTCTTCTCTGGACACATTTCAGGGTTCCAATGTCCTCCATGTAGTGAGGGACCCAGAACTGAACACAGCACTCAAGGTGAGGGCTCACCAGAGCTGAGTACAGGGGATGATAACATCCCTGCTCCTGCTGGCTCCAGCCCTTTGCACTGCACTTCCCATCTCAACCATCCCTTCTGCAGTAGCGCTTGCATCCTCACTTAGGGCTGGAGCTCAAGACCTCAACGCAACAGGAAGAACACAGCGTGCAACTGGAAGATGCGTCTCAAAGCCGACAAGAGTCAACTCTCTGAACTTGGGCACAACTCACCAACCGAGAGCCAGGTTTTGCAAACTTGGCTCAGCTGAGCATGTCAGAGGGGGCTGCACATCAGACCACAAGCATCCATTTCAATTGCAGCTCCACGTAGAGAAGAACAACGATTAACATGCGTGAATGAATTCACTCACAAGCTGCACGAGTTTGTTCTTCATTAAAAAACCCACTTGGATTCCTATGCAAAAAAAGAACAGCAAGAGCTAATAGTGATGGAAGAGGTTCCTGGTCCTAAACCTCATTCTCTTACCCCAATTTTCCTTGCCTCGTACCCTACCCCAACTCCTGGACGATGCCCACAGCCTTAAACTCAGAACTCAACTCCATGAGCTGAACATGAACACATCTACCCCGGAGCAACAGGATGGCAGACACACAGTGGAAGACAACCAACCTGCAGAAGCAGCTCCGTTGGAGTTGGTCCAGATGTTTGTATGCTGCCTTCCATGGCCCAGGCCAAGCTTGCTGAGCTGCTCCTCCTTTGTGCAGGGGGAGAGTGGTGCAGATGCTACGTGCTGGCTATGCACAGCGTGCCTTTCACTTGATTTTCTTCTCTCCATCTTCCATTAGCAAACAGCATTTCAAATCTTTCCTCATGAAAAAATCACCTATGTAAAAAAGAATTGGCAATCTTGCTTTTGAAGCTTCCTTATTTGTACAACTTGATGTTTTAAAGCAGAAGCTCACCTAGTAGTGACCTACCTTAGACAAGCCCAATCTGCAGGGAAAAGTCATTCCTCTGGGTGCAAAGTCTGCAGACTCATTTCCAGGGGCAGCAGTCAGCCCACTTCTCAGCACAGCTTCACCAACCACAGAAATCCAGTTGATGCCCGCCGTGCTTTTCTCTCTTCTGAAACACTGCATCGCTGCAAGAAGAAAGAATTAAAATCACAGAACCACAGAATTGGTGTTGCAGGGGACCCCCAGTGATCATTGAGTCCAAGCTCCCTGCAAAACGGGCTCCCTACAGCAGGCTGCGCAGGTGGGTGTCCAGGAGGGTCTGGAATATCTCCAGACAAGGAGAAGCCACAGCTTCCCTGGGCAGCCTGTTCCAGCGCTCCATCATCCTCGCCGTGAAGATCCTTTGCATTTTAGTGCAGAACTTCCTGTGCTCCAGTTTGTGGCCATTTCCCTTTCTCCTGTCCCCACAGATCACTGACAAGAGGTTGGCCATGTCCTTTGGACTCCCACACTTAACAAATACATAAGCATTAATCAGATCTGCTCTCAGTCGTCTTTCCTCAAGGCTGAACAGAGCCAGGTCCCCCAGCCTTTCCATACTGAGGAGATGCTCCAGGCCCTTTATCATCTTCCTGGCCTTCTGTTGGACTCTCTCTGCAGAACACCCCGAATCTTTAACTTCTTAACTCTGCTCAGCAACTTTC
>NW_024884733.1:29226297-29271011 GCF_019232065.1 Centrocercus urophasianus | reverse complement strand
CCACTTCATTTCTAAAGCTCTCATCAGCTCCTGTAGGACTTGTGAAGAAAACAGCTTCCCTTATCTGAGTCTATGTTCTGCACAATCCCACATCTAGGGGCTGTTGCTCCAAAAACGTCCTTGTTACTACACTAGTGGTTGCTGACACTGAGGGATAAGCTTCCATCCAACCTGACAAGTGATCTACTAATAGTAACAGATACTTGAACCTTCCTACCTTACCTACTGTTCAGTAAAATCTTTTGTATACTGTGGAAAGGCCTAAGTCCTGGTTCCCTTCCACCCAGGGTTTGTTTTCTCATAGCTTTTCTGTTTATTTGCTGATGTGTTACACAGCTATTGCATATCTACTTTGCTATTGTATACAATCTTACACACACATACTTTGTCTGTACAGCATCACACACTGCTTGCACTCCCCAGTGACTTTCCTGATGCAAAAGAGTTAAAATTTCTCTCATTACCTGTTTACCATTTCCTACTGAGGTACGCATAAGGCATCACGAGGCGTGCTCTCAGCATCACCTTTGGGAAAGCAGGTAATGGAGCTGGGTGGTGGTTTGGGGTATCGCTGCGGGGTGACGCTGCGTGCTCACACTTGGCTGACACTGGGGTGATGTTGGGGAGTGGCAGCGGGGGTTGGTGTTGGGATATCACTGGGGGTGACACTGTTGGGGTGATGCTGGGGAGTGGGACATCATTGGGGTGACGTGGGGTTGGGATCCTGGTGTCATGTTGGGAGTGCTGCCAGGAGGTGGCATTGTTGGAGTGATGCTGGGGTCACGTTGGGGCACGATGTTGGGGTAACACTGGGGGACATGCAGGAGTAACGTTGGGGGTGAGGCGGTTGGGGTTCTGCTCCACCTGGGCTCTGTACCACGCGCTGGCCATGTGGGTTCTTACTGCTACGTTTAACGTCAAAGAGTGACGCTGCGGGGAGATACCAGGGTTGGGGTGACATTGCTGGGCTGATGTCAGGGACTGAAGCTAGGGTGACATTGGGATGAGGCTGGAGTGACATTTTTGGGGAGGTGCTGGTTAGGTGACAGTGGGCTGATGTTGGGGTAGCTCTGGGGTTTAACATCAAAGAATGACACGGATGATTTTTGGGGGTAATACTGCAGTGACGCTGGGGAGAAAATTTTGGGGGGTGACATGGGCTTGACACTGCGGGGTCATGGGTTGATTCAGGAAGTGAAGCTGGGATGACATTGCTGGTGTGATGCTGGGGGAAGCTGGGGTGATGTGTGGGGGTGATGTTGTTGGGCAGTGATGTTGGGCTATCGTGGGGGGCGACATGGATGGGGTGATACTGAGGGGGTTCTAGAGTGGTGATACTGGGGTGCTGCTGGGAAGTGGCATTGGGCTATCAGTGGGGGATGACACCAGGGAGTATGCTGGGGTGACAGTGTTGGGGTGATGCTGGATGTGACCTGGCCATCTGTCCTCACAGCCCCAGTGAAGCACCAGAGGTGCTGGATGACAACACGGTGACATGAGTGTCCCTTTGTGCTACAGTGTGGAGGTGGTGGCCACCAAGTGAGGTGGAGGAACACCCCAGGACTCCTCTATGCCTCACAACCCCCAAAGAGAACCCTAGAATGGGAATACACCTGTGCCCCACATGGACACCTCAACTCTCCAGGCAGGAGGTCTCCATCCTGTACCTTAACTTCACCTCAGGACAGACCCACAGTGCAGAGCTGCAGCGCCACTACCAGATAAAGCCCCCCAATGCTCTCTATCCCTGCTGCCCCACAGCCCCCTGCCTTGCTGATCTCATGGACCTCTCTCATTAACCTCCCCCATGGCTCCTAGCCCCACTGATCAGACCTCCCACCCCTGCCCCACAACTACCCCCCCCCTCTCCCACCCCCCCGCTCCCGTTCCCCCCAATTCTGTTCCACATCTAGATGGTGCCACCCCTACCACCCGGTGCTCCCTGCCCCAAACCTCACTGCCTTCATTCTCCTGCCCCATGGCCTGGCCTGGCTGTCCCGTGTCTGTGCACTGAGCCCTACTGCTTCTCATGGTGTTCACTCCCACCCTGTGAAGCAGTTTTGTGGGGCAGTGAAGAGGGCTCAGTGCTGACCTTAGCTGTGGAGCTAGGGATCACTGTCCCTCCCACACAGGAGCATAGAGCTGAGTGTGATGAGAGGGAGGAAGAGCAGGAACTGGGGCTGCAGCAGGGCCTGGAGCAGGTGTAGAGTAGGGGAGGTGTGGGGGATTCTGTTGGAGTGGGAAGGATTCTATGGGGCTGGGGGGGCTGAGTTGGGACCTAGAGTAACTTTGGGGTCACTCTACCTCACTTAAGGGCATGAGGCCCACCTCTCCAGGGCTGTACCTCCCCCCACAGCACCCCCACCTCTTCCACTGCCCCCTGGGACCTCATGGGGGGGATGCAGTGATGCTGACTGCTGCAGTGTAACCCCCACCCTACATTCAGGTAGGGAGGCTGAGGGTAACAGATGGGGCTCTGTGGGGTGCTCTGAGTCTTGCTATGGGTCTCTAGGGAGCACTATGAGGTTCCTTGGTCTCTACTGGTCTTGTTCTGGGTCTTGCTATGTATCCCTACGGGGAGCTATGGGTATCACCGTGTATCCCTACAGGCTGCTATGGGTCCCACTATGGGTCCTGCTATGGATGTCCCTGCATGCCCCCAGCTCTGCACACTGCTATGGGTGCATTCTGGGGGTTCTATGGGGGTCCCTATGTGGCAGTCCCTAGGGGGAGTCTCAATGGCGGTATCCCTATGGTTCCTATCATGATGGGAGGGGCACAATTTGTTGGTTGCCATGAAGAGCAGCAATTAATTAGATCATTAATGATAGAGGTGAAGCTGCTGCCCACCCCCCCCCCACTGCTGGTGAAGTAACTGTGGCGTGTGGCGGGGTGAGCTCTGGTCTGGGTAATTAGCAGCAAGATAATTAGGCGCTCATTAGTGTGGGGGGGACAGGTGGTCATCAGTGCAGGAACTCAAGGGGAGGTTAGTGGGGTCACTAAGGGGGGGGTAGTAATGAAGTAACTCATTAATTACACACCCTTTAGTGGGGGAGTGATGGGGAGCAGTAATTAAGAGAGTATTAATAGGTACATAACGAGTGCAGGGTTAATTAGTGGAAGAGTTTTTTAGGAGGAATAATTATAGAGAAAATAATGGGGAACAAGGAGGGTTAATAAGGTATTAATGGGGATAAACGGGTGATGAATTGGGTGTTTATTCAGCGGGGCACGGATGAAGATTTAATGGGGAGTAATGGGGGGAATTCATCGGTGAGGATGAGCGGGGATGTATAAACTGGGGCATATATTAATTGGGCACATTGCGGGTACCGCCAGCGCAGGCGGGGTCTGGGGAGGGGGGAACAGTGAAGGGGCGGGGCGCTTCGAGAGCGCAGAGCTGATGGGGGGGGCGGGGGCAGTGAGGCACACGGAGTCGCCCGGACCTCCCCCCCATTAGATGCCCCGACCCTCCCCACGCTATTTCGGGGCAAACCTCAGCCCCGACCTCACACATATCTGCCCCCCCACCTAGTCCCAAGTCCCACATCTCATCCGCAAACCTGCCCTCAGAGCCCAAATCCAGGTCCCAAACCCTACATCTAGACCCCATACCCCGAGCCTCACAACAGGAATCCACATCACAAACCTACACCCCACATCCGGATTCTGAACCCACAACCATCGCCGGATTTAGGTCTGGGTTTCAGGAGAGATGTGGGGCGGGGGGGGTGGATTTGGTGCTTGGGGCCCGGCTAAAGGGAGCGATTTGGAGTCGCATCCCATCCGAATGTGGGACATATTCAGGACCTCTCGCCCAGAACCAGGACCCTACTCCGCTCCGACTTCCCCGCTCCAGCTCAACTATGGCACCGCTTCCGCCCATCCGGGGCCACTTGGCCAATCGGAGCCCTGAGCAGAGTCGGAAGAGGCGGGATAAATGGGGAGGAACATCTCAGCAGCCCTGGAGTTTTGTGGGTAGCGAGGCGGAAGTGCCGCTTTAGCAAGGCACCAGTCATGAGAACGGGAGCAGGAGGGAATTTCCGGGACGAGCACTTCCGTGGGCTGCGAGGGATTATGGGTAGCGTGGCGGAAGTGCACCGTCAGGGAGATAACAGGACAGGACCGGAATTGTGTAAATTAACAAGAAAGCAATTGGACGGGAGCAGAGGTGAATGGAATAGAGCGGAAGAGAGTGCGTGGGGACCGGAAATTGGTTGGGCCGCGGCGCCGGATTTGCCGCTCTCTCTCGTGCCATGCCGCTGCGTGCTGTGTACCTCCTGAGCGCCCCCGGCCCCCGCGGCCGGCCTCGCACCTACGTAGGATTCACGCACGACCCTTGGCGGCGACTGCGGCAGCACAACGCGGGGCGGCAGAAGGGTGGGGCGCGGCGCACGAGCGGCCGCGGGCCGTGGTGGGTAACCGAAAGGCGGGGGTCCAGGGCCGGAAGTGCGGGCGATTCGGGGGGTGGCGGGCGTCACGTCACGGCCGATCTCTCCCCGCAGGCGGATGGAGCTCTACGTGCACGGCTTTCCGTCCGACGTAGCGGCGCTCCGGGTAGGACACGTCCCCCTTCGGCCACACCCCCACAGACCTTCGAGCAGCTCCTCGCTCTCGAGAGGCCCCGCTGCTCCCCCGGTCCCGTTCGCACATTAGGCGGATCTCTTTCTATGCGCCGCGCGTTATCTGAGCCCCATCTGCTGCGCCACAAGCCCCTCTCCCTTAGCCCCGCCCGTCCAGCGCTGCCGCACCCCCAAGCCCCGCCCAACCAGCGCTGTCCCACCTCCCCCAAGCCCCGCCCAACCTGCGCTGTCCCACCTCCCCTAAGCCCCGCCCAACCTGCGCTGTCCCACCTCCCCTAAGCCCCGCTGCTCCCCCAGCGCTCTGACTGCGCTCCTGCCCTGTTTCGTTGAGCCGCGCCTTCCGTGCAGTTCGAGTGGGCGTGGCAGCACCCCGCCGCTTCCCGCCGCCTCCAGGATGCTAAGCCCCGCCCCCTTCCCGGTGAGCAGCCAATCGCTTTCGCGCTTCGTATGCTGCCCCGCCTGCTCTGGGCCCCGCCCTGGCGCCGCCTCCCACTGCGCCTGCGCTGGCTCCGCCCTCAACCAGGCCCCGCCCTCCACCCGGCCCCGCCCCCCCACGTCGTTATGGAAATGGACCCGGGAGGGCCAAAGCCACGCCCCAGGAAGCGGCCCGCGACCACTTTGGCCACGCCCCCTGCGTGCACACTGTGTTTGGAGCCCTGCGAGGTAAGGCTGGGGGCTTGGAATCTCTGGGGTCGTTTGGAAGCATTTTGGGGGTCGGTCGAAGGAAATAGTGGTTCGTTCATGCGGTATTTTGGGGTCTCCCCTGTGTCACGCTGCAATGCTGTGAGGCACGTCTGTGGTGCTCAGGGCCCCTGTGGCACATTGAGGTCATTCCGAGGGGTCGGGGGGCTTTGAAACAGGTGATTTGGGGTCATGCTATGGGCTCTGAGGTCCAGGTGCGATATTGCACAGTCATTATTTTTGATGACCGGCCTCTATACTGGGGTTCTGAGGCCCCGTGGGGATGTCAAGGGTCAGCCTGGTGCCCATGGGATGGACCTGGTGTCCCGGGGGGGGGCGGGTCTGGGTCCCCATGGTTGCTTCAGGGTCATCCTGCCGAGTTCCTGGGCCTTTCAACTCCATTTGGGACACTCAGAGGAATTCTGAAGCGGTGCATTACAAAGGGGCGTGGCCTGGTGTGACCCCGCCTCCTCGATGCGGCTCCACCCCCAGGGCCGCACTCTCCGCTGTCCCCGCCCCCCCTGCCCCGCCCGCTGCCACGCCCGCTGCCTTGCCCCACACTTCCTGGGGGCGGAGCCGAAGGAACTGCTGCCGCTGGGTGGGACCTGCCCCAGGTGAGTGGGTGGGGCTTAGGGAAGGCGGGGCCAATTAAGTGAGCATGATCAGCGCTAAGCCCCACCCCCAGCTGCCAGCAGGAGGTGCTGTGGGGAGAGCTGATTGGCTGCGGGGATGGCGACGATGAGTGGGCGGAGCTAGGAGACCCTACCTTGGTAAGTCCCTCCCACCGGCCTCTGACTGCAGCCCCACTGCCCTGAGCACACCTTCCGTCTTTGAGCCCACCCGCTAACCTCTGCTCCCACAGGGCCATTGGACGGATGAGCTGCTGCAGGGCCAGCGGGCGGAACCGGAGTGAAGCCACCTCCCCCTCAGCGGCTTTCTAACTTAATTTATTCACAATAAAGCAACAGGTGGAACCGCTCCCAGCATCATTCTTTTGTATCCTGGAAAGGAATGGGGTCCTGGGGACAGATGGGGGCCGTTTGGATGGATTTGAGGTCGTTAAGGTCACTTTGGGGCCCACAGGGTCAGTTGCTTTGAGCTCTTCGTGGTTCCCCGTGGTGTTTTGGGGTCAACTAGAGGGACATTGCAATCTTCCAGTGAACATTTCCAGGTCCTGCAGGCCAAGTGGGATCCTTGAGGGATGCTATGGACTCACGTAGAGTGTGTCTGGGGTCCTGTGGGTCACTCTGTGGTCCTTAGTGGTGGGTCTGGGGTCCCTGATGGACACTTTAGGGGTCTGAAGCTCACTCTGAGGCCCTATGGGCTGGGTCCAGGGTCCCTGGGATCCCTATGGTTCACTCTGGGGCCCATTAGGGTGAGTTTGGGTTCATGGTGGACACTTTGGGGCCTATGCAGTGAGTTTGGGTTCCCTGTGGATTGCTGTGGGGCACAACGGGGTGAGTTCTGGGTCCTTTACAGCACTACGGGGTGTGTTTTGGGATGGAATGTTGTGATTTTAGGGCCCTCGTAGTGCCACTATGGGGTCCATACAACCCCTCACCCATGACAGAAAATACCCAAAACGCCCCAAATTCACACCAAAAACAGCACAACCTATAGCATCTGAACTCGACATAACCCTCACAGACCCACAGACCGCCAAAAATCCCCAGAATGGCCCAAAATCCCCAAAGTACCCCAAACTGTGAGGGTCACTTCTTCTTGGTCTCCTTGCAGGCGACAACGTAGCGCTGCGCCACGTTCAGTGGCGGCGAGTAACCATCAGCATACGACGTGTCCTCGAACAACACTGAGTAGTCGTCCTGTGGCTGCACGCATGGGGTGAAAAACAGCAGCAGTAATGAGCGACTGCTGGGCCCAGGGCAGGGCCGATCTGCAGGGCACACTGGGGCCGTACCCGCTGCGGCGGTGCATGGATGAGGGCACGGTAGAAGCAGGTGGTCTGCGGGTACAGCGCCAGCACCAGCTGCTCACGCTGGAACAGCGCTTCAGGGTCGGTCTCAGGGTTTGCCTTCCACTGCGGCAGAGGGATCACGCGGCGCCGGCTGAGCGTGTGCCTCCTGCAGGATGGTGGGGAGGAGCAATGAGTGAGGGTTGGGGGCGGATGAGGGGTCTGGAGAGCAGGTTTGGGGGTCTGAGGAGAGTTTTGTGGTATGGTGGTTGTGCAGAGGGAGTTTGGGAGAGCTAGAGGGCTTTGGGGAGGTGTGTGGAGAGGATTTGGGAAGGTTTGGTGAGAACTAGAAGAGGTTGGTGGGGAGCTGGGAGCATGGGGGCGTGGGAAGGGGGTTTGTGGGGAGTTGGGTTGTTTTGAGGGGTTTGAGGTGGGAGTTTGGGGGGAGTTGGAGAGAGTTAGGGAGTGATGAGGGAGTTGGAGGAATAGGGGAGGGCTTTGGGAGGGGGGTGGGGGCTGCGAGGATGTGGGGGCAGTTGTGGGGCTGGGGGTACAGTTGAGGGGTGGGGGTGCTCACTCTTTGCCCTCCTCATCGATGTCGTCCACCTCATACCTGGGGCGGGGGAAAGAAAAAAGGAAAAAGGATTAAACCACAGCAAAATGTGGGGAAGTGCTGTGACCCCAGAGCACCCCACAGCCCTACAAGGAGCAGTGGTTGCAGTGCCCCCAAATGCCCCAACACTGCCCCGCGCCATGCCCCATTCCCCCCCAGAATGCCCAAACCGCCTCCTCACCCCTTTCCACCACCCCCCACAACCCTGCACCTTTCCCTCCCCACCTCCCACCCCCTCGCCCCCTCCACACACTTGTTGGCAGCGTGGCTGTAGCTGACCACCTCAGCCAGGATCCACTGCTCGTCGCCATCCACCGCCTTGACGCGTGCCGCCACTTTGTCCCCAGGCTTGGCCACGTAGTCCCCGGCTGCCGGCATGGCACCGCACAGCGGGGGCGGCCTGGGGTTGGGGGTTGCGGGTTGGCAGGTGGGAGTTAGGGGGAGGGGTGAAGCTGGGATGGGATTTGGGGTTCTGCAGTGCAGTCAGGGGGGAGCTGGCAATCCAGGACAGGGGTCAGGGAACAGACCTTGACTTGGGGTTTGATGGGGTGCAAGGGGAGAGAGGGCAAGGGCATGGTCAGAGTGGGGTCTGGGCAGGTTGAGTTTCCCAGGATGGGGCTGGAGGCAGCTGGAGGCCTATGGTGTAGGGCAGGGGGTGGGATTTGCTGCCTCTGGATGTCACGTGTAGGGTTAGGGCTATGCTTTGGAGTCGGGGTCCAGAAGCAGCAGATGGGGTTAGGGTGTGGTTTGCAACTGGGGGCTCAGGGCACAGTGGAGGGCGGGGTGCGGTGTGGGTCTGGGAATTCAGGGCAACCTGTGGGGAGGGGTGCACTGTGGGGTCGGGGAGGGGTGCACTGTGGGGTCGGGGAGGACCTACTTGTCGCCTGGCTTGCCAATCCAGAGCGGCAGCGTCATGGCTGACTGCTGCAGCAGTGTCATCAGCACGCCCCGGCGCATCGTCTTGCGCGGCGGCTCTGCGTCGCTGTAGATCCCTGCAATCTTGGCGGCTGTGGCACAGTGGAGGGACACGGTGACACCAAGACTGGGGGTCAGTTGGGGAGGGGGTGGGGTGTGCAGGGGAAGATTTGGGAGCAATGCCAGGGGTTTGGGGCGTAAAAACAGAAAAACAGAGCGTGGTGTGACAGGATGTAACAGAACATACTAAGAAAATTTGAGAGGAATTTGGGGTGAAAGCTGAGAAAACTGGGGTCCAAGCTCACAATGGAAAAGCTGGGGGAAAGAAAGAAAAACAGAAACACACACAACAGATGTGGGAAGGAACTGCAGCGCCTAGGGACATTTGGGGGAATTTAGCAGAGTTTGGAAGAGCAGGAACAGTTTGAGAGAATTTGGGGGTTTCAACTAACTCAAAAATAGGAAAAAAAAAGTAATACAAAATACCATAGTATCAGGAGGTGCATACAGGAACTTCTAAAATGCAAAGTAATACAGAAAAAATACAAAAGGATCTGAATATGCGCTGGGAGAATTAGGGTGAAAACAACCAGAGTTTGGGGAGACACACAGAGAAAGTTTGGGTTGGCTGCACACAGGGAATGTACAGGACGAGCAGGGGCCAGGGACACACGGGGTCCGGGACACAGCCGCACAACGGAGGCTCGTACCGATGCGGCGCTCCTCCAGCAGGGACTTGATCTCGGCAATCTTGTCCAGCGCCTTGCGAAGGATGCTGCAGAGGGCCATCAGGGCAGCTGCCACTCATGGGGGGCACGGGGCAGTGCGTAGGGTTGTTGGGGTGCGGGGTGTAGGGGTGTAGGGATGTGGGGATGCGGGGCTGCCCTACTTGCACTCAGCCTCAGCGTCTGCCTTGGCGGTGGTGTACAGCCCGCGCAGCTTGGTGCGGTAGTACGGCGAGACTGGAGGGGAACGTAAGAACGGCCTGAGCCGCGCTGCCGCGGCCGCGCTCCTTTCACCCAACTCCGCCCCTTTCCTCAAACCCCGCCCCCTTCCCACGGCCCCGCCCTCTCCGCATCACCCCGCTCCCTCCCCAGAAGCCCGTCTCTCCTCGCAGCCCCGCCCCGCAGCGCCCTCCCGGTTCCCGGCGCCACCCGCTCCGCCCCGCGCCGCTCTCACTCTTGTTCTCGGTCTGCATCCTCTCGTGCGTTTTCTGGATGTTGATCAGGTTGTGCTCGCTGCGGGAGCGCTCCTCCTGTAAGGCGGCAGGCTCGCGGCGGGGGCTGCCCGCACAGCCCCCAAGCCCGGACCCCCAGCCCGGCGCCCGCCCCCCCCAGTCACCGCATCCACAGCGCAAACGCCCGCTCCGCGACTCCGCCTCCGCGTCCGCAGCGCCAGCCCCGCACCCATCAGCGCAGCCCTAAAGCCACGCGACGAAGCGCAAACCCAAACGGCCAGAGCCTCAGCCCGCCCCCGGAGCCACGCGGACACTTCGCGAGAGGCAGCAAAGCGGCTCAGACCCTCCGTGCGCCCGCGCCTCCACACCTGCGTGTGCCCCAGCAGCCGCTGCAGCTCGGCCAGCAGCTCGGCGATGCGCGAGTCCGCCGACACCAGCGCCATGACGGCGGCCACAACGCAGCGTCCGCACGGAGTTCTACGCATGCGCCAGTCTCGACACAGCACTACGCATGCGTAATTCTGGAGACTAGTACGCATGTGCCATGCTTGATGGCTCACTGCGCATGCGTCATACTGGGGAGTACTACGCATGCGCCATCCCGGGGCTAGAACTGCGCATGTGCTAGGTCCTACGTGCGCCGGTCCAGCATTACGCATGCACCACTACAGGGGAAGTTGAACGCATGCGCGATTCCAGAGGGAGTAATCGCATGCGCAATTGCAAGCTCTAGTAGTACGCATGCGCCATTCCTGAGAGAATGAGAGAGAGAGAGAGAGAGAGAGAGAGAGGACTACGCATGCGCCAGTGCTGCGCTGCACAACGCGCGTGGCATTGTGGACCCGATAGTACCACGTGCCAGCCTCGACACGGCCCTGTGCGTGCACCGGTCCCGCTATCGGCATTTTGGGACTCCCTATAATGACGGGCGTTGGCGGATTGACGGCGCAGCACGATTAGGGGAAGGACTCGCCCGGTGTGCTCCCAGAGCTGCTCTGATCCTCATCGTTCCAGAAAGCCGCCTCCCCCGCCGATCCCCGAGACTCGTCCGCCCTCGGTGCAGTCGCGCGCTTTGGCCACGCGGTGGCATCAGAGACCCGGGAAACGGCTTCGGCGATCGGGCTGACGGGGCTCGGCGCTGTTGCTTCATTCTTTTGAATTCAGGTTAACGCAAAGTTGGAAGAGGGAAGAAAACAAGAAAGGAAAAAATCTGCAAAGCCAGGAAGCCTGTGTTAATTGCTTATGAATGTATGTGAAAACAATGACCGAACTTACGTTGCATTTTTTTTATTAGTGTCAGTTGCATTTATTTAAATAGTCATGCACCAAATTCCAACTACACCGGGCACATTTAACGGTAATAGAGTGAAGGCACGTTAGCAGAAAGCACAAGACTGTATTGACATTATCTCAGCCTCTGGCTATTTTTAATGAGATTTTTTTATAAATGCCTTTTTTGCATTAAAAAAAAAATGCCCAAAATAAATCTCAGATTGCTGAAAATGTATGTGTGATTCTATTTGTAATGATGGTGATCCTGCAAGGTGATTAAAGGTGTTTTGCAAAAATCAAATGAGCCTAACCTAATCAGATCAGGAAGATGAAACAGTATGAGTCAGGTAAAGGAATGTCATTCTTGGAGGCCTTAACAAAGAAGAGGACTCTGTTGTATTCTAAGGCACACAAATGGACTCCCAGAGCTTGTCTGTGTCCGCCTAGTGTGCTCTACAGGCTTCCAATGATGTTGAAGTGGACGCAAGGGAACCCTACAGTACACCCCAAACTTCTCCGTGTCCTCTAGAGTGCCCTAAAGGCTATTCCGTGCACTCCACTGTAGCCCAAGTAGCCCTCGGCATACTCAGGGCCATACCAGACCGATCTCTGAGCTCCCTGGGCCACTCCAGGGCACTCTAGGGTGCACTGAGAACCTCCGTGAGCACTCTGGTGCTGTTACACACAGTGATGTATGGGTGGATGTGTGCGCTGCTCTGACCTCCGGGAATACAGCAGCCAGTCGGTCAGCAAAGCTGAGTTCTGGAGCATCACAGGAAATGGAGTTTTCCATTGCTGCACGTAAGGCTAAGTCATGCATTTCCAACCTGCAGGTCACATGTGGCCCAGCTCAGCTTGCGCTGTGGCTCACACCCCCTGCCGCCATGTCATCTCGGTGGCAGCTCTGCCACACAGAGCAGCCTGGCCTGCCTGGCCCCAAGACACCAGGAGAGCAGAGAGCAGCGCTGACAAATAATCACAGGATGGCCTGGGTTGGAAGAGATCTCAAGGATCAAGTTCCAACCCCTCTGCCACAGGCAGGCTGGATCAGGTTCCAACCACCAGATCAAGTACGAGATCAGGTACTGCGGCACTATGCTTAATTTGCAAGGAAGCCGTGTTATTTTTCAAAGAATACAACTTGAAAAGACATTATACGCAGAAACATGCTGCTAAATTCAATGCCTATCAAGGAATGCTAAAAAATACATTAACAATGTTCTGTTGCTCATACATGTTATGTATCCAGCCCAAGGCAACTCCTGTGCATTCAATATGGTCCAGGCAAGCCAGAAGACTGGACAATCATGGGTTGAGGCACAAGACTAAGCATCGTTCTTTCCCCCAAGGCAGCAGTCCATTTCCCGACTGTTTCATGTCACCCAGCACGTGGAGAAGCACCGCAGAACCAGACTGCAGCCTGCAGGAAGCACCAGCCTGCCCTGCAGCACAAGCATGCACGGCGCTGGGGTGAACACGTGTCACTGTGCTGTGTTGAGTCCAGTGCATGCCATGGGGGCAGCAGGGAGCCGAGACGGTCCGTTCGCAGGGCTCGACTGGGGCCAAGAATGCAGTGAGGTGCAGAGCGAACAGAGGAAGAACGCTGTGGGCTGTGAGCGCACCCCAGACCTCGAGTACTTAGTGCAAATGAAGCCATTGCTACCTGATCCTGCACTACTACTGGAAGAACAGACCATGGATTCATGAAACAGCGCTTAGAGAAAAAAGAGGCTGCTTCCACGTTTCTGTGCACGTGTTACTCCCTGTAAGACTCCTGCGTGTAGGCGCAGGCAGACTCAGTGCAGCAGTGACTGGAGAAGAGACGCCGCTTCTTCCTTCACTGCAGGCACTTGTTGCTGCCCGAAGGACCAGAGAGCGCAGGCAGCGCAGCGCCGCTCTGCTTCTGTGAGAAGGGACAGCCCTGCAGCTCTGCACACATGCATTACTTTTGGAGAGCTGCCGCTGCAGAACGCTGCTCCTCCCATCGCCAGCCCTCGTGCTGCCCCTGCAGCGGCACCGCTCTGCAAACCTCCTGCAGCACACAGCAGCAGCGGTACAGCTGGTGCCCCAGGAGAGGCAGAGGAGCGCCGCGCCGTGGGGCCCAGGACCCCCCGACAGGTGGGCTGCTGCCCCTTTGCAGGACTGCCTGCTGCTGGATTGAACGTGAGATGTAGAGAGCCAGAGCCCTCTGTGAGTAGGAAACAGCAACGTCTGTGGACGTATATCCAACACTGCACACGGAGCCCGCCTGTGTAAGACAAGTGGACCATCTGTTCCAGACTGCTTTTTATTCAGCAGCATAACACCACATCTGATGCACAAACGATTAGCAACCCACATTTTGTCTGTAAAACAACGAAAGGGATGGAATATGTTCACTATCAGAAGAAAAGAGCTCTTTTGCATAGGAAGTAAATGATCTCCTTTCTGGTGAAAGAAGAAACAGTTTCTTTTACTAATGGATATAATTTCAACTAAAATTAAGTTGTAAATACATGAAAAACAGTGTTTTCAAATATTATGGAAACTAATGAAGTAATCTTGCAGCCAGAACTTATTTCAACAGTGTTGTTACGGGTCAGTGCTGCTCATCGCTCCGTTCCGGCGCAGGACAACTGGCTGCATACTTTCTCTTCAAGCCTTTCAAATACACTTGCAAACTCTCCGAATCCAATCGCGAATTTCTAGCAGTCTGAACCAACCTCATTGCCAGGTGGTACACAGCTCTGTGCTTCATCATCTCAGGAGTGGTTTTCTGTCTGTGCTGTTCTTAAAAGCACACACACACTTTAAGTAGGAAATTAATAACTTGCTATTATTAAAATAGAAGCACTACAGGCTTTTTGCACGCTACTTCTGACCTGCTGATTCTTGGTTGGCACACCAACATTACAGCCAGCACTCCTGAACCCCACAGGCCCGTAGCAAACATCTCTTACCATTAGTTTCAGAAATCAAAATGTTACTTTCTTGATGACATCTGTCATCATAAAAGCCTATGCAGTGCTTATGCTATAATCTTTCAGAAATATTTAAAATAAATCAGAGTTCTACAAAAACTGATAATTGCAGTAGTATACATTTATAAACGACTGCTACGTACCAAAATTTGTTTAGCAACATGGTTTGTGATTGCCTTTGCATCCAGAATTATGGATGGTGGTAGAGAGGAAACTTCTGCAGCTTTTAATCCTAAACAAAGGAAACACGAACCAGGATTTAGGATAACGTTTTATTCTACCCTTCACATTATTTATTCTACAATCAGCTCACTTTAAGGGGTAAAATATTCATCTAAAAAGTTATTTTGATGTAATCTTTCTGTCTCTTTTTCCACCAATACTGTTGTAAGATTTACTGAATAAAATGTCTACTTTGTTACAATGTGGCCCCTGAAATACACTTCCACAGAAGTGGAAGGCTGTTAGGGCTGGCACTAAGTGGGCAGGATCAGATGCTCCGAAGGATGAACGGAAAACGGCACAGCAGTCATCAACAGCTTTGTCTGCTTCTTTCACGTTCAGGTAGTGCCAAATGCACTCAGCCCCGGATGTGGGTACCGAGGGGACGCAGGCGTCATTTTCCGACTTCTGCTCCTTGCCAGCTGCAAAGCTGCAGATACTCAGGGTAAAAAAACACATGAAAAGATCTTCTGCTCTAGCACGGTGTTTTGATTTTTTTTAACTGCTGTCTGTGACTGGCTGCGCAGAGGAAATTCTGTGCTTCAGGAGAAGTTCCAACAACGTACCATTAGAAATGGTCAAGAAAAGCCCCTGCACTTTTTTTTAAATTATTAAATACAACGCTGCTCAATTAAGACAAAGTCAGGACAGTGAGGCAGGACTCCTGTGTCAGCAGGAGATCTACCAAAGGTCTGCTGCTCACAGGGCTTGGAAGGGAGCTCTAGAGCTCATCAAGTCCAACCCCCCACTAAAGCAGGTTCCCTACAGCAAGTCACACAGGTAGGCATCCAGACAGGCCTGAATGCCTCTAGAGAAGGAGACTGCATGACCTCTGTGGGCAGCCTGCTGCAGTGTGCCGGCACTTTAACAGTAAAGAAGCTCTTCCTTGTGTTTGCATGCAACTGTGTTCCAGTTTCTGCTTGTTGCCCCTTATTCTATTGCTGCACACCACTGAAAAGACTACATCCCTATCTGCTTTACTCCCACAGTCTGGATATCTATAAACAGTTACGAGATCCTCTCTCAGCCTTCTCTTCTCCAGACTGAAGACACCCTAGGTCTCTCAGCCTTTCCTTGTATAGGCAACGCTCCAGGCCCTTCATCACCTCTGTCACCCTCCACTGGACTCCTAGGAGATCCCTGTCTATTCCTGTCTTTTTTGAACTGGGGACTCCAGAAACATGGTATTTCTGAGTTAGGGTTGCAGCATCTGAAACAGACCTTGCTCTGCTAACGACAGAGAAACTTACACCTGAAATTCTGATAAAGAGGCATCTTAAGTCTCATCAACTCAAGCCAGACAGGACTAATTCGTAGTTTTCAGTCACCACTGACTTGCAGTAATCATGTGCAACTATTAAATCTCATCTAAATCACAGATTCAGCTACAGAATCTTGCATTCAGAAATATGGATTTCCACACTTCTTTAAAACATGCAGTTATACCTTACTGTCACTCATGGCTCAGTGACTCATAATCCTTTAATCTGCACACTCTACCAAGTCAGTCACAGTGGAATCTCTTACCATAGTTCTTTTCCTCTGTATATCCTTTAGAAAGTGTGTAAGTGTACGTAATCTTCTCCTTCTTTCCAGCGCTGCTTCTCACATGCTGCACTTCAAAATGGTAATTTTCCACATTGGGATACAAAGCATCCATATGACACAGCTCCAGGAAATGCGTAGCAAACAAAGTAAATGCCTAAGTAAGAAAAATAGAAACAAAATTCAGGATTCAAATGATCCTTTGATAAATTACAACAAGTAAGAAAAACGGTCTCACAGCTCTCCAAGTCCACAACTCTCTTATTTAAATTACTAAAAGTATGAATAATGCAAATAATAATAAAAAACCCTAAGTGATCAGTTCTAACGTTGGCAAGAGTGTGTTTTCCCACTTAGGGCTCCCCAGCTCTTTTCTCAACAGAAGGGGAACAGCAGATAGAACAGGAAGCCCGTGACACTTTTGAAGTGTGACGGGGCATTTCGAATCACTGGGTGCTTCACTTTCTTCAGGGGATGTTCTTCCTGAGGCACAAGCTGCAGACAACAGGTGAGATTCCTCTATAAAACCACAACAGTACTCTGCATGAACTGTGACAAGAAACTGAATCTATAAACCCCTATGAATTGACAAGAAGCTACGGCCAACCACGTAACTGGAACAGAGCAGCAACTTCCAATCCACGCTGTGCCACTCTTCGGAACAAACCTCTGACCTACACAACGAGCACCTCAGAGTGAGCAACCTCCACCCTCCAGGGCTCGAGCACACAAAGCACTGACTGTGCAAATAGCACGAGGCTGGGCCAGCATTTTTTCTTATCTAGGATAAGCAAGCAAGTTACCAAGCAAGCTGCAAAAAAGATGGTGACCCGTGATCAGAATGCAGAATATGTCAGCATTTTGTCTGTCACTGTAACTCCTACTGCTCACTAGTCATGAAAAATGTCATTTCTAGGCAAGAAATCTCTATAAAATTTAAATTGTGTGAAACCACAATACTTACAGAACGATAAAATAATTATTAAAAGTTTACACTTTTTTTTTTCAGAATTACCTTCAAATTCAGGAGATATTCACAGGCAGCATAACAAATGCCAATACCTTCTTCGGCACTGGTACCTCTGCCAAGTTCATCGATGATGATGAGTGATTTGTCATTAGCATTTTGTATGATGTATGTTATCTAGGAAAATATTTCATTAGTTATCATTCCTAGGAAAGCAGCTTTTAAAAATCCTGCTACTAATTGAAATACTTGTGTTATCCAGATAAAAAATCAGAGATGTAAAAGACTCCTGTCAGATCCATAAGCGTTACTTGTTCATCCCTTCCAAATGGCTGTAAATCCTAACCCACCAATGGGTTAAACCCTACAACCCTACAACCCTTCCTCTTTTCCACCGAGCATTTGTACTCTTTGCTGGGTAAAAAACTGGCTGGACAGCTGGGCCCAGAGCGTGGTGGCAAATGGAGTTTAATCCAGGCAGTGTCTGGTCACTAGTGGTTTTCCTCAAGGGTTAGGTCTGGGGCCAGACCTGTACAGTGTCCTTACTGATGATCTGCATGATGGTGATTGAGTGCACCCTCATTAAGTTCACAGATGACTCCAAGCTGGGAGGGTTTTGATTTGCCTGAGCATAGAAAGGCCCTGCAGAGGGATCTGGGTATGCTAGATCAATGGGCTGAGGCCAACTGTATGAGGTTTCAGTAGACCAAGTACCAGGTCCTGCACTTTAGTCACAATAGCCCTGTCAAACGCTATGGGTTTGTGGGAGAGTGGCTAGAAAGCTGCATGGAGGAAAAGGGTCTGGGGAGATTATTTGGCAGCCAGCTGAACATGAGCCAGCGGGGTACTCAGGTGGCCAAGAAGCCCAATAGCATCCTGGCTTTTATCAGAAATAGCACAGCCAACAGGACCAGGAAAATGATCCCACCATACTTGGCAGTGGTGAATTTGCACCTTGAGTACTGCTCAGTTTTGGGCCCTAACTACAAGATATTGAGGCACTGAAGAGTGTCCAGAGAAGGGCAATAAAGCTGTGACAGGTGTGGAGCACAAGTCTTATGGGCAGCAGGCTGAGGGAACTGGGATTGTTCAGCCTGGAGAAGAGGCGGCGCAGGGGAGACCTTCCTGCTCTCTACAACTCCCTCAAAGGAGGCTGTGACAGCGAGGTGGGACTTCACCTCTCCTCCCAGGTTACCAGCAAAAGGATGAGAGGTAACGGCCTTAAGTTGCACCACAGGAGGTTCAAGCCAGATACTAGGAAAAATTTCTTCTCAGAAAGAGCAGTAATACATTGGAACAGATGCCCAGGGAAGTGGAGGAGTCCTGTTCCTGGAGGTTTTCAAGAGGAGGGCAGATGCAGCACTAAGGGACACGGCTACTTGGGTACGCGGGTGGTGGGTTGACAGCTGGACTCCATGACCGTAATGGTCTTCTCCAAAATTCATGATTCTGTAACTGCTTTTCTCAAAAGCATATCAGTTTGGGAGAAGACAGTGAGAGTGCTTACGCTTAGCCAAATAACCCTTCAGGTTCCAAAACGTAACAAAGCATTGGAATTACTGTCCAGTGGAACACTGATTTTTACTCAGACTGGGGCATCCTTATACAGGATGTGTGTTCTCTATCACTATTTCAGATAAAAGATGAAGGATGATTTTTTTAAACAGTATTCAAAGTACATTCTTTCAGTGGAAAAACACTAGTACAATTTCAATCACGTCCAATGTAACAACAGACACGTGGCCCTAGATTATCTATCTTTAATACCTCCTTCATTTCCTTCATGAATGTTGAGGCATTTGTTTCTATATCATCGTCCATTCCTATTCTGGTAAAAATTTGCTCTGCAATTCGAAAAGAGCAATACTCTGCTGGGACATAAGAACCTACAAAGCAAGACACAAGTTTTCTCATATCAGCATGACAAATGCCAGCTTGCACTGCAGAGAATGTATCTTGTTCTAGACAACTTCAGAGAACATATTTTACCACTGCTTTAAAAAAAAATATTACATTGATGCTATACCTGAACAATCAGTAAAACCTTAAGATACCACATGTCTGAAGCTACGTCAGTCTGAAGGGATGCAAAAGTCAGAATGACCTGTTGGATTAATCTGCATTTTTGCAGCCACTGTGATACTAAGCCAAGGAATCGTGATTCCCACAGAACAAATTTATACTGCCTCACCAATCTCTGAGAATTACTAGTTTTACTGAAAAGAATAGGAAGCTTTATACCATCCATTAATTTTACTGTCTCCTTTATCCATCTTAAATTCATGTTTTTGAGAGTAATTCCTGAAGAACTTGTTTGGAATTGGATCCAAAAACACATACTGGACAAATTTTATTCTCTACTACCAAGTAATTTCAACCATTTATTTCAGCCCATTAGATCCTCTCTCCTGAGCTACTGGCCTTATCTTCCTTTATCTTTGAGATAAAAAAATCACGAAGAATTCCTAAGTATAAGGACAAGGCTTAGACAGTCAGACTTTACAAGTATTTCACTTTTATAATTTTAGTGATAAAGCACTGCAGTACTTATTGCTTTTATATGATCTATTAATTCTGCTTGGCTGAAAGCAGGTTACTCCACATAATCGAGGTGTCCTCTCAAGTTCACCTCTTCTTTTTGGATGATGAATATACACGCAGCTTGCTGGGCCTACTCTGTGGACACTCACTATTAAGCTTGCACGAGGTGCTGGACTGAGTTAGGATGCTCCCCCCCAAAAAAAATAAATAAATAAAATAAGGCCTCCAACCGTATTTCTCCTAGCTGAAACTAGCCAGGCTTTCTTATACACAGACGAGTCCAGGGGCATAAGCTTCCATAAGCTTCCAGGGGCAGACCCAAAATTCTACAGTAGCCTCTTCAGCAACATAGGCACTGGTAGAAGGAAAAGTACTTAAAACTGTATTTTACTATTTACATGGAATCTTATTCTTTAAGACGAATTATTAGCCTGCAAAAACATTTTTAACTAGAAACTAATTGAAGTGCTGTGGAAGTTCATGAACACGGTCAAGTCTTACCGATCTGCGCCATAATTTGACAGAGAGCAATCTGTTTTAGATACGTTGATTTTCCACTCATATTTGGTCCTGTGATAATGAGGAAATTGCTACCTTCTGTCAGATATGCATTGTTGGACACGGGTTTCTCCATGGCTATCTTTTCAAGAATAGGATGCCATCCCTGCTTGATCGCCAAAGTATCTGTAAAGTCTGGACGAACTGAAAGAGAAGGAGAATATAATAAAGCTTCACAGAATTAGTACAGAAATCTTTCGGTAATTAAACCAGTGCATTCTGAAATGAAGTTCTTGCAGAACAGAAGTCAAACTCTGTGGTCTTGATTCCCTAATTTTTACTTTCCTGCAGTCACTTACAAGAATTACCAGTTATCTTCAGCTATGGATTCTGATCATCAGGCAAGTCCTCAAGATTTATTTTTACAAAAAGAAGAAGAATCCCAAAACTAACATTACATTTCAAAATTAACGTCATGTTTGTGTTCCCCTGTAAGCAGAACTCTAGTAATACAGAAAAATATAGAGTGAAGCTTCAAAAGAAATCCAATGGGAAAACAGGAAACATTTTTGCACGTACTGTAATTTTTGTCACTTATTTTTATACTGCTATAACCATATAAAATGCAGAGGTCATGAACGCCACCTGTAACTATTACACAAGTTTGTTACTGTATCAGCACGGGGAACTAGAAAGTAACATTCTTTCTATTTTTGTTCATACACTGCTGTACGGATTATAAGGGTGCCTACAGCTCCTATATACGACTATTTCAAGCCAGGACCATCCTATTTCTATGGCACCACTGCAGACTAACAACTGTTGTTAAAACTGCTGCTTAAACACTGAAGCCTTCAAGAAAGAAGCGCCAAAGCAGTTCTTTGGGTTCCAACACTGAGGAACTCAAATTACCTGGTAGCTTTTAGAGAGAATCACAGGGGTCGGAAGGGACCTCCAGAGATCATCCGCTCCAACCCCCTGCTGAAGCAGGCTCCCTGCACCAGGTGGCACAGCAAGGTGTCCGGGCAGGACAGACTGCAACAGCAACGGGTCGACAGCCACGAAAGCAGCCCATTTCTCCAGGTGGAGACGCACTCAGGCCTGGCAGCGCAAACCGCAGAAGCAAAGCAGCTTCCGTCTCGTCATGAACTGCTGATGTGAACTGCTCTGATTCACCCGGTGGGAGAAGACTGTGACAACTCAAGCCTATCACTACTCCTGTGTTTGAAATATCTGAACACGAAGAATCAGTGTCATTCTGCAAACCTAACTCTGCTACTGAGCTGGAAATGTCACAGCAGCATCAGCAGTGATGAGCTAATACAGCTGCTGAGATGGCTTTCCAGACCAGCTTTTATTTGGTATCTATGCAGCAGTGCATTCTAGCTAGGAACCTCAGGTTTGCACTGTCTGTAGAGACAGGTTGCTCAAATCAGCATTTATTAAAGACTGTGTGCTTGTTTGTACATTGCAGAACTGGGCTAGGGAAGCCAGATGATGCAGCGATGCAGATACAGCCAAATTGTTGACACAGGACGTAACAATACACCAGTCAGCACATGATCCTGGATTCCTCAGCTCTCCCTAAAAGCACTCCACAAAGGTGTGACAAAAATTGAAGCTGAAAAATAGATAGCTGCTTATTTATATATATGCTTAATGTCGACCTTTTTATATTACACTGTGTTCTTTCAGAACACAAAAGTTAATGCAGGATGTTCACAGACTTGAAATGAATATGCTCGAAGGAACTGTCGTGAAAAGACTGGATATGAAGCCTTACAGCAGCTGAATGGAAGAACAGCATTTCAGTGCACAGAAATAGGAGGAGTACCAGCACAGAACAGGCAAGGGTGGACCACAGACACTTAGAGCCTAGTGAGACCCAGAAAGATAAATGACATGGGCTTAGCAATTGAGAACCAGACAAAGCAGCCTGGATATCCCTCAACTGGAGGGGCTTTATTTAGTTTTTAACAGAATTGAAAAGATTAACTTACCGTAGTCAGAAATAGTGCAGGCATGAGCAAATGAAAGCAGCATGTCCAGCATTGACACAATGTCAGACAGCTTGTACAGACAATGAATGTGTTCATAGATCTCATTCAGTAGCTTACACACTATCCTTAAGAAAAAAAAAATTAACAGTTAATTATGTTCATTCTGCATACATTAGGATGGGAGATTACTTCATAAAACACCATCACCTCTACCAAATGCAGGAGAATATCTGAGCTTCTTTGAAGTATATTAAGATCTTACACAGTAATCTCAGATCGATTATTGCCATCAGATACAAGACACAGCTCAAACACCAAAAGCATGTTACAAAAGCTTCACACACAGAATTAACTGAAAACATAGCTGTGGAGTCAAATGTGTTTCAGTAACATCCTCAGGGTGCCTCTTAAATCCTCTTAGTCCTTCATGTAATAAAAACGAAACATCAAACAAACAAACAAAAACACACACTAAACCATACATGGTTTCTAAAAAGAAAAAAAGAAATTTCCAAAAATTCATTATACACCTAGCAGGTCTTCTGACCCAGCAGATTAACACAACACGCAGCAGGGTCAAAAATACATAGTCAGCTCTGCTGTTAGCTCAAGCGATAACGATCCCACACTGCAAAATTAATACACCCCCTGTATCGTTTTGTGTAGATAAGTCGTGTGTGAAGAAATACTAAAGACAAGGACTTCTGTTATTAATAAACCTCCACGTCCTTTTCATGACGTTTAATGCAACACACATGTTGTGTTACTGCTTTTCTCTCAGGTAATGCATTTGATCACCGACATCACTTATGACACTGCTCAGTGCTCACCATGGGTTACTGCCAAAAGAAACCATAATTCATCACAAAGGTGGCTTTAAAAAAAAACAAACGTAAATAGTTTGAGTAGGACAAAATAAATGCAGTTAGCAGAAATATTTAATAGTTTTAGACGGTCTTACAAGTAGGTCATGTGATATATTTCTCTCAGGGATTCCTGGCATCTTTCATTCATTTTTATTAAATCTGCTGAAGTGAAACTATACATGTTCCTCGTTTTAGTGACCTATGGGAAGTTCAAACCAACAGTAAGAACTTGCCACGACCAGAAGCCAGAGGAGTTTCTAGAAAGCTATCTGGGAAAAACATAGGAAAAAAAAAGGAAAAATGTGGGAAAAAAAAGGAAAAATATCACTTCATTTTTTCCTAAATAGACTTTCAGGACAAATCCTTACAAAAGACTGCAGTTATCCACAAGATACACAGCTTTACAATTACAAGCAATGTAGTCACATGCAGTTGCATGAGAAATGGGGCGGCTGTACCAACTACACCTTCATTTGCTTCTAGGTATGTTCACTGAAAATATTTTAAGTGTTGTTTAAACTGCTGTATAATATGCTTTGTTACTGTATTATACATTTTACATACATTACTCCTACAAAAATTTATTAACAAAATGCAACTAGTCCAGATACCTTTGTAAATTCTGACGGAAGTTGGCCGTTGGGTAACGTTGAACAATCAGCATTCAACTGGATAAAAAATCCACGCACAGAACTGAAACTTGTTTTCAGTGGCAGGTTGTACTTCTCAGCAAGTTGTGTTATCATACCTACATACACAAATAACAATTTGACCCAAATCAACTATACGGACAAACATTTACCTGTACAAACTGTGGAAATGATTCGCACAGGTTGAATGCGTCAGATAAAGAAAGGAGGAAAAGAGTTTTAAATACAGGGATCACACTATAATTGCTCATCCTCATTTAAATGAAATTGAACTTTTATCTACAAATGGAGAACCTGAACGTTAGTACCATAAGCACTTCAGTTACACATCAGTGATGAACAGCTTATAGTAACAGTGAAGATGTTTCCCACATCAAAAGGTCATGTAGCATACGATTACACGACCTCTGTATGCCCAATGGACTTGGAACTCCAAGACAATGAAAGTCTCCGTTTGGAAATACCTGCTATGTCATCCACAATTTCCGTGTATGTTCTACGAGCTATGTCAAGGAACTCATTGATGTTTGGCTTAACAGCATAGCATTTTTGGGTCCTCATACTCAGACATCCTTTTGCGTATCTCGTATCGTCATTAATCACAGTTGTAATCTTCTCAAGTATAATTCCAAACCTGCAATATTAGTAGTGCCACATATTAGCCACATGATATTTTATGATTGTAATCTGTATTGTTATCCTGAAATTACAAATAACTGAATCAAATTCTCTATCTTTGAAACAAGCATTAAATTTCATACACATTTTCACCTCAAAACATAGCACAAATATGTCCGATAAAAAATACCGTCTGATAGTCTTTGGGAGATATAGATACCCAAATGTACATAAGTAACAGTTTACTTTTGCATTAGTTTCCTAGGACACTACTGCTACTGCCTTCTTACAATCATTTCTAACAGAGTACAGTTTGTTCATCAGTTAATAGCTGTTCATAGCCGTTCTTCTGCTTTGGCTTTTCCAGCATTTGTTTATTAGTTGAAAATTAGAATTTTAACACAAAAGTCAAGCTTTTAGCCAAAACAATAGTTGTGCTTGCTGCTACAAATAAGCAAAGATTCACAATAATTATTGTAATACCTTCTATCTTCAAGAGCATTGTAATAGGCCTTTAGCAGGGACGTGTTACAGCTTCTCAAAGCAGCCTGTTAAGAAAGTAAAATGTGAACACACACAGTTAACTATTTTCACAGCGCTTTTAAAGGACCAGAAGGTCTTAAATCCATCAAAGCTTATCAGTGGTTGCTTAAGCAGCCTGCAGAACCTGAGTGGGAGTTTCAGTTCAATATTTCTTAGATAACGTAAGAATCCAGTTCTTAGGAATACTGGCTCAAATAATTGTTTTTCATTTGGCAGAAAGTTAGAACAGACTCTGCTGGCAGTACTGCGCTCTGTGAGATCAATGGTAAATCTCATGAGATGCGCCAAGTAGGAAGGACTAACTGCTTTTACTTCACACCCAAAAAATGACAGACATATCTTACTTTCAGAGGCTCCACAAGCTCCAGGGTATGCTTCAGATAGATTATATTAGTTATTTTAGATTCAGCAGTTTTAACCTGTGGAAGAATTTTTACAAATACAGGAAGTGTTTGAATGCTTATTTAAGGAAAGTATGTAACTAGCAGAATTCACACTGCGACTCTAAAGGTTTGTACTGATAACTTCTAGTGAAAACTGCTGAAATACTTCATAAGCTCACGCTGACAGCTTGGTGTGCAACTGCATAAAAATGTTTACAGAAACTGTATTGCCAGCTGCAGTCAGCTGCCCAGCAGTAAGTGGCCCTTTTCTTACGGCTGCACAGATAACGATCAGCTCTGAGAATAACTGCTAAACCAAGCTGCGGAAACTTCCTTTAGTCTTCTACGTTATCAGTACAGACTTTTTCAAAGCCACTACACAACATATCACAATTAAGGTGCTCAGTCCTTTCCATAAACGCTGTTTAACAGTGCCCAATCTAATCTGCTCTGACAGTCCTTCAGCATACGTACACATAATGTTAAAGTCAATAAATAAAAGGCAGTAAATGCTAAACGCTTTGTTTGCTCTTCAAAAGTTTTAGACCACATTCTGTAACTTATTTTGTATGCCTGTCCCACTACATTTCTAATAAAGAATTTTGCTGTTGCCATTAGCGTACATAATACCCACTGCACTGCATGCTCTTGTAATTCCAGATGAGAGAAATAAAGGATATGATAATCCTGATATCTTACAAAAGGAAGCAGAAAAAAGTACATGCACAGTGCATCTGTGTGTTGGTAAACATACATATATATACATACACATACATGAAAATTACTCTCATACCCTCTGGGATAATACGTGTGCAGGATTTTCACATGCATGCAGATACAATATAACGTGAGTAACAGCAGTTACTGTGAAAATTAGTATCATTATTTCCTTCATGGAAATGCACACTTGCTGATTTCCCTATTGTTACCATCAAATAGTATGTGAAAGAGCCTCTGAAGATGGATCAAAAGAGACATCTAAGATAAAAAGCCATGAATTCTTACGTGTTTCACTCTACCAACATGAGAAGGTAGTGCTCTGAAAAAGAAGAAAAGGATCTCTCTCCTTACATGAGAGGAACTTTAGAAATTGATAAACACACTGTTTGGTTCCAAACTAAATCCAGTGTCAATTTTTAAACACGAATGCGTAAGTAAGGCCTCCAGTGAAATTTCTTCTCATCCATTCATAACACAAACTGTAACCTTGTGGTGGAGGGCATCTATTGCTTTATCTCATAGGTGAACACCTGGAGTGGTCTTAATGGTCTTTTCCAACCCAAATGATTCTTCGATTCTTACCATCTATGCAAAGTTGTTTTCTCTAAAAGACAGAAGAGGATTAAAGCAATACTGAATATGCTAACAGAGGAGTGATAATCTTCAGAAAACATGGAGTGCAGGTCCCACGATGGAATCAACCATCAAAAGGAGATGCACAGAAGTTTATGAAGAGCTGATATTTCATAATGAAACATTCCTTTTCTAACACAGTGCTTGCAGGAGCTTTACTAGAACTACTGTTATTAGTGTAGCTCTATACTTGCTGCACTTCATGGTCAAAGGAAGAAAATGAATGCATATAACCATGATGGCTAACCATTTTGGATAATGGTAGTTCTTTTAGGATTCAACATTCACGGAGAAAGTGCAAACCTATCTTTTGAAACATCTCACACTAAGTTCCCATGTCATATACACAAAGATGCAGAGAAACAGCTGGCATTTTTTTTTTTGTACTAGAGATTTAAGTGCCACAGATTTAAGTGCTATGGCAGCAGATCAGCCCTAGATTAATTTTATTTCCTGGGAAATTACCAACGCCACATCACACACTGACAAAAGGGAACAAAGCTCTCCAATACGCTGACTCACTATGCCTTCCATTCAAAGGCTAACAAAAAAGTATCAGTCAAACTGAGAACTGGAGGCAGGCAGGATTTTAAGACACCATTCAGAATTGAGGTCTCCTCTTTCTCACATATATACACACGCCTGAGCATTTAAGGTTCTTTGCACATTGGCACAGTTGGTGCCAAGGGGACCCCCACCTCATGTAGTACCACTCACGCAGCATAGCCAAGCACCTTGTGTTCTGTCAGCTGGCTGCTGCTCAGAGGACAACACTCACCTTCCCAATGAAAAAGTTACACTTAGCTCGTACTATCCCTGTATCTTGGAAACTAATTCCTATTTCTGTCTCTGGAGCTTTACGCAATTTAGTAAACAGATGAAGATAGATCTGTATCTTTGCATTATAAACACAGCAAAGCCAAGTCCAAGTGCTTCTTAAGAAGCTTTTCCAAAGGTATTTCTTAGGCTATGAAGAGTAATTTCCATTAAGTAATATTACATGTAAACTACGAGATATTTTAATTTCATGTAAGGAAGATGCACAATTTTCATCAGGCTACCAAAAACTGTATTAACCTCTAAAAGTTACATTACAGATATATGAAAACTCCTTACATCCTATCATTATGGTCTAGAGGGAGGTATCTCCACCTATAGCAGGTGGGTTGGAACTAGATGATCATAAAGGTCCCTTCCAACCCAAACCATGCTGATTCTATGATTATCAAGGGTATGCTTCTGTGAGAAGGAATCTGGGCAGAGATGAAGAAATCAAACTCTTCTGAAGTTCAAATTGTTTCCATTATGATGACATACTACAGCAAACCCAAACAGCATTCACCTTTAAGAATCTTATCCTGTCGTAAAATACGATGTACTCACAATCTGTGATAACATTAGTCCATGAATCTGTAAGGTGCAGCCTTTGCTTATAGATTTTTAGATATAGACACATATTTTATGTTTTGCCTGTAATGTGCAGATAACTCATTACTCTTAAGTGTGTTTTGGAACATACTGTATCTTGCTTCGGAATTTGTACCAAAACTGAAAGCAGTTGTTCTGTATCCAGGAATTTGGAGATAACTGTAAAACAAAAGTAACCAGCTCAGAAATGTAACAAATTTCAAGGAAATCATATTAACAACCTGCACTTCTTTCATTTTTTAATGTACACAATTATTTATTAATATTTATGCTAATCCATTTGTTTTCATCCTATCTTCCTATTTACCAGAAAAAAAACACTACGAAAGACAAAAAGATCTGCTAGGTTATTTAGGCACAATTACACTTACTGTATCCAAGACACAGTGATTATCGTACAGGGGGACATTTATCAGTTCAGTAATGTTTTTGTTCCTAGAGCAACTTCCAAAGTATATATGAGCTAGAGAACAACTACAAGTAAGAACAGTCTAACTGTCAAAGGAAGGATAGAAATAAAAATAGAGGAAAAGAAAACCTCAAATGTGCAAGACTGCCAATAATTCCTCCCCCGTGTTTCTCTTGTGATAAGGATTAAGCTCACACAATACGCCTTCAGGCGGCCTAACTCGTACTCTCTGGGACTGTATTATTTTCATATTTGTCTGGACCATTACGTTTTAGGAGGCAAAGGAAAAGAAAACAAAAACATAAACAAGGCCTTAATTTGTTTTTAACGAATAAACCACTTCCAAAACTGTATCAAGCCGCAAGAGCTAACCTCCAATTACATGAGAAAGCTACTGGCTTACTGACTTTTATCTACTTTGTAAGTTCACTTTTTTTGCAAAATATACTTAAAAAAAAAAGTCACAATATCACAATAAAGCTGGCTTCAAAAGTTATGAATGACCGCTACAGAAATGTCTGCTGACGATCTTAAGAAAATACTTTCCAAACACAATGAATCAGACTGCACAGTCAGAAATTAGAAAAAAGAGCTTAAAAAGGAATAGCATATTAAGTATTAAACAATAAATTACTACCTGCTTGAAGACCAAAAAACAGCTCCTCATCCTGGAGAAATTCCTGAACGCAATCCAGTCTTGTTTTAATTGTTTCAGCATCAACAAGTGGCTCCAGGATATTGGATCTGAGTCTTCGACTTCCCCCTGGAGTTTTAGTGTAATTTAGGACACCAAAAAGTGTGTGTCCATTCCTGTTAGAACAAAACATACAAGAAGAATGCATTCATAAAAATAATGATGGAAAACAGCAAACGACATTTCCAGGAAAAGTATCCAGCAAACTCAAGGCATGCTTTCAGAGTACTCAGCACCTTCCTACCTGCCATGTGTATTTTATGAACTACAGCAGTTTACCAAGTCAGATGCAGTTTTATATAATATTAGCCACCATTTTATCATTTATCAAAACTTAGAAACACCTTTGCATTCAGAACGTGTTCATCTTTTTAGGATTACTCCATTGCTACTGCAGTTTACACTTTTCCTCTCAACTGAGCTATCTGAATTAGCACACAAGCCATGCAAAAGGACAAATATTATTATCTGAAATCAAATGCAAATTGGGTAACTTTCCGTAAAACACACTTACGAGAAAAACTTGATTTAGGTGCTGCAATCTTAACGCCCTTACCGAGAATCCCTGTTATTTGTTACCAGTTCCAGATTTTGGGCTGACGATGAATCTATCATAGCTGTTTTCTCACTCCCCTGGAAATGGACCTTGAGTGACTTCGGAGCATAAATGGAGTTCTGAATAAACTCGACATATTTCAGCAAAGCTGCAGCAGCTGCAAGACAGTAGTACCTTGGAAAGAAATAATCTTTAATGAACGTTGAATAGTGCTACTTAGTTACCAAAAATCAAGTGGTATACCAAAGAAATCACATTTAACACTTGACACTTGCTGCTTGACAGCTACTGGGATTGAGAGCACTGAAAAAGCAGTACTTTTAACAAATGCACAAACATCTAAGAATCACAGGATTGCAGGGGTTGGAAAGAACCTCAAGAGATCATTGAGTCCAACCCCCTGCTAAAATAAAGCAGGTACCCTACAATAAATCACCTCCATAAAAGGGGACTCCACTGCCTAGAAAACCTCTTCCACCGCTCTGTCCCCCTTAGCATAAAGAAGTTCTCCTGCATGTTAGTACAGAAATTCTTATACTCAAGTTCTAGGCCACTACTCCTTGTCCTATCACTATGCACCACCAACAAGAGCCTGGCCTCATCCATTTGCTTCCCACCTCTCTTTAGAAATTTATGAACATCTATCAGATCCTCCCCCCTCAGTTTTCTTTTCTCCAGGCTGAACAGACACAGGTTACTCGGCCTTTCTTCATACGGGAGATTGCTCCAGGCCCTGCGTCACCTTTGTAGCCTCCCCTGGGCTCGTTTTAAGAGATCCTTGTCTTTTTGAACTGGGGAGGGAGCCTGGTACTAAAAGTATTCTAAATGTGGCCTCATCAGGGCAGAGTAGAGGGTGAGGATCACTTCCTTCAACCTGCTGGCCACACTCCTTTTAATGCACCCCAGGATACAAGCATACAATGTGCACAGTATGATCACTGAAATCAGGTGGTTGTGAATATCTGGGTCTCTGTACCCCTGATGTCCCACATCATGTACCTCGTACCGCGTGCGTGTTTCTGTGGTTATATGTGACTTAAGTGAAGACTCTGCACAATGTACACAGAAAACTGCTGGTACAAGGAAATCTTTCGCAGAGGTCAAATTGGAAGGCATTCATAGCTTTTAAATTGCCTATTTAAGAAGAGAGTGAAAAGAGGGAAGTGGAAAGTTCTAAAAACCCACTGAAATCTTTAAGTTTCTGGGTACCTCAGAAATACCTGAAGGCAAAATAAGCAGTTATGTTAAGAACTTCTTAACTTCTGAAAATATGCAACAAGCCACTGGCTTTTGTACTGAGCATGTATGAAGCTGTTAAAAACTTATCTGGACACGGTATGATTTTTCCTTATTTCAACATACTTTGATTGAATCTCCATGAAAACAGTGCTGAATTCAGATGCACACAATTGCTCTATATACTCCAAACCCTTTGTTTCATTGAAGTATTTCCTTTGGACAGTTGTAAACGTCACATTCTGGGAAGACAGAGGAAAAAAGCAAATAATTTGAAGTCACATAATTTTTTCATCAGACAGACTTCTCTATTTTTGCTAGGATCGTTGCTCCCAAGAAAGTCCACCAACTGGCTTCAGCACATGACTTCAATGAGCCAAGCTCAAAATTGTCTGCTTTAACTAGCTCATATATTTGTCTCCGTAATTTTCCGCACCAGAATGAGTCATGTTGGAGCTGCAATGGGATTGTCCTGCACCACAGTAAAAACAAACAAAGGGCCAGAAATCACAGAAAACACACAAGATCTGACTGCATTTAAAGCTTCAGAAGTTGTAGAAGACTTAACAATCATACAGATGCAATTAACAAGAGTTCTAAAATGCAGAATAAAATTTAAGAGCTTACTTTGAAATGTTCTGTTATTAAAGCAAACAATTTTGTTGTGTTCCCTGCTTCACAAGAAGTGTTTGGCATTATTATTTCCAGAGGCGTTAAAATTTTCAGTTTAGTAATAACCTGAAAAAGAAAAAAAAATCTTGAGTAATTCAATACAAATCCATATCTAAAAGAGCTGTACACTATAACGTATCAGGAATAAAGAATTATGGAATTCTTATATTTTAAAATCACAGTTTATCTTGTAAATAATGACCATACTTTATGCTTATACACTGGTGAGCTAAATAGATCTGCAGCTATATAGATACAAATACACAAAACTATTTTAAAAAAATAGAAGTTATGTTTTATTTAAACAGTTATTTAAATACAAAAATATGTTTGTGTCCGAAGCGCAGCGTCCCTCACAACCTGGGACACCCCACGGTTCTGTGAGTACTTGGGAGGGTGAGAAAACAAACGCCTTGTTCAATCCATGGTCTTCACTTTTCCCTCACAAACTTTCAAGTGAGCCCTCATTGGTCACATCACCATCTGAACGCCTAACCTCTCTCACACCTGCACTCTCAAACCACAGCCACTTTGAATCCTACTACTCTGCATGACAGAAGTATTCACATCTGCCAGGTTCCATAAGCTCTTGTGCCTGTTAAGACCAAGATAAGCCTTAAATTAGCTAATGGTAAAAATAAAAAATTAGATAAAAAATAAAATGCAAAAGAAGAAAACCCACAAACACCTGACAATATTAGAAATTTTAGTAAATAGATTCAGCAGTCGTTTATATTCCTAGTTGTATCTACTTACCATACTAACAAAATCTAGTTTTTCTTAGTCTGAATATTGTAAATACACTGCAAGCTACACTGCTTCCTAGCACACATAGCCACAACAAAACCGTTAAGAAAGCAGTTTTATTAATATTAGAACTGCATCAACCAGATTGATTACTTTCCTGATCTTAAAATATGCAGCAGTGGTGGACAGAACACTTTACTGTCAGCTGAATACATTTTATTTGGCAATAACTGAGAACATTCACACAACTACACAAATCCCAAGATAGTCTGCCTAAAACAAATAAAAGTCACCCTTGTGAAGTGCCACTCTCGAAGATGTTTTGCCTAATGAAAAATACTTGCAAATTCTCCTACCATGCATTCCCTCTAATGCTCTGCAGTGCAAGGCATCTGAGTTTCACACAGTTCAAATGCACTATTCTTTGCAGAAACGCGTTTTCTGTTTTGCAAAGCATTCTTTCCTCCTCCCCTGAAATCTGAGGCACAGCACAGGAAATAGCAGCTCCTTCAACAAATATTTCAAATTTGCTAGAGATTCTTACTTCCCCTTTTTAGATTTTTTTCCTAGAAACTGAATCTTCCGTTCCTGATTACTCAAGCAAGCAATCCACTGCACCCAGCTGTCAGCTATGCAGTAGTTCACTATGCAACAATACCTTGGCATAAGTCGTATTGTCTGCAAACTGGGACAGTATCACCTCAGGATTCTTTAAGTCAATGCTGGCCATTCCTACTTCCCCTCTGGCAAGGCCTCTTCCTTCTACCACAGCTACAATAACTGATGCAGCAGTATGAGCAGAGGCTGTAGATGACGACGTAACTGTAGAACAGTTGCACATATTCAGTTATAACCCACTTCTTTATATTCACAAAATCATACTTTGACATTCCAAGCTTGGACAAGCTGTGACAGAACGAGCAAACTGAGGATTGTGAAGGTGTTTTTTTGTTCAGTTATTACTGTAGTGTAATTGACTGGTGCCAAAGTTCAACACATTCCTTGTTCCTCCCAAACCTCCTCGTAGGGTACTGAACTTTGAAGAGCACTGATTTTAGAAACTAATAATGCACCTCTCTCTATCTTTCTAGCACTACTGTTTTCAGTGCCTAAAACCTAGACACAGCAAGGCAATAAGGAGGACAGGTGGAGATGAGTTTTCATCTGCAGTCAGAACTGGGGGATAAGCAGTCAGCTCATTTTGTCTGACCCTCACAATTCTGCCCTGATTTTCTTAGGGCATCTGTCGTACTGATCTGCAACGATACGCCTCAGGCAGCACTTACTGAGCCCCCATACAAAGCATTATGCTGCATTACCTGGAAGCACTATTAATTGTTAGATCACTGCACTTCCCACAGAAGAGATTAATTAACCAGGGTGAGACCTTTTTCTCTGGGGTACTGAACTTTTTAACCAATGAAACACCAAAAATATGGATATAGTGCTTCCTTTGGCATCTCTGCTAGTTTTGGTGTTACATTCTTCAAATCTTTCTGAAGAAGCTACTAACAACACTTTGTTCCAAAATTTGCAGCCCCAGATTGTGAGTGTAGGCTATTCAAATGAGAAGACAAACACTGCAGAAATAAGGCAGACATACATATCTGTATGTGAATTTCTGTTGAGAACAAATGCAGAGAACAATTACCTATTAATTTCACTGAAGTAGCCAATAAGAAACTGAAATAAATTTTTAATGCTACAATGCAACTTGCTGACCAATACTAAAACAATTACCACTCCAGAAATAGAGTCACTTCATGATCTCAAGCTTCTTAACCTTCACACACAAGTCAAACTAAACCTTACAGCAGCTGAGTTGAACAGGTTCTTCAGTATTGGATTTTGGCAGCATATACAACCTGAAATACCAAAATCTCTTTTTGTTTCATGTAATTATTTGTATTCTTTTCCAGCACTACTTTCCTCAAAAGGGAATCAGGTCTCAAATAAGACTGGAATACAAATGTTCTCAGAACAGTTCTGTCAAGAAGGCATAATACACCAAAATTGCCATTTCCTTTTGGGTACACTCAATATGCATCCCCAAAACCAAAACTAACCCCACCAGAAATCTCAAAAAGCAACCAGAATTAAATAAAAACATTTATCCAGAAAGAGAGAATTCGTTCTCCAGCTAACTGCTACCTAAGCATTAAGAAAACACAGTCTTTGATACCGCACACAGCTGAGTCTGAACCTTCATTTACTCTATGTTTGATGGATGCCAGCAATGGCATTCACATAGTGACAGGACATTCATCTAAGACCTGCTTTGAAAACCTGATTGTTACTCTGATTGATCTACCCAGGACAGTCCATGATTCCCCCCCATATCAGTAGCTGATTACCCTTTTTTTTTTTTTAAACAGCAACTAAGAGGTGGTGATAACAATAATGATTTTAAATTAGGTTACAGTCGTTAGACAATTTTGATTTTGATGATGGTTACTTGTTTAGCTTGCTACACACACAAAAATAAAATTTAAAAAGATGCAATGATCAATCAATGTTGTTCATAATATGGTATGCTGGATATGTTGTCTTCAATACAAACGAAACTGACCAAAGTTCCACATACAACTCAGCAAGTGTAAATAACCATACAGACACATGGAAACAAACACACGTACACTTGTAGACTAAAAGGAGATGAAAAATATGATTTTAATTGCTAGGACATGTAGAGGTTAGAAAAATCTGCTCCATGGGTTTCCAAGTTATAGACACCCCAATTCCTAGAGTAGTCAAAAAGAAAACAGGGGATCGCAACAGCTGTAAGAAATGACAAACTTCATATTAGCTCATTTTCTGCAATCAAAGAATTCAATTCAGTTTCAGGTAGAGAGTCAATTCGTAGTCTTATCAGGATTTTTTTTTTAATTGAAATACGGATGTTTTTAAGAATCAATCTTTAAGTAACTAGTTTAGAGAATTACCATTAAATAACATTAGGATCACTGGAAACAAAACTGACAGAGCTTAACTCAGACTGAAAAGATGGACTTTGAATATTACTACTTTAGCACTACCAGAAAACACAAAATGACACAAGACAACATTAACCTGTAAGATGGCTTTGCTGGTAAGCAGCACTGCAAAACTTCACCCAGTGAGCTACTGTGTGTTGTTTAAGGATCGACTCACCTACACCTTTGAAAACAACAACGTAAAACGCGTAAGAAACTCACAAGAAATTCCAATTACTTCATGATACATGATTGTCTCGCTCCAATTTATTGGAGGGAGAGGAGGTTCTTTTAATATCTGTATACCCACCATGAGACTAAGAAACAATGGTTCATACGCTGGTCCAACCAGTTTATCACAAATCCTAATCAGGGAGATGGACGGGAAGGGAAGGAGGGCAATAGAAAAGATAGGAAAGAAGCAAGAATTGCGTAAGGGAGGACGGTCACCACCAGGATCCAGCAGCGTCCCGCTGCACGGCGTTTGAAGGTCCAAGGCAGAAGCAGCAGCAGGGAGCAGCGTGGCGGCCTGGGGCAGCAAGCAGGCAGCAGGAGGCAGACGCGGAGCCAATGCGGGAGGAAGCAGCAGCGCTCAGGCAGCAGCCCAGGAGAGTTCGGCAGCATGCAGGCATCACTTCGTGAGGAGCCCGTTAGTCAGAAATCCTTGCTCTTCTTCATGAGGAATCTGTTGCCAGAAAACCTATCCTCATGGTTTTCGATTCCCCTTTTATCCTACTTGCTCTCCTGCCCATGTGACAAGGATGGGTCTTGAGCAAGAGTCATTGAGCGCCCCTGAGATGGAGATTTGTCATCCTGAGATAAGTCACACAGAGGAGCACTTCACAGCCATTTAGCTGCAACTCGTCTCTCTCTCCTTGCCCCTGGCCTTGTCCATCTGTGTCCCCCAGACAAAGGATTTCACAATCCTTGCCCAGGACTTGCCTGAACTTGAACAAGTCCATCTGCGTCCCCAGCAAACTTTGAGACACTGATGTTAACTGAATAATATCTTACAATGATGTACAATGCTTTATAAGCCTAAAAAGAAACCATGATAAGAAACGCTGTTCACAAAGGCAGGAGCACTGTTAGGTCACACCTTGAACTGCTGTTTAGGCACCTGGTGAAGCAGTGTGACCAGAAGGCTGGATCCAGGCTGGAGCCACCCCGGGCTCACATAAGGGCCAGCCACTGAAGAGACAGCCTCCCTTGGATCTAGGCTGCTTAGGTATAAAAACAACTATGATTTATCTTTCATTATCACACTATAAGCACGTGAAAAAATAAAGTACGTTTAATGAAATGTTAGAGATATATATTGAACTATTTCCCTTAAGCACTGTCAATTTACCTGAATATCCAGGAACGGGGGTATGGCTTCTGCCAATAGATCTACTGGTAGAAAAGGGTATTTTTCCCACACACGTGTTACTGAGGCCTCGTGCAGAACAACCACTTGTGAAATTCACTGCACTCCCATTTTCTGCACAGGAACTTTTGTCCCCAAGATATGATTCTGAAGGGAAAGGGAAGGAAAAAAGTCAGTTTCTGTTTTGAAAGCAGCACATACACATCTTAGAAAACCTTGTATTTTGTACTAGAAGTAGAGATGTCCCAGCAATCCACCCCCAATATCCTTCTCTACAGCAGTACCGGCCTGAAATAACAATGAGTTTGTTTCGAAAACCATCCTGTATTGACAGTTACTTTCCATAATGACTTTACTTGCAGTAAATCTCCAGTTAATTTGCTGGACTGAAACAATATAACTGAAATAATTTTACTACGCATAATTTTTATGCTATGAGTTCCAGATCTATGAAAAAATGCTATAACAGACAGCTCCATCTTGCATTTTCCCATTGGCTTTAAAATCCATAGCTGAAACTACATACTTATGTTTATGAAAATTTCAAAGTTTGAAAAGGTCACAATAGTATTTTTTTTAACATGCACATTCCCTTTTAGAAAACGGCAGCAAAAGTGCAAAGAACTGTGCTCAAAAATACCCTCCACATGAACATGATCTCCCTTTGATTTCATGAGGTTCAACCCTCAGAAATGACACAGTAATCTGAAACGTGTTTGTTACGTTATCTCTTATTTTCTCTACAGATACACTGTAAGATTTACCTTTTTTTTTTTTAAATGTGGCAAAATACTTTTTTCCTCAGATCACTCTTAAATTCAGTAAATTAATAATTTCTTTAGTAATAAGTATTTTGCTAATCTAATAATTGAGATACTAATTTTAGTATCTCAAGTGCTCTCAAGACGAGTAAAAGCATGAAATCCTTAACACAGCCTGGATAACTGCTTTTCAAAGACCAGAGGAACCAAACCATCAGCATCTTTTATTTTAACAATAAAAATTCAACAATTAAGTTGCGCTTTGCTCAGGTTGGTATTGCAAGCTTTCCTCTGTCTTGGATTCAAGACTGACCGCGTACCTCTTAGCGAAGCACACACACACCTTTCATCCCAATTTACACCTGAATACACACACACCTTTCATCGCAATTTACACCTAACAGGAACGCACGTACTTCACAAGACATTTCAACAAGCGTCCCATTGTTACTGCCATAGTAGTTTCACTGAAGAGGAAAAACAAACAAAGAAACCAACCAACCAACCCCAGCCACTGTTTCCAGTCTGCCAATTCAAGGCCGGCACTACTGCGCTGATCCCAGCGCCCTGCCAGCACCGCGCGGATGGAGCGCGGGGCCGGGACTGCGAGCAGAGCCAGCTGGAGCTGCTACAGCGCTGCGGGGCAATTCAGATCAGCCAAGTGACTTCACGCGCCAATTATCCACAACGTCAGGCAAAAGCAGCATTTATTTTAAGAAACCCGAGGAACGCCGTCATTTTGACGAGCCGAACCAAAATAAACAGACGGCTGGCATGAAGAGACGGCGCTCCGCCTCCGCCCGCCGACCAGACAGCGGTACCGCAGCTCGGCAAGCCGAGGGCAGCAGGAGCGGCACCGACCCGAACGCAGACGGCCACGCCGCTCCCTACCTCCCCTTCCGGAGCGCGGCGGCTCCTTCCTGCCGGCAGCCCTGAAGGGAGCGAGCCCCGCCCCGCCGCCGGACGAGCCGCCCGTGCTGTCCTCAGTGCTGCGCGGCGTCTGCAGCAGGCCCAGCGTGTAGCGCCCGCCCAACCCTGACAGAGAGGAGGAGCAGCGGCCCGTGTAGGACTCTGAGGCGGCCGAGGCGACCGCTCGCCCGCACGCTTCCATCTTACTACTGCCGTTCGACATCGCGATCTCAGCCACGCAAAGCGACCCGCTGCCGCTACGGCTGAAAATGGCGCAGACCTCAGCGCGGCCGCGCATGCGCACAATTCTCACCTGCCCCCAGCCGCCGCCCAGCGGTTTCCCGCCGAGGCGGCGGCGCCGTTCGCGTGTGGCGCCGAGATGACGGTGGGCTGCTGTGCCTCCTAGAACAACGGGAGGGCACCTAGGCGCCATTTGTCCAACGTGCTTCTTCAGCTGACTTGACAACCAGAGGCTGGTTTTAGCAGGAATTCTGAGGCGGCATGACCTGCAGAGCTAACAGAAACCGTTAATTAAAAACACACACAGCAGGTCTTGCATCCAGACGTTGCTTTAAATTCAAGAGCACACAGATCGTTTTGGGTGCCAGCAGGTGCTACCGCCATGGAAGCTTTCATTTAAACAAAACATCACGGCGCTTCTAATTCACTTACCTAAAACCACACCGAGCAGAGGACGCGGCCGTCACGCTACAGGCAGGCTGCTCAGCCCCGATGCGGCAATTTGCAGCAGCTGTCAGCGCTGCTCCACTGCCCCGCGGCCCAGCGCAGAGGGGCGAGCGCCTCAGCACCGAGCCTCCACCAGGCACTGTTCTGAGAACGCAGGTGTCTGAAACTTGAGCTTCACTGCAATGGATGGAGAACTCCAATTCCACAGCTGCTGTTGCCTTAACTAAGTCCTGTGCTGAACTTCAGGCACTGAAGATGGCGTTTGTCACACCTCTTCAGACACAAATCTAAGCGCACAGACAGAAAAGCAGAAACAAAAGCTGCATCTTCCCAATGACCCCCATTTCTTACGTCCATAAATCATAATGCAGACTTTGTCTAACCAGGCTGTCACAGACAGGACACCTTTAGAACTGCACAGATAAAGTAGTACAAACTTCTGAAAGCCTTTAATAAAGGACCAGTAACTGAAGACTATGAGGTTAATTATTGCAACATAGCAAGTACATAAACTCAGGGGAAAAAAAGAGAAGCATTGAAAAGAAACACAGACGGACTTATAACAACGCACTCTGCACCAAAATCTCATATTGAAGTGTTTTAATATATGCACATGGGCCAACTAATTTTTTTCCACAGTACATTGAAAAGAATTGATTTCGTTTGCATGACAAAAAACAGTGATGATTTTTTTGTATATATACACAATATCTATAATAAGTTAAGAGGTAAAGAACAGAAGAAAAAAATTTAAGAAGTGTTTCGTTTGGACACACATTCATTCATTTTTAGCCCGCAATCTGTATAATGTGGTCTTTATCAACTACAGCTGACTTAACAAACCAAGGTGACCAGACCTCCTTCCGACAAGTTTCAATAACATGAACAGGATTTCAACCTGCTGTGTTCTATTCTCTTGTGTACTGTCACCCACATTTTAATTCCCAGAATGTCTCACAGTCTATAGTAAACTAGAAATTCTGAACCGTATTCTGTTATGTTTACATAACACAGAAAAAGCAGTAAATGCCTACGTCCTGGAGAGTGAAGCTCTGAATAAAGAAGCAGCACTTACAAAGGCAACCCGGATGTGAGGTTATTTCTTCTTAATTTTTAACTTTCTATGTATTTTTTACAAATAAATAAAACCTAATCAGTGCTCTCATTCCCCCATACTCAACAAAAAGTCAGCCTTAATTCCAAACCTTGAAAAAAATAAATTCCAGGCTTTGACCAAATAATTCTCCAGGAAACTGAGCCATTAGAAGGTAACCACTTTGATTATTCTTTTTTAAATCATCTAAAAGCCTCCAGAGAAATAAAGGTTAAAAAAAAAAAAAAAAAAAAAATCCCAAACACAGTACTTGAGCCTTCAGTCTCTGAATTTCCCAAGACGTTGCTGCACCTTATTCTCTACTAGGATGAATAGGTTGGATAAAACTAAGCCGCTGGTGATCAGAAGTGTTGAAACAGTTTTAGACCTTCTTTAAGCATACATACAGCAATTACCAAATAACTTCTTCCCCCTCCCAACCACATTTTACTGTGAAGTGAAATTCAGTTTCAGACAGTGTGCAGGAGGATGTGAAGAAACATGCAATTTTAGGGCTTCTGTCAAGACAAAAGGATTTCATCTTTCAGATGAGTGTTTTCCACGGCTAATTTAATTCTCAACTACAGCATAATGAAGTGCTGGCAATTTTTGTCTTAAAAGCTGCAAAGCCAGAATTCCAGTCCAGCAATAAATTTACGGTCAGCACTATATTCAGCTGCAAGTCGCTTTCCTATGAAGAATTTCTCTATATTGATTAACATCAGCAATTTTCAGTGCAGATACACTCAAGGTATGCTCCATTTCAACTATCAGGGGAATTTCGTCAAAAGGAACTTTTGCAGTAGTAGGAGTACATTCCTGTCTTTAATAGAATCATATTTTTTGTCGCTTTTACTGGTAACAAGTACTATGAAAAGAAATTGCTTGCATCTGAGTATATAGAAGTGAAAACAGCCAGAATTACACAGACAAGCGTTTGGCATTAAGTGCACGGCTTAAGTTGGGTAGTTCTTCTTCCTGTATTCTTCTGAAGTGCTGTGCGTGACACACCATCAGAACACGTTTGCATAAAGACAGATGCTACCATGGCTGACACTGCAGGAATAGAAAAAATTAAGCTAGTCACACTACTGCTGCAACTTGGTTATTAAAAAAAAAAAAGCCTATATCTTTAGATACAGATTAGAAATGTTTCTACATCTCTTATGTACAACCAAAGAACATATTACACTCAGAGTACTACAACAAGCCAGTTACAATACAGTTCACAAAGTGACAAAGCCCACTGTAAAGCTACTGCTTTACTGTAGTAATGTAAACACATCTCAAAGAAGAATATTAAGAATATTCCAAGCTTCAAAGATGACTTCCAATCAATAAAACCAAACCAAGAGGGTCTATCAATTTGCTGTCTCCATGAGATTCAGCTCACAAGCTCAGGCTGTACATTTATTCTTCGAAGGACATCTTCTGGCATACAGAAGACAGGATTGACAGCCTTAATTTGTTCTTCCCCAAGTAAGGATAGTCCAGCAATTCCAAACAAAGTGTGAAATGGATCCACCTGGAAGACAGAAAGATAGTGTTCATTTCCAGAAGAACAATCAGTTTCCACTGGTATGGAAGCTTCTGTTTGTTACCAAGAGAAATACAACCGGTGTAGCTCAAGATAACACTGCAACTGCAAAAACTTCCATTTGTGCTTTTGAGCTTGTGTAAGCCCACAGGCAAGGCAACTCCCACAGTATGAACTTACAGCATATAATCCACTCAGAAAAGCATTCATCTCCATTTCCATACAGTGTCATGAGACAACAGAAGCAATTACAGAAATAACATTAGTAGGCTAACATGATCATCCACAAGTATATCACTTCCCCATTTGGCTCTTCAGCAACAGTATGCTGCTGCTTAATGGTCTCTGAATGAAGAGCTGTACTGTACAATCTTACGAGGAGAGCAACAGCCTACTGTTAAAACGAGAAGTAAAAACAAAAGAACAAGAAAAGAAACAGAAGAGATCACCGCTTATTTTATATCAAAGTATTCTTTTTTACTGGTACACTTCACAAATTTCCCCTGAAAGCCTGTATCATCACATATCTGCAGCAGACTGTTTAAATTCTTATGGCACATACATCCCGTCACTGAACTTAGTCATTCATTCTACAAAATCCTACCCAAAATTACCTGGTGCAGCATACATCCTGTTTGTATTACTGGAATTTCTAAGTCTTTTCACAGAGGTTCTACACTGCAGTAAACTGAGCTAGATCATCACGTTATAGCCACATACATGAAATCCAACGACTAGATCACAGCCTAAATGGTTACAAGTACACTGCCATAACCAGCCTTGTCCTTAGGTGTTAGAGCCACCATTTTCCAACCTTTCACAAATAAGCGGCCATGTGTTTAAGGGTATTTGCACTGAGATCACATAATATATTTATTTGACCAGAACCCTGAACAGTATCAATTATTTATGCTTCAAACCATAGAGAATACAACAACTAGACTGTAACTACTCTCTCAGTCAAGGAGAAAATTAATACCACCAGCCTCTTCATAACACTGTCAGAAAAGCTTCCTCCTCATTTACACCAAGGCCGTGAGAGGATTTATGCAGTGGTGGGCAACGGTTCTGAGCATTTACTCAAGAATTATTCAGACCAGACAAAAGCACCAAGAGATTTGAAGACTACTTAACTTGTGATAACCTCGAAATGCCTGCAAATTATTGAACTGTCAGTGTTTTCACCTCTATCTTCCATGCAGTCTTATGAGAAGCAGTGTGGTTTGCATTATGGGGACGGAATCCCACACTGAAGTCAGCTGCTATAGTGCACATGCAACACTGCACGTGCTTCCTATGTGAGCCTTCAAAGCAACTGTACCTTGTTCCTTCCAAGCTGCAGATGCTGCAGTTCTGCAGAACACCAGTATCTGGATCATGTCTTACATTCAAACATGAAACATACTTTCCAAGTTGAGAATTTCTATTACGCAAGCTTGACTTAATTGAAGGTTATTTACCATATCTCCTGGTCTGTCAGCAAATCCTCCAGTCTCCTCGTCCTGGCAAGCCAAAATAAAGCAGCGCAGTTTCTCTCTGTCAATCCAATGTAACCTACCAATCATCTTCAGAGATGCCAGAACCCACCATGAATAACATACATCAGGTAACTGGCAAACAGAGAAGCAGAGTATTATTTGATTTCATCGTTAACATAACATCACGAATTTGTGGTTCTATGAACTCCCAGCTGTGCGGCCGTAACATCGCTGCATAGAAACAACGCTTCTCTGGGGCACAGGAAGCAAGCTTCTGGATGCAGTTTCTTTATAGACAGCCTTTCGGGGTTTGCAAGAAGCAAGACCACAAGAATGTTGTTTTGAAACAACCTGCATCTCATGTCAGACAGGCTAAAAATCTGCATCACCTTTGTCATGAGCAAAGACAAGTTTCATATTAAAATAAAAAGAAAACAAGCTTTTTTTTTTTAATATATTTTTGAATATTGATTAGTTGTCAATTTGCCAGTGGGGATTATTATAAGTTACACAATTTCTTACTGTAACATACAACACTATTATGCACAGGACGCAGATCAAATGAAACAATATTTGTACAAATTCTACAGAAGGGATGATCATTCCCACTGTCAGAAAATATTCAAGGCCTGATTTAATAGGACACTGGTTGAATTGGCCAGCAAGACATATTTCAGTACACATACTTTCCTGAACTGAGGCATGAAACCATGAATAGCCAAGAACTGCAAGGTAAGTGCTTGCAACAAAATGAAGAATCAAAATGAAGGCCTGAATCTCTTGATTTCTTTACTAAGCATTTCATCGAAGTAACTCTGTATTCCAAAAAAAATACTCTACATTAAGCCTCGAACAGAATAAGCCATCTAATACCTTCTCCGGACGCCCGTTGAGACCTCCAGAAGGCAGCTGACGTTCACAAAGCCACCATCCCAGCAAGTCAACATTTACTTGATGCAACTGGTCTGTAATAGCCAGAAATCCTGTGCAACAATAGATCTAAAATTACAGACATAAATGTTTTGTGTATTTAAAAACTAAACAGAGACTAAGTACAGGAAGATCTCGAAGAACACAGTCCTGCAAACAGGATATAAAATAAGCACACTTCACCTTTTAGCTAATTTCATTTTTTCCTTACAGGCAGATATTAATCACAGTTGCTTTTGGTTAAAGAGCTCCAGTAATTATAAAACTTCTTACTGATATAAGATTTCTTTATATATATATATATATATATAAAAAGAAATATATGTGTATATATATATATACACACACACACACATACATATATATATCTATATTTATATATGTATATATATATAAATATATCTATCTATATATATTTATATGTATATATCTTTACTGATATAAGATAGACTAAGATTTCCAAAAAGATGAAAAGGCAGAGCAATACTTTATTTTAAAGCTAGAGCACCCAAACTGCTTCTACAGGTCAGACATCGCCTTTCTGACAGCTCTGCGGCCAGCCTATGTTCACACCTATTTGCAGAAGCACAGAACGGCACGTGTTGGAAGGCTCCTCAAGGGCCGAGCTCCAGCCCCCTGCCACAGGCCACCAACAAACCCTCTCTTTCTCTCAGGCTTATAGAGGGCAAACTGCAGACCGAATGAATTCTCTGACAACAGGGTTACTAGCAATCATAAATGTTGCAGGCAATCCTAAGTACAAGCATGGCCTCAGCAGGCTTACTTTTTAAGTGCCATGTAGTTTTAATCCCTGCCTATTTTACCTCAAAAATAAGACATGCAGTGCAACAGCAAACTACCAACACATTTCAGGCAGTCTCTGAAAAGGGAACCAGACACAAACTGAAAAAACAACCAAAAAAAAAAAAAAACAAAA